>NC_057835.1:29686250-30000000 GCF_910594005.1 Cervus elaphus
ACTAGGAAGAAAATGATGGGGGAATAGAGACAAGTTTCTGTAATGTTGATAGAATCTGTGCTAATGCACTAAAGGGCATGAAGGATAAGGAGGGTTGGAGGGAATTCCCTGGTGGTCCAGTGCTTAGGATGTCTTGATTTCATTGCCAAAGGTGCAGGTTTGATTCCTGGTCAAGGAACTAAGGTCCCTTAAGCTTCATGACACAGTCAAATAATTTAAAAATGTAAAAAAGACAATAGGAAAACAAGCTTCAGTCAAGAAATGATTAAAGTATGGAGGTGGAGTAAATATCACACACAGCACTCCAGGCTCTGAGCTGCCAAATAACTCAATGGATGGTGGAGCCCATTGCTTAAACACTAAATCCAAAACTGCCTACTGCTGTTCGATACCAAAGGTTCAACCTTCTATCACAAAATCTAGACAGTTATCTGAGGTTTCTGTTTGGCTAGAATTCTGAGAAGCCAAAAATAGTTTTAAATAAATAGCCCATCAGCCCAAAGTTGAGAATTTTGATGTATATATTTGAATCATAATAGTCAGAAAAACTGGAAAGAAACTCAAAGATTGTCCAATAAATCAAAATTGCATAGAGAATTAAGAAAACCATTTCAACTGTTTTTGAAAACTGTGACCCAAAGAGAAAAAATAACTTTCTTCAATGTCACATACAAAATGTATGTTGCATATGCAAAGAGCTGACTCATGAGAAAAACTCTGATGCTGGGAAAGATTGAGGGCAGGAGGAGAAAGGGGTGACAGAGGGTGAGATGACCGGATGGCATCACTGACTCAATGGACATGAGTCTGAGCAAACTCTAGGAGATGGTGATGGACAGAGAAGCCTGCCATGCTGCAATCCATGGGGTCACAAATACTCAGATACATCTTAGCCACTGAACAACAACAAATGCACATTTTAATTTTCCCAACAACCCAATGTGATAAATATTAATATCCCATTTTAGAGGCCCCAGAAGAGTTGAATAAACTTGCCCAAGGTCACAGAACTGCTGGGTGTGGGAGTATGAATTCAGATCTACAATTAGCCACCTCGAATGTTTGAATTACTGTGCTGTAATGTCTCCCAAATAATTACAGAACAAGTATTTGAATCAGAGGAAAGATAAGTTTACTACAAAATTAAGATTTTGAGTATGGAAAAGAGGAAACATTTAGGGAACATTTCTCTTTTCTATACAGTCACACAAAGGAGCTCTGTGGCCTTGATGGGCTAATGCTATGAGGTTAGCCAAGGTCAACGCCCACCCAGGATATCCCAGACATGAGATGAATCAGACAGATAAGGAAGGTGGAGGGGAAGAAACTCATTACTCAGTAGATTTCATCATCACCTTCCTAAAACTAACACTCAAAGTTTAAAGTAGTAAAAGCTTTTAAAAAGAGGACACAGAAAGTTCAGGCCTCTAGTAACAAGCCTCCACCGGCCTCTTACTAGAAATGACAGAGGCGAAGAAGCTTAGAGGTAACAATACTGTCTGATATTGTGTGTTGTTATGGTGTCTGATGTTGTGTCCGTTATTGTTATTGTTGTTTGGTTGTTTTTCTTATTGTTTTTAAAACTCTACATGTGATGAGGTAAGTGATTAAGTGTAGACAAAAGGGAACTCATCAATTTCTATTTTTAAAATATTGCTTCTATCCCAAATGAGGTTTTGGTACAATTCTTTGAAGAGTACTGTGAATGCCCTTTAGAAGCATAAATCAGAGGAAGCAGATGTTTTTGTCAACCCCTGAATGTCTGAATTCCAACAATGAACAATTTGGATGTGAATTCAAAGGAAGTCTATAATATCGAGAGAAAATAATTCTTCAGTAATACAGGAAAACCCTGAAAACCTGTTTCCCAGAGGATTTATCTCCCTTTTGATGCAAGGTTAAATGAGAAGTTGATCAAGTTCTATGACTCAGGACACTGAAAATAAAAAAATTCACACTGGACAGTTCTCCCCATTTCCTTCTAAACTAAATAAACTACTCTTTCGGGCACAATGATTTTTTTTTTTTAAGTTCTAGAATTTTTTAAAAACCACAAATGTATATAGTAAAAGCAATGACTTTAGGCAGTTCTCTCTTTTCCATGCTGGTTTGATGAGTTTTAAATCTTTTTATTTTCAGTCATTGCTCTGAATTTAGACATTCCATCCAACTTAACTAGATTGCAAATTCTCCAAGATGCAAGAGTAGAAAAATAGTAAATTTTGCCCCTGACTCAAAATCCTTTTTGAAAAGTGGTCTTAAGAATACTGAATCATTTGCTAAGTATAAATGAAATACGATAGCTTCCATTTACCGCTGGAAAATGAAAGTATAACTGACTTGACTCTTGCATTCACTTGAAAATACTGCAGACAGCCTATTTCAATTCTCCATTACCCCATCTCAAGGCTAAATCAATATGATATCTTCATTTTAATGCTAAGTACAGAAAAGTTTGTGGGGGGAAGGACCTATTTATTTGAGAGTTTGGACAAAGGAACAAAGAGAAATTGCCCCTCCCCTAATCTCCTTATGGTCTTCCCTGGTGGCTCAGGCAATAAAGAATCGCCTGCAATGCAGGAGACCTGAGTTTGATCCCTGGGTTGGGAAGATCACCTGGAGAAAGGAATGGCTACCCACTCCAGTAATCTTGCCTGGAGAATTCCAGGGACAGAGGAGCCAGGTGGGCTACAGTCCATGGGGTCACAAAGAGTTAGATTCAACTGAGTGACTAACCACACAATCTCCTCAATACTGGTTTTCAAATGGAAGTTTCATGACCTGAGTTTTCTTCCTTGATACAGAAAGGACTAAAAGGATGTGAGAAGTTACAGTTATTTGTTCTCTCTTATGGAGTTTGTGCCTGACCAGGGAGGCATAGTTCCTTGGCTTGTTTTTTGGAGGAAGTTTTAGCGCCTAATTGGATCTCAATGAGCAAGAAAGAAGCTCCAGTTCCTGGCTGTTCTTATAAGTCTTCTCACAGCGTATGACCCCCCATCTCTGCCACACTCAAACCCCTGTCCATCAGAGAAAGACAAGCTTCCTAGTCCGCTGGTCTTTGTCCCCTAAGGCAGAAAGCTTTCCTGTACATTTGGGAAGAAAAGATTTGGCAGTAGTGGAAATCAAAATATTTCTCTAGCCAGTACAGAAGTATCTGTAATCCATTATATCCCTCTAAGCCAAAGCACACTTGTTTAGTAAGCCCTGTGTCTCTCTTTCTCTTTGTGGAGGAGAAAATACAACATTTTACACCAGAAAAGTTCCATTCACAGTCTGACAATCGCTGCATCTTTTTCTTCCCAGCTCCAAGCTTATATAATTATTAAAGAATCTCTACATCTATTTGTCTCTAATGTTTGCAAGCTACATCATGATCCCCTAGTTATTTTATTAATCAATGTATAACTCAAGGTACACCTTCAATGTGCCCAAGACATTTTGTATTTATAACACCATATAAAGTTTCTCTTAATTCTACTAGCTTTTATTTGTCTCCAGGAGACAGTCATCCTATTTATTTCCTATTAATGCAAGCACACTAACGTAAGAAATGAGGTATATTAACCAGAATGCTTTCTATTATCCCCAAATGGAGAGGGAAGTGTGAAGGTTTTCAGTACCATAATAAGAAGGCATAAGGATTTCCCTGGCAGTCCAGTAGTTAAGATTTCACTCTTTTAATGCAGGGGGCATGGCTTCAATCCCTGGTCAGGGAACTAAGATCTCACATGTTGTGTGGCATGGCCAATAAATAAATAAATAAGCTAGTATAAAGTTATGTAAAGGTTGCCCCTTTAATCTACATCTGAGACTTGTGGCAAAGGCAAATAAACCATGCTAAGTTGGGACCACACTATCCACAATAGTTGATACGTGAAAGCAGGGAGAGTTGAAGTACAGATGAATTTTAGAATAAAATATGGGAATGGAGGGGAATATGTAAGCAACGCCATTTGTCACCAGTATGTTGTCAACCTTGGGGGAAAGTCAACAGCGTGATGCTTTCCAAGTCACACTTGGAATTTGGACATCTCTCCATTTGACTGAGTATGAATATGCCTTTTTGAACCCTTGATTTTTTAACTGACATTGAACAGCCCATTCTTCTCTCTATGGCTGCTTGGGAAAACTTTTGCTAACTACTTCCGTTCACAAACTGACAGTTAAACAATATGTGTTGAAAGCTCTGTGAGAAATCAAGACCACATTGTTCTTGGTCCCTCATTTCCGCCCCCTTCTTATCTCTTCCCTGGCCCATTCACTTCTCTTTTTCTTTTGATTCCCCTGTTCTGGTCAATCATGCAGAGACTTCCTGTTTTATGTTTTAATTCATGTCAATGTGTTAATCCTATTTCTGAAAATTAAATAAGTCAATGAAAGGAGAAAAATCACAACCTGAACAATACAGAGCTCCAAACAAGGAAAAGAAGTGACTAAAACATGGAGTCAGTTTTAGGGATTTTCTTTTGCTAATCTAATTCTGAGAGGAAAATTAGTTCACCTTTATGTATCTCATTTGTCCATTTGTAAAAAAAAAACAAAAAACAAAAAAAACACCTTGTTATATTTATGTGTGTCTCTGTTTTTAGAGTTATAGTAGACAGAATCCCGTACCTAGTATACACCACTGGCAGTGAAAATATCTTGGGGGAGGGGAGGGACAGGAGCCTTATTCTCCCATCTAAGAGATGAGCAGACTAAGGTGATACAGGTCATGATTCTGCCAGGGTCACTTCTCATTGTACATCCCAGATTCTCTTCACTACACTACACAGCCCCTAAAGAGTGGTTATTCATCACCAATTTCCTTGTGTTACTAAGGAAACAGTATCTACTTTTAAACCCAGTTGGTTGTGGAGAAATGCACGAAGATTGCCCTTGGCATCTGAAGTAAAGACAAGGGGTCGGTAGCTGACTTAGCTCCGGCTGCTGTAACAAAATACCATAGGTCAGGTGACATGAACGTTTAGCAGACGTTTATTTTCTCACAGCTCTGGAGGACGGGTAGTCCAAGGTCAAGGTCTGGCAGTGTTCAGTTCCAGGTGGGAGCTCTCTTCCCAACTGTCACAGTTTGTCAAATTTCTCAATAAATCCATCTGTCACAAAACCTTTCTGTAGGCTCAGGACTAAATCAAGATCATGAGTTGCATTTAGTTGTCCACTCTTTAAGAGTCCTGCAAGTTACACCACTCTTATCTTTCTTTACCTTCTTTGGTCCTAGTGTTTTTCGGTGAGTGAAAAAGACAGTTATTTTGCCTAATATTGCTTAATTTTGATTAATATGATGAAAATTTTCTTTTTAATTAACAACAGAAAGAAACTTTAAACTACTATAAATTAATTAGCACTCTATATCTGGTATCTCAAGGAGAAAGAAGAAGAAAGAACATTCTTATGAAAGAAAGAAGGTGAAAGAAAATGAAATCAATAAGAAAAGTTTCAAAACAAGAGAAATTACGTTCCTATAGCCACTTTATTTAAATCATAAAAATCTCATAAATATTAAATCCTAGGTATAAATCAGTAGAAATAAACAGTTGTTGTTGAGTCACTAAGTCATGTCCAACACTTTGCAACCCTGTGGACTATAGCCCCTCTGTCCATGGGATTTTGGAGGCAAGAATACTGGAGTGGGTAGTCATTTCCTTCTCCAGGGGATCTTCCCAACCCAGGGATCAAACCTGCATCTCCTGAATTGCAGGAAGATTTTTTTTACCACTGAGCCTATGTAAACCAGTATCTACATATAAATAGGTCACTCTAGTAACAGCTTGATGTACCCAAGTATCTAAGGTGTCTTTCAGGCTTGAAATTCTGGTTTCATCTTTGCATAGCCTGAGGCTTTTATAAAACCAGACTATAAATGTCTGTCACCCACTTTCCCCATAAAAAAGTTTTTATCCAATTAGAACCCATCATTTTTCCTTCTTCATTGTCTGCTCTCTAGCTGGTAGTCTTAGCAGTTTAACTATTGGGCATCTCAGTTATTTCATGACTAGTGTCATTCTGTTATCATTTCTTTTGCTAATTCTCAGTAAGTGTAATTCAGTCAACAAGTAAACTTCTCTTCCATGAAAACATTTGACATTCATATTCATAAGCATTATTTGGGGGAAGAAATTTTCCATTTTATAATGGTAGTATCAGACTACAAATTTCTCAGAACTGTATACACAAAATCAAGGAATGCATTTGCAGTGGTAACCTCATCAAGGTTAATAGTTTATTATTTCTAAAAATTATGCAGTGATTTGATCAACATGGCAACAATGCATTAGGCTTCTATTTCTCCCATGAATCCAGTAACTTGTAATGCGTTACTCTGTAATTCAGTTCACCAAGATTTTGCAAAAATGTTTAAAGGACTAGCTCTGAATCAGATGGAGATTTTATAAGTCAGAAAAATATGTTAATTAACCTAAAGGATATATAGGTTAATTCTTTTGGATTTCACTTGTAACTCGTGTGTATTTTCTTTTTTCTATATAGATTTATCACACAGCTTCATATGCCAAAGAGATGGAATAATATAGTAGGCGAGAATTTTTAACATAGTTTTATTCAACATTCTCATTTGGAAGGCAATTGAGAAGGGTGCAAAGAAACTAAGCCTCCAGGATTCCTGACATCGGGTCTACCATTATGCACAAAGGGACTTGGAGTATTCATGAAAATGAAGTCTTATGCAAAAGAAAAAAAGACACTGGCACAGACTCCATTCTGTATATCCCTGACACAACACAGGAACATCCTCTGTTTGGGAAGGCATTATGAATGTAGTCTGGGGACAACCGAGACCACAGCCAGTTGTTAATACTCATCACAGCCAGACCAACCTTTTCACAGGTGTGATAATCTTCTATAGCCTCAGTTTTAACCATTTAACAAGTATTTCGTGAATATTCATTTGAAGGAGGAGAAGGGGACGACCAAGGAGAGGTGGTTGGGTGGCATCACTGACTCAGTGGACATGAGTTTGAGCAAATTCCAAGAGTGAAAGACAGGGAAGCCTAGCATGCTGCAGCCCATGGGGTTGCAGAGTCAAACATGACTGAGCGACTGAACAACATTCATTTGAAGGGACAGCAAGTAACTAGCCTGACCAGTAGGTCCCCGTGTCTCCATCCAGCTTTGCAATATTTGAGACCACTTCCTGCACCAGGGAGCAAAAATAGAATTGTGATGTAACTTTACCCAGCCATTTAATAAATTCCCATCAGACCTTCTTCCATAGATTTGAGTCACATAAACAAATGCAATGAATTTTCCAAGAATTTTAAAGGCATGGAAAAGGAATGGGAAGGAAAACATATTAGGAACATAAATATAACAAAACAACTGATGGGTTTTGTCTTTGCTGATCTGGTGTTAATAGACTACTTTTTGTGTCCTATGGACATGATATATGAGGAAAGCAAAGTCATAATTTACATATAGTAAGAGCGACATCAACATTATGGTGGCATAAAATGCCCTTTATTTCTCCCCTCCCAACAATAACAGAAGTTCAGCATTCATCCATGAATAAAGGTGCCTTGGAGGGAGCTGTTGGATCCAGCACCATACACCAAAGGACCCAGGAGAAATCTCACCCAATTGTGCATCAGGTCATAGTTAAACAGACCTTGATCCTGACTATAGATCCTGCAGTTACTCTATTAGAGTGGGCAGTTAGTAAAGATTGGAGGATGTGGCTGTTATTTCAAATGTGAAGACAGCCATGTAATATTCAAGGAACATGAAAAAATCAAGCTCACATGATATCACCAAAGGGTCACAATAATCCTCCTGTCTGCCTGCCAATGCAGGAGACATGGATTCAGTCCCTGGGTTGGGGAGATCCCCTGGAGAAGGGAATGGCAACCCACTCCAGCATTCTTGACAGGAAAATCCCATGGACAGAGGAATCTGGCGAGCTACAGTCCATGGGGTCACAAAGAGTAGGACATGACTGAGTAACTAAACAACCACCACCATGCCATAGCTCCATGTAATATAGCTACAATAATTTGTTAATGTATATACAGTATTAAAAGAGGTGAATTGTGACATCAAAAACACAAAAAGGTGGATATAGAAGGGTAGAGATTTTGTATGCAAAATTAAGTTGTTATCAGCGTAAAATATAATGATGCCTATAAGATATTTCAGATAAATCTCATGGTAAAAATAAATCAAAAAACCTATAGCAGATTCACAAAAGATAAAAAGAGGGAATCCAAGAATACCACTATGGAAAATCATCAACACTCAAAGGAAGGCAGCAAGAGTGAAAGAAAAGAATTACAAAACAGTCAGAAAATAATAAGACAGCATAGTTAGTCCTTACCTATCAGTAATTACTCTAAATGTTAATAGATTGCTTCATATGAGCACTCAACCAAGTCCTTTCATGTTTGTGATCTTATTTAGTCCTCATAATTATTTGAAGAAATAGAATTTCTAGTCTACGGGAAAATCGTTGCACTAACTGCTGCAGAGTTTAGGATTTAGGGGTAAGAGGAGGATGAAAGATGAAAAACATGGGCCCTCATGTACCTTTGCACTGGTGATCTATTTATTGGTACGTGACGATTTCACTTAAAACTCAGTGACTTAAGGAACTTCCCTGGTAGTCCAGTGTCTAGAACTCCATGTGTTCCCAATGCAGGAGGCCCAGATTGGATCCCTGGTCAAGGAACTAGATCCCACATGCCGAAACTATAAAGATCTCACATGTAGTAATAAAGACCCAGCGCAGCCAAATAAATAAATAAAAAGAGCAAGTTTCATAAGTGCATATATTAAAAAGAACACAGTGACTTAATAACAATAATCATTTATCATCTTGCACAGTGTCTGTGCATCCAGAGATCAGGCAAGACACGGGGGAGGACAAGCTTATTTCTGCCCCCACACCTGGGACCTAAGATGGAAGGCATGAAGGCTGGGGAATGAAATCATTCGAAGATTACTTCATGCCAGTCTGGTCCTGATGCTGGCCATTGGTCCCAGATCAAGAAACATCCTAGGCTTCCTTACAACCCCAGCTCTGGGTTCTGAGGTTAAGATCAGGGCAGGGGTGGAGGAAGGAGTTGTCTCCTTTCTATGACCAAACCTCAGAAGTCACATGGGATCCCTTCAACCACCCTCCACGGGGGCAGTTGGGACAGCTTGTGGCAGTCCCAAACCTATCTTGATTCAAGAAGAGGGAACATAGCCTCTAGTAGTCCCATCTCTTGGTGGGAGAAAAGTCAATCATATTGTAAGAGGAACAGTGGAATGGGATGGAATACACAATAGCAGTCCCCATTGGGAAATGCAACTTTCCATAACCTTGCATGCATGCATGCTAAGTCACTTCAGTCGTGTCTGACTCTGTGTGACTCTATGGACTGTAGCCCGCCAGGCTCCTCTGTCCATGGGATTCTCCAGGCAAGAATACTGGAGTGAGTTGCCATACCCTCCTCCAGGGGATCTTCCTGACCCAGGGATAGAATCCACGTCTCTTACATCTCCTGCATTGACAGGTGGGTTCTTTACCACTAGCGCCACCTGGGAAGCCCTCCCATAATCATACACTCCAGTAAACAGCTTAAAATTGAACATTCAAAAAACTAAGATCATGGCATCCAATCCCATCACTTCAAGACAAATAGATGGGGAAACAATGGAAACAGTAATACACTTTATTTTCTTGGGCTCCAAAATCCCTGCAGGTGGTGACTGCAGCCATGAAAATAAAAGACACTTGCTCCCTGGAAAAAAGAAACTATGACAAACCTAGAAAACATATTAAAAAGCAGAGACATTACTTCACTGACAAAGGTCTGTATGGTCAAAGTTGTGGTTTTTCGAGGAGTCATGTATGGATGTGAGAGTTGGACCATAAAGAAAGCTGAGCACCAAAGAATTGATGCTTTTGAACTGTAGTGTTGGAAAAGACTCTCGAGAGTCCCTTGGACAGCAAAGACATCAAACCAGTCCATCCTAAAGGAAATCAGTCCTGAATATTCATTGGAAGGACTGATGCTGAAGCTGAAGCTCCAATACTTTGGCCACCTGATGTGAATAGCCAACTCATCAGAAAGACCCTGATGCTGGGAAAGATTGAAGGCAGGTGAAGGGGATGATAGAGGATGAGATGGTTGGATGGCATCACCAACTCAATGGACATGAGTTTGAACAAACTCCAGGATATGGTGAAGGACAGGGAAGCCTGTTGTGCTGCAGTCCATGAGGTCACAAAGAGTCAGACACGGCTGAGCAACTGAACAACAAAACATCTTAGAGTGAGTCCTAGATTTGGTTGACCCCAGTAAACATGTCTTCAGTCAGGATTCCATAGACAAACAGAGGAGGGAAGGATCTGAGATTGTTTCTGACTAGGGATGAAGACAGGCTTCAAAAAGGAAGCCGTATTTGGGTTTTATCTTGATTGGGCAGAATTTCAATTTAGTTATTCCCCGTGCCTACTTGGTGTATGGAGGGTAGAATGCCAAGTGGAGAACGGAATGGAAAATTCTACTTCCAAAGGCCGATAACTGACTGTGATCTTTAGAGAGGAGATGAGGACTTCCTCGGGGGCACACTTCCACCAGCACTCTTGCTTCCTTCACTGTACTATTCCCTCTAATGTTGCCGGAAGCATGCAGTGCTGCATAAATCTAGAACCATAATTTCCCAGCTCCCCTTCAGTCTCTAACAGCTAACAGGACCCTGGAACACAACTCACTAGGGAATTTGGGGACCAAGTTAGAAACCATTTTATATTACTAAGGAGAAAAAATTATGTAAAGCACACTGAATGTAATGAAACAGTCTATCTGTAAATCATTGCCTTGCCATTTTTTAACTTTTTAGTCTATATTGGGGTAGAACTGATTAACAGTCAGACAGGTAGACAGCAAAGGGACTCAGCCACTACATGTATGTGTATCCATTCTCCCCCAAACTCTCCTCCCATCCAGGCTGCCGAGAAACATTGATCAGAGTTCCCTGTGCTATACAGTAGGTCCTTGTTGGTTATCTATTTTAAATATAGCAGTGTGAACAGGTCCATCCCAAACTCCCTAACTATCTCTTCCCCCATCCCTTCCTCCACCCCTTCCGGGTAACCATAAGCTTATTCCCTATTTCTCTAAGCCTGTGAGTCTGTTTCCGTTTTCTAAATAAGTTCATTTGCATCATTTCTTTTTAGATTTCACATATAAGGATACCCACGATATTTCTCTTTCTCTGTCTGTGAGTTGTCATTTTTTTATCTTCAAAGAAACCAGATTTCTTTGTGAATTCAAGTATTGGAAATATATAAAAGTAAATATTTGTATAATTTCTGTTTTATTTCATTCTTTCCCCTTCTTTATCTCTCCATCTCCATGTGATTCCAAAGGGAACAGAGATCAAAAGGTTTTACTTATTGATAAGGAAATGCATGAAAAATCTAAATGAGATTTACAATAATTAATAATTGGACCAAAGAAACTAGGAATGTCAAAGTCATGATTATGATTTTTTAAATCCCATCAATTATTTTGTCTCCAAGCAAGTGAAACTTTCAACACACTAGGGCTTTGCTTTTTTTTTAGTCTCTCCAAGTCTTACATTTTATTACAAAACAACCTAGTAAAGTAGGATATGCCCCAGATTTATACATCAGCTGTTCAGCAAGAAAATGCTCACTGTTTTTAAGCACATACACATATAAAATAACCGACTGTGGGGACACATTGCAAATTCCAAGCCTCATCTCTGAAAAATTGACCATAATTCAGCTGTGACTTCTTTTAGCATATATATGATTAGCTAATAACCTTAGGGTTGCCTTGAAAGTGGATCATCAAATACCTTTGCTGTCAAGGACTTTGTAAAATTTAGTTCTAATTGAGGATCAAGGCCTAGTTATTTAAAAGCGTAGTGATTTCAGGAGGCTAAGAACTTCATAGGGTAAAGACATTAATTTTGCAGATTGGAAAATATTTTTTAACACAGAAATAGAGTGGCTCTAAACTCCCACTTCTCCCTTCTAAATCTCTTTAGAACTGGATCTGAGATAAAGTTCAAATACAATGAAATTTAAATAAACCAGCTCATCAGGTTTAAGCAGACTCAGAGACCTCAGCACTGTGAGAAGAACCCTAGACAATCTGCTCTGTTTTGTCCGTTCTGCTTAGAAGCAGGGTTCTGTGATTCAGGATTTAAAAGCACAGACTTCTTTCTAGGTGTGAGCTAAGAAGTTGGAAAAAACCATATATTTATTCATATGGTGATATCTAGGCTTAAAAACCACACTATCAAAGGAAAATAAGAATTAATAATAAAACTATTTGATAAGAATTTCAGACTATGAGAAGTATGAGTTGAGCCACCAACAGCAACAAGATCCACTGGATATCTAAACTCATTTGGAAAAATGGAAATGGGGCATAAGTGCCCTGAGAACAGGGAATCCGAATTCACCAAGAGTAACTCCCGAAGCATAGCAACAGAGCTGTCGGTGGATTCTGCAAATTCTCGTTCACAAGTGAGAAAAGTGCACGTGGGACATTCTCCAGGATAGAACATATATTAAGCCATAAATAAGCATCAATACACTTTGTTGCTGTTGTTCAGTTGCTCAGTCATGTCCTATTCTTTGCGACCCAATGGACTGTAACCTGCCAGACTCCTCTGTCCATGGGGTTCTCCAAGCAAGAATACTGGAGCAGATTGTCATTTCCTTCTCAAGGGGGTCTTCCTGACCCAGGGATCAAACCCAAATCTCCTGCATTGGCAGGTGGATTCTTTACCACTGAGCCACCAGAGAAGTAATATGTTTTAAGGGATTGAGATTATATAATGTTTCCCCTGATCACAATGGAGTGAAATAAGAAATTAAAAGTAAAAAAAAATTGCAAATTTACAAATATTTGGAAAGTAAACAACACATTACTAAATAATGAATGGATCAAAGAAAAAATCAAAAGGGAAATTAGAAAATATTTGGAGATGAATGAAAATGAAGATTACATACTACAACTTATGGCATGTAACTAAATACTTGGAGGGAAATTCATACCTGCATACGCCAACCTTAAAAGAAAAAGAAAGATTTTTAAAACCACAAACTAGATTTTCACCTTAAGTCACTAAAGAGAGAAGAGAAAATTGAGCATAAAGCAGAAGATAGAAAACAATAAGGATTAGGTGCTGAAATTAACAATATAAAAAGTAGAAAAACAATAAAGGAAAATCAGCAAATCCAAATGCTGGGGTTTTTTAAGATCGAAACATTACCAAAACTTCAGTTAGATTAATTGAGAAAGAAAGAAAACTCAAAGTATTAAGATCATAAAATGAAAGGGGGAACATTACTATCAATATTACATGAATAAAAAGAGTTAGAAAAGAATACTATGAACAATTGTACAACAAATTAGACAACTTAGATGAGATGGATGTATTCCAAGAAAAACAAAAACTATCAAAACTGACTCAAAAGAAACAGAAAATCTGAATAAACCTGTAAGAAGTAAAAAAGTAATAAAAAAAAAAAAAACCTCCCACAATGAAAGCTCAAGACCAGAAGGTTTCACTGATGACTCTATCAAATATTTGAAGACGAATTAATACCAATTCTTCACAAAAACTTCCTAAACATAAAAGAGGGAAAAAGGAACCCTTCTCAGCTCATTTTTGTCTATCATCCATCTGATCAGGAACTGTTGTTTTGAGAAAACATGAAACTCCTAGTGTAACTGAAAGTGGGGTCCACCTGTTCACCACTCAAAAGACAATGAAGAGACCAGGTTGGTGGAAAGGAAAGTTTGCTTTACTTTGGATGCTGGCAACTGGGGAAGCGTAAGGGGACTCCTACCCTGTCTAAAGGCTGACTCTCCCTGCCTTGACAATCAGTGGGAAAGAGCTTTTATAGGCAGAGGGATGGGGCTACATGCAGAAACAGCACGGTCAGCTCTGACAATCATCTTAAAGTTGATCATTTGTGGTCTGACCAGCATCATCTTGATTGTTTTAGGTACAGTTAATCTTCAGTTCCAGGGTTGATTTGTCCCATTTTCTTGAGACCAGTTCTCTGAATTGTGTTTGCTAAAGTCATAGCTACAGTCTGGTCATCAAGCAGTTCACGTCTTCACCAGGTGAGGGTTTCAGTGTCTGTAAGACATTTCATGGAATATAGCTCAGAATATTATCTGTAGCCCTTGAGGAGGAACTGAAAGTCCTTGACTATGCTTCATGACTGAACTTTTATTATTTAGTTTCATTGGATTATTTTTCTTTGTTTCTGCATTTTCTCATTTTCTGACTAAAGTTCGGTTCAGTTCAGTTGCTCAGTCGTGTCCGACTCTTTGTAACCCCCATGGACTGCAGTACGCCAGGTTTCCCTATCCATTGCCAACTCCTGGAGCTTGCTCACACTCATGTCCATCAAGTCAGTGATGCCATCCAACCATCTCATCCTCTGTTGTCCCCTTCTCCTGACTTCAATCTTTCCCAGCATCAGGGTCTTTCCCAATGAGTCAGCTCCTCGCATCAGATAGCCAAAGTATTGGAGCTTCAGCTTCAGCATCAGTCCTTCCAATGAATATTCAGGACTGATTTCCTTTAGGATTGATTGGTTTGATCTCCTTGCAGTCCAAGAGACTCTCAAAAGTCTTCTCCAACGCCACAGTTCAAAAGCATCAATTCTTTATGGTCAACTTTCCTTATGGTCCAACTCTCACATCCATACATGACTACTGGAAACACCACAACTTTGACTATATGACCTTTGTTGGTAATGTCTCTGCTTTTTAATATGTTGTCTAGGTTGGTCATAACTTTTCTTTCAAGGAGCAAGAGTCTTTTAATTTCATGGCCACAGTCACCATCTGCAGTGATTTTGAACCCAAGAAAATAAAGTCTGTCACTGTCTCCATTGTTTCCCTATCTATTTGCCATAAAATGATGGGACTAGATGCCATAATTTTCATTTTTTAAATGAAACATTTAAACATTGAAGATGTTTAAAACATCTTAAACAACATGTTTAAACAAATGAAGGTTCATTTTTTAAACATTTTTTTAAATGTTGAGTTTTCAGCCAGCTTTTTCACTCTCCTCTTTCACTTTCACCAAGAGACTCTTTAGTTCCTCTTCACTTTCTGCCACAAGAGTGGTGTCATCTGTGTATCTGAGGTTATTGATATTTCTCCCTGCAATTTTGATTCCAGCTAGTGCTTCATCCAGTCAGGCATTTTGCATGATATACTCTGCATGTAAGTTAAATAAACAGGGTGACAGTTTATAGCCTTGATGTACTCCTTTCTCGGTTTGGAACCAGTCTGTTGTTCCATGTCTAGTTCTAACTGTTGCTTCTTGACCTGCATACAGATTTCTCAGGAGGCAGGTAAGGTGGTCTGGTATTCCCATCTCTTTAAGAATTTTTCACAGTTTGTTGTGATCAACACAGTCAAAGGCTTTGGTGTAGTCCATGAAGTACAAACACATTCTTTGCTTAAAGTTTTTCCACAGACAAAAGGCAGGTAGAGAATGTGGATGGCAAGGACTATATGGTTCTGCTCCATTTCAATGGAATTCTATAATAAAAAGGCCAATAACCTAATTTTTTAAATATATTTATTAATTTATTTATTTGGCAGCCTTGGGTCTTAATTGCTCTGAGCCTTGTGGAATCTTAGTCCCCCAACCAGGGATTGGACCTGAGATCCCTGAATTGCAAGGTAGATTCTTAACCACTGGACCACCAGGGAAGTCCCTAACCTAATTTTAAAATGGACAAAGTTTCCGAAACAACCTTTCTCAAAAGAAGATACACACACAGTCAATAAGCACCTGAAAAGAGGCTCAACATCACTAGTCATCAGGGAAATGGAAATAAAAAACTAAATTAGATACCACCTCACACCTATTGGGCTTCCCTGTTGGCTCAGAGAGTAAAGAATCCTCCCGCCAATGCAGGAGACCTGTGTTCAGTCCCTGGGTCAGGAAGATCCCCTGGAGAAAGGAATGGCAATCCACTCTAGTATTCTTGCCTGGAGAATTCCACGGACAGAAGAGTCTAGTGGGCTATACAGTCAATGAGGTCACAAAGAATTGGACACAATTGACTGACTTTCACTTCACTTCACACCTATAGGGATGGCTATAATGAAAAAGATGACAAGTATTGACAAGGATGTAGAGAAACTGGAATCCTCAAACATTACTGGTGAGAATGTAAAATGGTTCAGGTGTTTGGGAAAGCAGTTTAGTAGCTGCTCAAAGTGCTAAACACAGAGTTACCATATGACCTGGCAATTCTACTCCTGGTGTATACTCAAGAGAAATGAAAACCTGTATCTGCATAAAAACTTATACACAAATAGTCATAGCAGCATTATTCCTAATAGCCAAAGACTAGTCACAGCCCCAAAATGTCCATCACTTAAAGAACGGAGAAGTGAAATGGAACATTTTTCTGATTGGTTGGTGGTGAGGTAATTGGGAGTCAGTTATCAACTTGCTGGGTCCAGCCGGTCTGAGGTCTCCGTGCTTGTAGGCAGCATACAGTTAAGGTCTTCCACCTGGTGGGGTTTCAGTATCAGCAAAATGGCTCAAAAATAGTGTTGTGGCCCCTTTGAGGGGGACCAGGACCTGCCGCAAGGCTGTACTATTGTTTCTTGGCTGCTCTTCCCTTGTCTCTGCATCCCCTCCCTTCACTAATAAACAGCTATTAAACCAGCTCCTTTGAACTCAGGGAAGGTCCTGGAAGCTGAATGAAGCCTATTTCCTGTAATCAAGAAATGCGAGACACAGAGAGACTTGTGCCCAGGAACCTCCCCCCACCCACGGTCCTGCTGGGTATCAGTCAGAACTGAGCACCACCTTCATTAGCGTAGGACTTCTAATCTCCTCAGTTCTCGAGTGTTTCTTAAAGCACAGTGATACAGATTTCAGGTTTTATTCTCTCTCCCAGGGTTAGACCACCTCACCATCCCCTGGGTCTTCTGTCCCAAACCAGTCACAATTCACACTTTCCTCTAGGACACACTTGCTTTCCTATCCTCTCCCAGACAGAAACGATCTGATAGGCTAGTCCCCGTGTATTGGTGGAGACAGCTGAATCTCACTGTTTTGCCTTCAGGCTTCTTGATCTTTAATGAAAGCCTCCTGAAAATGAAAAAGGAGTCAGGGACTCATTTTTAGGGCTATGTTGAAATCTTGGCAGTGCAGTCTTTATAGCAGGAGTTCCCCCTCAAAATTCATCCTGAAGAATTGCTTACCTTATTTGTATGTCCCTTTTGTCTCCTTAGACCAGCCCCATTTTCTGTTTACAATCAAGTTGTCCCAATAGTGCATCTTCGTGCATGCGTGGTTGTGTCTGACTCTTTGTGATCCCATAAACAGTAGCCCACCAGGCTCCTCTGTCCATGGAATTTTCCAGGGAAGAATACTGGAGTGGGTTGCCATTTCCTTCTCCAGCGGGTCTTCCTCATCAAGGGACTGGAACCTGCGTATCTTGCATCTCCTGCGTTGGCAGGTAGATTCTTTTATCACTAAGCCACCTGGGAAGCCCAGAGTCATGACCTCTAAATTCCTGACTCATTCATCCATCTGTGATTCTAGCACTTCCATTAGAAAGCCCTCGCCTCCAGTTAATTCTGGAAGGTGTTTGTTTTTGGTTTTGTTTTAACTGAGGAGAGAGGATGGCTAGTATCCAGTCTGCTATCACACTGAATCTGTCATCTTATTGTCCTCTGCTCTCATCCCCTTTAGTAAGAACTCTGGTCTGTTGCCCAGCCAGCTGCTGAAAGCCCCACCCACTGCCACAAATACTGAAGACATTTCCTGCCCCTGGAATTGCACCTGTGGACACCCTCCCCCAAAATAATTAGTTCTGTGCTATTTCTTTATTTGTGCCATATCTAGTTCCAAAGGATTTAAAGTCCAAAAGTGTGTACACTGAATTGAGAAAATAAGTAGGAACTGAATTTATAGAAACTTAATAGCAGAAAGATAAAAGCTTAATAGTAGAAAGATAAAAAAATAAAGCTATAGATAAAATAGGGCTTGAAATTGTGTGCACTTGCTTGAGGTGGCCCCAAAATTTGATATTTCTAGCAGTCACTGTAAATAGGGAATCCTAAAGCAAAACTGATTTAACTTTCAGTATCTGAAATCTGAGCAAAATATCTCCTGTGGTAGGTCTTTACAAAGAAGTTTCTCTTTGGGGACTTCCCTCGTGGTCCAGTGGCTCAGACTCCATGCTCCCAATGCAAGAGGCCTGGGTTGGGTCCCTGGTCAGGGAGCTATAGCCCACATTGTTGCAGGAAGGGGGACCCCTTCCAGGGCCCAAAACTGGGCTCTTGTCTAACACTCAGAAATAAATTGTCCGAGGAGACACATGTGCTGACAAAGCAAGAGATTTTATTGGGAAGGAGCACCCAGGTGGAGAGCAGTAGGGTCAGGGAACCCAGGGGGACTGCTCTGCCACATGGCTGGCAGTCTCAGGTTTTATGGTGATGGGATTAGTTTCCCGGTTGTCTTTAGCCAATCATTCTGGCTCAGAGTCCTTCCTGGTGGTGCACACCATCTTGTTCAGCCAAGATGGATGCCAGAGAAAAGGATTCTGGGAGGCGGTCGGACATGTGGTGTCTCCTTTTGACCTTTCCTGAACTCTTTCGGTTGAGGGTGGCCTATTAGTTCCGTGTTCCTTACCAGGACGTCCTGTCATAAAACAACTCATGCAAATAGTTACTATGGTGCCTGGCCAGGTGGGCGGTTTCAGTCAGTGTGCTTCCCCTAACAACACAATGCAACTAAGGGTTTGAATGCCACAAGATCAAAGAACTGGAGTGCTGCAACTAAGACCCAATTCAGCCAAATAAATAAATTAAATAATTTTTAAAGAGGCTTTTCTTTAATTTAGTACCCTTTATCTTCAGCAATATTCTTACAGTAAACATAAGAATTGCAGTTTGATTGAACTCTGGGAGATAGTGAAGGACAGGGAAGCCTGGTGTGCTGCAGTCCATGGGGTCGCAAAGAATCGGACACGAATGAGTGACTCAACTGCAACAACTAACACAAGAAAATACATAAGGCGTTTATAATATTCCTTCGAGGTACATCTATGGCATGTCACATAAACTGGATTCCACAAACTAATGTCAATGCACTAAACTACAAAAACATTGTAGTTTAGGTTTGACACAGAAATAAAATCAAGAGTATCTAGAAAATGGGTTACACAATTTTCAGACACATGTTTGTGTCAGAGTGCCCTGGGGTCAGAGGAAACCTTCTTGCCAGTTCTTAAAAGTGCAAGTGTTCCCTGTTGCCATGTGGAAATCAACCCAGTATTCCTATAGTCAGCTGAGAGAGGGGTAAAGTTATAAAAGCTGAAAAACTTAAAAATAGCCTTATGCAGAGTAGAAAGCCACCTCTCCTTTATTGAGGGGACTGAGGGCATAGGGAATGACATGGATGAGATTTTCTACTCCAGCACACAGAAAAATGAGCAGCTGAATCTAAAAGCTCTGTTATTTAGAACATGGAAACAATCATCCTTGTATGGAAAATTATTTACCAAAATCTCAGGAAAAAAAAACCCTGGACTTCCACGGTGGTCCAGTGGTTAAAACTCCTCTCTTCCGCTGCAGAGGCCAAAGTTTCCATCCCTGGTTACAGAACTAAGATCCTGCATGCCTCACGACCCAGCCAAAAAACACACAGAAAACCCAACAAAACAGAAACCCTCATTGAAGCCCCATTTGAGACCCAACTTTAAGTATTATAACTATTCACTGAAACCCCCAAGGTAAGGGACTGAACTGACCCCAACATGACTGACTGGATGGCCCTGCTTTACGGGGCTGTTCACTCTTGGTCAATTGTACATTGGGGGTTTCTATTAAAACTTTCAAGTTTTTAGTTTCTGAGTGCTTCTTTCTGGAAACACTTGCAAAGGAAGATTTTCCAGGTGTCAATTAAGGTCACTCTTTGTTCATTGAACTCAAACATGTGATCATTTACAAGAAAATGCTTCTATTTATTTTCATGGACTTGGAATATGAATTGTATTGTCTCTTTCAATTTAGGGCTTCCCAGGTAGCTCAGAATTTGCCTGCAATGCAGAAGACCCAGGTTTCATCCTTGGGTCAGGAAGATCCCACGGAGAAGGGAATGGCACCCACTCCAGTATTCTTGCCTGTGGAATTCCATAGACAGAGGAGCCTGGCGGGCTACAGTCCATGGGGTCACAAAGAATTGGACATGCCTGAGAGACCAACATACGCAATTTAGGTATGTTCAACTAAAAGGTAAGCATTGTACTTCTATCTAATCTTTTTTAAAAATGCAGACCCTTTCCAAACCCAATGAAAAATCAGTACTCTTTTTTAAAAGAAGCACATTAACAATTAAATGTAAAAATTTCACCTTAAAAGTACTCTCACATGATAAATCCCACTAGAAGGTATTGGTCAGATATTGTGTTTTGACTCTAAGTTTAGGAAAATGAAAGCACATACTAGCTCCACGGAGTAGCAGTTTTGTTTACTCATTTATTTGTACGAGTTTCAGCAGACAGGAATGTATTTACTTAAAAAAAAATAATCAAGAACAAAAGCACCAAAAAATGATCCAAAAAGCATTGAAAGCACAGTGACAAAATAGAAAATAAAAAGGTGAATCAGAGAGCAAATTAAAAGGTTACTATTGCTGCTATAATGTGTGTTTATAAGATGAAGCAATGCTGAAAATGTGCATGAAGTCTGGAGAAGTCGTCAACACTTGATATGTCATAAAGTCATTTTAGATCAAGACATTCAGAACCATAACTTCCGATTCATAGACCGTAGTTAAGAATCCACGATGGTAAGAGAGAGACCAACATCAGCCATCACTGCCAGAATCCAAACTGATGTTTAAAACCCAAGATTCTCACACCTCCTGCTTTGATTCATCCCATGTTGAAGAAATAAATGTCGAGAGGGCAGAAGACCTTTCAACTAGATAGAACGCTGTGTTAAAATGAGAATTAAGGGAATTTGATTCTGACACGACCCCCATCAAATCCCAAACCTCGTATTGCTGATAGAGATCAGAGAGAAAAGCAAAAAAGGTTGAATCTACACTCGTGGGCCAATAAAAATTCCATCTCAAGTGTTATAGAGAGAACAGCTGACATTTGGGGACGTATGGGGAATGTGGTTGAAATACCAAATGGAAGTCTGCAAGATTAAACTGATATTTCCAGCAGATCTGTAAGCAACCAAAAAGCAGAGTAAAAACTCACTGTTAGGGAAACTTTGCCCCTATCAGCAGCATATCCCAACCTGAACACCCAAATTTTTTTTTTCCTTTATTAGTTGGAGGCTAATTACTTTACAATATTGTGGTGGTTTTTGCCATACATTGACGTGAATCAGCCATGGATTTACATGTGTTCCCCATCCTGAACTCCCCTCTCACCTTCCTCCCCATCCCATCCCTCTGGGTCATCCCAGTGCACCAGCCCTGAGCACTTGTCTCATGCATCCAACCTGGACTGGTGATCTGTTTCACACTTGATAATATACATGTTTTGATGCTGTTCTCTCAGATCATCCCACCCTCGCCTTCTCCCATAGAGTCCAAAAGTCTGTTCTATACATCTGTGTCTCTTTTTCTGTCTTGCATGTAGGGTTATTGTTACCATCTTTCTAAATTCCATATATATGCATTAGTATACTGTATTGGTCTTTATCTTTCTGGCTTACTTCACTCTGTATAATGGGCTCCAGTTTCATCCATCTCATTAGAACTGATTCAAATGTATTCTTTTTAATGGCTGAGTAATATTCCATTGTGTATATGTACCATAGCTTTCTTATCCATTCGTCTGCTGATGGGCATCTAGGTTGCTTCCATGTCCTGACTGTTACAAACAGTGCTGCAATGAACATTGGGGTGCACGTGTCTCTTTCAGTTCTGGTTTCCTCTGTGTGAACACTCAAATTTATTAATTGGAAGTATATGATTAAACTACCTGGAGCAGGCAAGGTCCTGACAGCCAAGGCCCATTGTTTTCATGTAGACCTTAGTGATTGTGCAAAGGACAGTTGTCAAACTTAGGCAGTTCAGTTCAGTTCAGTCACTCAGTCATGTCCGACTCTTTGCAACCCCATGAACCGCAGCACGCCAGGCCTCCCTGTCCATCACCAGCTCCCAGAGCTTACCCAAACTCATGTCCATTGAGTCGGTGATGCCATCCAACCATCTCCTCCTGCCCCCAATCCCTCCCAGCTTCAGGGTCTTTTTAGATGAGTCAGCTCTTCACATCAGGTGGCCAGAGTATTGGAATTTACGCTTCAAAATCAGCTCTTTAGTTCTTCTTCACTTTCTGCCATAAGGGCGATATCACCTGCATATCTGAGATCATTGATATTTCTCCCGGCAATCTTGATTCCAGCTTGTGCTTCATCTAGCCCAGTGTTTCTCATAATGTACTCTGCATATAGTTAAATAAGCTGGGTGACAATATACAGCCTTGACGTATTCCTTTTCCTATTTGGAACCAGTCTATTGTTCCATGTCCAGTTCTAACTGTTGCTTCCTGACCTGCATACAGGTCAGGTGGTCTGGTATTCCCATCTTTTTCAGAAGTTTCCACAGTTTATTGTGAGCCACACAGTCAAAGACTTTGGCATAGTCAGTAAAGCAGAGACTTAGGTAACATGAACTTAAAACAGATCGTGAGCTTTATGAATCACTTTGCAAGCTCAATAATAGTCTATTTTATTCATCTATTTAGCTGCACCCGTCATAGTTGTGGCATGTGGGATTGTTAGTTGCAGTGGGTAGGCCCTTAGTTTCAGCACTGTGGGATCCAGGTCCCTGACCAGGGATCAAACCCGGGCCCTCTGCATTGAGAGCACAGAATCTTAACCACTGGACCACCAGGGAAGTCCCACTAAGCCACATTCCTTGTTAATGGGTTCTTAGGTCTTGTTTTTAAAATGCTTCAAGAGGGTTTTAAAACCATTCCATTTTGTTAATACTGATAACTTCCAAACAATAGCAAGTTCACTTACATAGATTGCTTGGTGACTCTTTTGGGTACTAAAATCTATGTCAAGGTTGAACAGATGTCCTGGAGAAAACTTTCAAGATTTCACATAGTAGCATGATTCCAAATAACTCACCAAAAGACAGAAATAGTGGCCAGGGTTCCTTGTGGAAATATTCACTTAACACTCAGCAGATTTTACTGCACAGCTAAGTGTGTGTTAGGCCCTGGAGTTCTAACCTGCCTCAATGACTCAGAAGCTAGTTCAGAGATAGAAACTGGCCACATATGATGACAATTACAAAACAGCATTGCCTGCTTCTTGTAATCAACCCAATCACATCTTTTATGACCAAGTTTAGAGAACAAGTGCAGTTAAATAGGGATGTCCTAGAAATGAAACACAGAAATAGACTTAACACAGTTTCTGTAAATAAAACTGAGGACGTTAGGAGCAACATACTGAATCTGGAGTTTCCTAGGAAAAACATGAAAATCCATGCTTCCACCCTTTGAACAACCCAGTTGCCAACCAGAACTATACAAGACTCAGAGATTGTGTTAAGGGCTCAGGCCTTTGCTGTCCAATGTGGATTGTGTCCAAAATGCACTTGAAATGCCACTAATTGAGAAAATGGAGGTGTAATTTAAATGTAAAAAGTATACTGATTTCAAAGACAATATGGGAGAAAGAATATATATCATCTCATTAATAATTTCCTTATGCTGATTACATGATAAAATAACATTTTTGATATATCAATTAAATATCATTCAAAATAATTTCACATGCTTCTTTTTACTTTTTTAACATGGCTACTAAAAATGTGTTAGTTACATATATGGTTCACATTATATTTTTCTTCTGGACAGCACTGGCTTAGACTCTTAAGTTTAAGGCATTTTCCTTAAACTTCCTTATTCATAAATTTAAGGCACAACTTAGACTCTTGAGGGCTTTCCTGGTGGCTCAGACAGTAAAGAATCTACCTGCAATGCAGGAGATCTGGGTTCCATCCCAGAGTTGGGAAGATCCCCTGGCGAAGGGAAGAGCCACCCACTCCAGTATTCTTGCCTGCAGGATTCAATGGACAGAGGAGCCTGGCAGGCTACAGTCCCTGGGGTCACAAAGAGTCAGACACAACTGAGCAACTAACACTTTAGATTCTTGAACTACAGAAAACTGAGTTCAGATCCACATATTAGCTAGGTGATCTTTGGCTAGTTACCTAACCTTCCTAATCACTTGCTATTTACCAGGTACCCTGTCCACCCATCACCAACTCCCAGAGTTTACTCAAACTCATGTCCATTGAGTTGGTGATGCCATCCACCATCTCATCCTCTATTGTCCCCTTCTCCTCCTGCCCCCAGTCTCTCCCAGCATCAGGGTCTTTTCCAATGAGTCAACTCTTCACATGAGGTGGCCAAAGTATTGGAGTTTCAGCTTCAACATCAGTCCTTCCAATGAACACCCAGGACTGATCTCCTTTAGGATGGACTGGTTGGATCTCCTTGCAGTCCAAGGGACTCTCAAGAGACTTCTCCAACACCACAGTTGAAAGGCATCAATTTTTCAGCACTCAGCTTTCTTTATAGTCCAACTCTCACATCCATACATGACCACTGGAAAAACCATAGCCTTGACTAGACGAACCTTTGTTGGCAAAGTAATGTCTCTGCTTTTTAACATGCTGTCTAGGTTGGACACGAGTTTGGGTAAACTCCGGAAGTTGGTGATGGACAGGGAGGCCTGGCATGCTGCAATTCATGGGGTCACAAAGAGTTGGACACGACTGAGCAACTGAACTGAACTGAAATTATTTTAATTAGTGGGCTTCCCTGGTGGCTCTGGTGGTAAACAATTCACCTACAGTGCAGGAGACTTGGGTTCAGTCCCTGGGCCGGGAAGATCCCCTGGAGGAGGGCATGGCAATCCACTCCAGTATTCTTGCCTGGAGAATCCCCATGGATAGAGGAACCTGGTGGGTTACAGTCCATAGGGTCACAAAGAATCAGACATGACTGAGCGACTAAGCACAGTACAGCACATTTTAATTAGTACCTGCTTTTAGATAATAACTGCTTTTAGGATAAAGTTACTTTTAGGATTTGCTTTTAGGATGAAGTTCACAGAAGTAACTTGTTCAACACAAGTCCTCAGTATATTTTAGTAAATAATTTTCAAAACTATCTCAGCTAGTCAATGATCCTTCCTTTTTTTTTTTTAAGGTGGAATGTAGGATCTTATTTCCTCAACCAGGTATCCAACCCATGCACCCTTCATTGGGAGCACAGAGTCCTATCCACTGGACCGAGAGGGAAGTCCCAATGATCCTGTCTTTACTTCACTATTAGCCATCACTTCCAAGAATCTCATGATCTAAATCAACCTGGGGTCTCTACATAAGAAGGGACATTTTCCACTCCTATTTGGATTCTTGTTTCCATCCTTCTCTATCTGAGGAAGCCCTACTCAGACTTCAAGACCTAGCTCAGGGGACTTTCCTGGTGGTCCAGTGGTTAAGACTCTGCATATCTACTGCTAGGGGCACAGATTTTAACCATCATTGGGGAGGTCCCACATGCCACTTGATGTGGCCCAAAAAAAAGGCTCAAGAATGTACTGTACAACACAGCAAATATAGCCACTATTTTGTAATAGCTGTAAATAAAAAGTAACCTTTAAAACTGTATGAAAAATAAACATTTTTAAAAATAAAGAAAGAAGCTTTGCAGCTGGACACAGAGCATCTAGAATACCCCATCACCATCCACCCATGTGCTGGAATTCGTGTGGGTTTGTAAAAACTCTGAGTTTGTTACAGTCCATATCAGTGTCTTTCCTACGTTCTTTATCTTTCTGACCAAAAAAGATAAAGAATATATAACCTTGAATATTCACTGGAAGGACTGATGCTGAAACTGAAGCTCTAATCCTTAGGCCACCTGATGTGAAGAACCAACTCATTGGGAAAAAGACCCTGATGCTGGGAAAGATTGAAGACAAAAGAAGTGGGTGGCAGAGCATGAGATGGTTAGGTGGCATGACTGACTCAATGGACTTGAATCTGAGCAAACTCTGGGAGACAGTGGAGGACAGGGCAGCCTGGTGTGCTGCAGTCCATGGGGTCTCAAGGATTCAGACACGACGCAACTGAACAACAACAATTTAATATTTAAGGCTGATCTGCACGCTTTTTCCCAAAACAATGATTAAACTATCCCAAAAAGAAGTCAGAGGAGAAGAAAAAGACAAAGTCATGGGAATCTCACAGGTTAAAAGGTGATTCATAACGTACTTCATACCCAAGTAGAAAGAAGGCTGCAGTGCTTAACCATTGTGTGGTTCGCAGAGTGAAAAATTTCCATTTTTACCGTTTCTCTTTGTATTGAATTCTAACCCAGTTTGTAATCTGCCGCAGTGGAATAATACGCCTTCTGTGTGTTTTATTTCCATTTGTTGCAGCTATGTTTCTCCTGTTATCTTATGTAAGTAGTTAACACACTGATTTATTTTGTCTTGACAGCCTCGGACAATGGTAATAAGGGTACTAATTTTTAAGTCAAACAAATACATGGGCCTTTTGAAAATGCATCACACTAGACTTCCTTCTTTTCAGATTCCCCTGAAGTCAGATAATAGGAATTCTGGAGACCTTACACTCTTGGCCAGAAAAAAAAAGATTTAATAGCCAACAGTGATCTACATACATCCACTAAGACAATTCACCTCAGTCAGCTAATTTTTCTCAGGACACCTCCAACAAGATAACTGTGTTCATGTCATATTTCAACTAGGAAGGCTAAAAAAAGTGACCCTGAAAAATACGTCAACCAGAGTTCTTTGCTGCCTGATCACAAGGGGAGAGTGTTGTCGCATTCATGAAATGCTTTTGATCTTAGCTGAGACTAAGCTGCTGAGCCAGCCAGACTTCAGGATTCAGAAAATCCACAATGCACAACAAATCTTAAACTCACAACGGTCCTAATTAAGGACCAGTAAGTTAAATTGAATATTTAGAGCCAATTTTTTTTAATAAAGAACATTTGTTCAGAGTGATGCTGCCAGCAGGAACTTACCCACTGTGCGGCCTCCCTTTCACAATCGGCCAAAGCCTTGTCATCCATTCCAGAACCTCACTGGGGACACGGCATGAAACAAGCATCAGTCTGAATTACACAATCGTTTGTATGTAGCACTTCCTTAATTACCAGCAAGAATTTACAAGAAGGACTTCCCTGGTGATCCAGTGGCTAAGACTTGGAGCTCCCAGTGCAGGTGGCCCAGGTTTGATCCCACTTGCTCGATCCCACATGCTGTAACTAAAAGTTCGAATGCCTTAACTGAAGGTCCCATGTGCTGCAAACGAAGACAGAAAGTCTCACATACAAAACTAAGACGGCACAGTCAAGTAAATAAATATTTTTTTTAAAAGAATTTGCAAAAAAAAAAAAAAGTAATAATAATGGATAACCAGATGTGGTTAGGAAAAAACATACCACTTTTCATGTAAAAATTGACACCTAGAGTATTCAAAGGAATATTATTCAAGAGTCAGCTGACCTAAATTCTCATCAGTTTTGTTGTTAATTCTGTTGTTTGTTCTTGTACAAGTCAGTTGACCTTTGTGATCCCTCTATTATTCTCTCATCTTTAAAAATAAGGAATGTGTGCTAATGATCTTGTTTTCCTTTCCAGCTCCAACATTCTAATTTTACCTCTAAATCATGTAAAGTAATACACTGTCTCTACATAAACTAATCTTGTTAAACTCATTCCAATAGAATTTTACTTGACTTGATTAAGTAGGTTAAACATCCCCAAATTAGGAGCTCAGAAACACATTCTCCCTTTTAATTTTCTCATAAATAGTACAGAGGTAAGTTGCAACCCACTTTTGCCTGAAGTATCATAAAGTCTAAATGGGCTTCTCAGGTGGCTCAGTGGGTAAAGAATCCACCTGCAATGCAGGAGACTCAGGTTTGATCCCTGTGTCCAGAAGATCCCCTGCAGAAAGAAATGGCAACCCACTCCAGTATTCTTGCCTGAAAAATTCCATGGACAGAGGAGCCTGGTGGGCTACAGTTCATGGGGTCACAAAGAGTCAGAAATGAGTTGAATATAAATTGGTGAGATGTGAGTATGTGTTAGATGAAAACCTAATGTCAATTAATGGTGCCTGTTCTGTCCTGAGTTATTGTCTTTTTCTCTTCATGATCTGCCAGGGAAATTATAAGCCACCCACAGCTTCCACAGACACTACCCCTGAAAGTCTAACTGCAGACAATTTCTCCCCTGAGCTCCAAACTGATATGAGCTAATAACGATCATCAGTCACTGAGCACCTCTTACAAGACTGGTGGGGAGCTGTCATTTTAATCACCAGACTCCACCTCGATGGGCTTCCAGGTGGCCCTAGTGGTGCAGAACCCACCCACCTGCCAATGCAGGAGACACAGGAGACACAGGTTCGACCCCTGGGTCAGGAAGATCCCCTGGAGGAGGGAATGGCAACCTGCTCCAGTAATATTGCCTGGAAAATCCCATGGACGGAGGAGCCTGGTGGGCTACAGTCCACGGGGTCTGAAAGAGTCGGGCACAACGGAGCACTCACGCACTCCACCTGGACAGCACCTCTGCAGGGCGGATGCGGTCATCTCCATGGTACAGACGAGGAAATGGAGCCTCAGAGAGGCCGTGTGGCTGATCAGAGTCACACAGTGATCACTTTCAAAGCCGTGATTATAATCCTGGTCTTGCCGGCTTGGAAAGCTATGCCTTTTAACCTAGAGAGTGTCATACTGAGTGAAGTAAGTCAGAGAGAGAAGGAGAAACAGGGTATGACATCCCTTATATGGGGAATCTAAAAAGAAATGATACAGATGAACTTATTTACAAAACACGAAAGAGACTCACAGACTTAAAGCACGAACTTATGGTTGCCAGGGGTAAAGGAGGTGGAGAAAGGATAGTTCGGGAGTTTGGGATGGACATGTACACATTGCTATATTTTAAATGAATAACCAACAAGGATCTACTGTATAGCACAGGGAACTCTGCTCAATGTTACGTAGTAGCCTGGATGGGAGGGGAGTTTGGGGGAGAATGGATACATGTGTATGTGTGGCTGAGTCCCTTTGCTGTCTACCTGAAGCTATCACAACATTGTTAATTGCCTATGTCCAGTAAACATTCGCTCCTGCTTAGTCACTCAGTCATGTCTGACTCTTTACGACCCCATGGACTGTCGTCCACCAGGCTCCTCTGTCCATGAGATTCTCCAGACTAGAATACTGGAGTGGGTAGCGATATCCTTCTCCAGGTCGAGATCTTCCCAACCCAGGGATCTAACTCGCGTCTCCTGCATTGGCGGGCAGGTTCTTTACCACTGCGCCGCCTGGGGAACGTTTATTAGATTGAATTAAATCTGTATCCTGCAACTTTTGCTCCAGCTGCCGTTCCCTGGGCTGCTGGCCGCAGCGGGGACAAGGGGATTAGACAGGACTGTGGGAACAGTGCTCAGATTAGAGCATCCAGGTGCTAGGGGCTGCGCTCCCAGCAGCCTCTTTGTCTCCCTGCAGTCTCGGGAGAGTTTCCTAAATTGGAACAGTCAGTGATGATGTACTCAAACCACTCAGCTAAGCCCTAAGACACATTTGCCAGAATTCACAACAACACAAACAGCTCAATCAAAGGAGAAAGTGTCTGAATCATCCTCCTTTTTATAAACTAGACCAAGCATCCTTTTGGGAGAAAAAGGACAGTCCTTTGAGAAACACTTCCCAGGTTGCTGAGCAAGAATTTGCTGGCTGTGATTCCAGGCAGTGGTCTCATCTTTTTCCTTTCAGACCTTCCTTCTTTCCAGTGAGTGGGGCTTTGTACCCGCTTTGCAGAGCAGATGGATTGGAGCCAGCTCAAGAAAGGAAGGGTGTCTTTGGTGTGGCCAGTGTTCATTTAACCTGTCTGAATACTCACGTGGACAGGACTGAAAAGGCTGGAAGACTCAGCCTTCCAGAAATTCTAACTGAATGGAATTAAATTATCAAACTTGCATTCTGAGGAATCAATGTTGGTTCTCAGAAGGTTCTCTGCCTCTCTCTGTTTTCTGAAAGATGCTAATTCCTCAGAGTCTTGGAGTCACTACCTAAACTACATTTTGTAGAGTGGGCCCTACAAAATGTAGGGAATGCCCCAAAATACTATCTGTAGCCTCAGTCCTTGCCATCCTGGTTAATTAGCTTCTTTGGGGCAGGGGATGAACTGGGAGATGGAGATTGAGATATATACACTAGTGATACTATGTATAAAGCAAATAACTAATGAAAACCTACTGTACACACAGGGAATTCTACGCAGTGCTCCACATGTATACAAACAGCTGCTTCACTTTACTGTACAGCAGAATCTAACACAACAATATTGTAAAGCAACTGTATCCCAATAAAACAAATCTTAATTAGCTCCACATTCATAAGAATAAATGATTGCATAACCCAAATTATGTGCCTTTGATGGTTCAAATGTCCAGTTAATTGTGTTCATGTATGTCATTCAGTCACAGGCCCAAATTAAACATCTAGTGCCAAGCGCCATGCTTTTCTCAGGTGCATCAAAGAAGGAGGTTCCTGTTTTTTACATTATGTCACAAAGTTGATCCAAAAAAAAAAAAAAACTTACTAAGTACCTGCCCTATTCCCAGCAAAATAGAAGTTTGGTGATTGGGACTGAAGAATTGCTCACAAATTTTTAATAATTCATTTCAGCCCTACTCTAGGTTCCCTTAAATTCATATGGCAAACTATGGAGAACAGTGTGGAAAGTCCTTAAAAAACTGGAAATAGAACTGCCATATGACCCAGCAATCCCACTGCTGGGCATACACACTGAGGAAACCAGAATTGAAAGAGACACGTGTACCCCAATGTTCACTGCAGCACTGTTTACAATAGCCCATGGAAGCAACCTAGATGTCCATCAGCAGATGAATGGATAAGGAAATTGTGGTACATACACAATGGAATATTACTCAGCTCTAAAAAAGAACACATTTGAGTCAGTTCTAATGAGATGGATGAAACTGGAGCCTATTATACAAAGTAAATCAGAAAGAGAAGCACCAATACAGTATATTAATGCATATATTTGGAATTTAGAAAGATGGTAAATGACAACTGTATATGCAAGATAGCAAAAGAGACACAGATGTAAAGAACAGATTTTTGGACTATGTGGGAGAAGGCGAGTGTGGGATGATTTGAGAGAATAGCATTGAAACATGTATATTATCACATGTAAAACAGATGACCAGTGCAAGTTCAATGTGTGAAGCAGGGCACTCAAAGCCGGTGCTCTGGGACAACCTAGAGGGATGAGGTAGGGAGGGAGGTGGAAGGGGAGTTCAGGATGGGGGACACATGTACCCCCATGGCTGATTCATGTTGACGTATGGCAAAAAAACACCTCAATACTGTAAAGTAATTAGCCTCCAATTAAATAAATGAATTTTTAAAAATTCATATGCCAATATTTTGATCATTATTTGTACCTTGGCTTCACAATGCTTTAAGCTATCATCATATCATCATAATCATTATCATTATGATTATTATTATTATTAAGGGCAGTGATGGGCCCTCATCCAGTAAGGCTGGTGGTTCTTCACATTTTGATGGTCACATTCATCTTTCAGACCAAAGAAAACCAGGAATCCTGTCTCTAGAAACAAGTCACGTGTTTCAAACACCACTTTATGTAGACAGGTCCTCTACAACTGGAGTCAGTAAACTTTCTCGATGAAGGCCAGATAAGAAGTACTTTAAGCTTTGTGCATCAACAGGCAAAATGGGGGTATTACTTAGGAACTTATATTGCAAAAGACTGGAGATCTCTTCAAGAAAATGGGAACTATTAAGGAAACATTTCATGCGAGGATGGACATTAAGGGATAAGAGATAGAAATGGTAAGGACTTAACAGAAGCAGAAGATATTAAGAGGAAGGGCAAGAACACACAAAAGAACTATACAAAAAGGTCTTAAAGAATCAAATAGCCATGATGGTGTGGTCACTCACCTAGAGTCAGACATCCTGGAGCATGAAGTCAAGTGGGCCTTAGGAAGCATTACAAAGCTAGTGGAGGTGATGGAATTCCAGCTGAACTATTTAAAATCCTAAAAGATGATGCTAGTAAAGTGCTGCATTCAATATGTCAGCAAATTTGGAAAACTCAGCAATGGCCACGGAACTGGAAAAAGGTCAATTCCAAAGAAGGACAATGCCAAAAAATGTTTAAACTACCGTACAGTTGCACTTATTTCATATGCCAGGAAGGTATGCTCAAAATCCTTCAAACTAGGCTTCAGCAGAATATAAACTGAGAACTTCCAGATATTCAAGCTGGATTTCAAAGAGGCAGAGGAACCAAAGATCAAAATGCAACACTTACTGGGTCATGGAGAAAGCAAGAGAATTTCAGAAAAACATCTACTTCTGCTTCACTGACTACACTAAAGACTTTGACTGTGTGGATTGAAAATTCTTAAAGAAATGGGAATATCAGATAACCTTACCTGCCTCCTGAGAAATCTGTATGAAGATCAAGAAGCAATAGTTAATACCAGACATAAAACAACAAACTGGTTCAAAATTGGAAAAAGAGTATAACAAGGGTATACATTGACACCCTGCTAGCTTAACCTATATGCAGAGTACGTTATGTGAAATATCACGCTGGATGAATCACAAGTTGCAATCAACATTGCTGGGAGAAATATCTACAACCTCAAATATCCAGATGATACCACTCTAATGGCAGAAAGTGAAGAGGAACTAAAGAGGCCTCTTGATGAGGGTAAAAGAGGAGAGTGAAAAAACTGGCTTGAAACTCAACATTAAAAAAACTAAAATCATGGCATCTGGTCCCATCACTTCATGGCAAATAGAAGGGGAAAAAGTGGAAGCAGTGACAGATTTAATTTTCCTGGCCTCCAAAATCACTGCAGACAATGACTGCAGCCATGAAATTAAAAGATGCTTGCTTCTTCTAGGGCAAACTATGACAAACCTAGACAACGTATTTTAAAGCAGAGACATTATTTTGCCAACAAAGGTCCACATAGTCAAAGCTATGGTTTTTCCAGTAGTTATATATGAATGTTAGAGTGGGCCTATAAGAAGGCTGAGCACTGAGGAATTGATGTTTTCTAATTGTGGTGCTGGAGAAGATTCTTGGGAGTTCTTTGGACTGCAAAGAAATCAAATCAGTCAATCCTAAAGGAAATCAACCCTGAATATTCATTGGAAGGGCTGGTGCTGAAGCTGAAGCTCCAATATTTTGGCCACCTCATGTGAAGAGCTTTCTCATTGAAAAAGACTGCTACTGGGAAAGATTGAACGTAAAAGTAGAAGAGGGAGGCAGAGAATGGTATGGTTAGGTAGCATCCAGGACTCAATGGACATGAGTTTGAGCAAACTCTGGGAGATAGTAGAGGACAGAGGAGGCTGGCGTGCTGCAGTCCATGGGGTTTTAAAGAGTGGTACACGACTTAGTGATTGAACAACAGTTACAAAAGAAAACAGATTCTCACTGATTTTAACTTAACTTAACTTTGTAATCATAACTGAGTATGATTTTCTGTAATACAGGTGTATTAATGAGAAGAATGGAGTTTGCAAGGAGGGAAGAAAAGGAAAATATTTCACTCCATTTGAGGAGGGAGATATGTGGACTCCAGGCTAGACATTTACAACTGGCCTCCTGTTTACATTTCCTGGGGCAGAAAAACTGTGGGCTTCAGGCCAAATACTTAAAACCAGCCTCTCGTTTGCATTTCCTGAGACAGGAGCTAGGTGGGCTCCGGGTTAGACATTTACAATCAGCCTTCCGTTTGCACTTCAAAATAGAAATAACAACAGAAACAAGGCCAATAGCCAGGCATTGTCTCTGGAGGACACTTTTTTAAAGATGAAGTAGGTACTTGAAAAAAATATATTCATTTATTTATTTGGCTGGGCTGGGTCTTCATTGTGGCACTCAGGATCTTTAGATGCAGCATGCAAATTCTTAGTTGCATCACGTGGGATCTAGTTCTCTGACCAAGGAACAAACTCAGGTCCCCTACATTGGGAGCCTGGAGTCTTAGCCCCTGGACTACCAGGGAAGTCCCCTGAGGACACTTCTAATATAATAATCATGGCAGGAAGAGAGAAGGGCTAAACCTTGTCTGAGTAAAAGATCAAGAGGTCATATATTTCCAATCCTTGGGACAAAGGAGACACTGCATATACACAGAAAGGCTCCTTGGGGGTCAAAAAAGAGCGGCCACCACCCCAGAGTAGGTGATGCCAAAACCCCCCATAGGCCTCTGGGCTGGAATCCATCTTGGAACAAAGTCGTATGTGTATGTTGGGAAGGGTCCTAGGGCAGATCAGGTGTGGAAAAAGACACCAGATAATTGGCCAAGGGTAAACAAAAACCCAAAAGAACTGTCCCATATAAATGACTTAACCAGCTCTTTATTGTGCTCCTCCTCGTTATGGGGATGCCCACACCCCTCTGTCCTGGTGTGTATTACTGCCTTGCTCTGTCTTAACTACACAAATTGTGTGTCTGTGTGCTCTCCCACTTGTTATGTTGTGTCTTTAATGATAGACTTTGTTTTTACAGTCTTTGCCACCTTGAGAAATGCAGTTTTCATGGAGGACAGGGGCCAGGGGAACTTTGCTTCTATCCTCTAGCCCCCGGTGGACTAGTGGCTAGGAATCCTGGTTTTTCATCCAGGCTACCCAGGTTCAACTCCTGGGCAGGGAACTAAGATCTCGATTCAAGCCACCGCTCACTGCTGCCTCTCCAAGATCACACTGAGGTTCAAAGTGAGTATTTCCTATCATCTAATTGATTGAAAATGTCCTACTGTAAAGACCACTCTGAGTGCAATGGCTGTGAAACCCAGACAGGGGGCTAGATTTGCTCATCTGTGCTTTCAGTTGCCCTCGGAGGGAGACTCTGGTCTGGACTATTTTAGGGAGGCCCTGTTGGGACAGCATTACTGCTGTCCAGGGCTCTTGGCCCTGATGGTAGGAGAGAAGCCGATACAGAGGCCTCTCCTGGGGTGTGGTCCCAGGGCAGGGCTGGCTGGCAGGTGAATGGGTGAACACACCCCTACAGCTCAGAGCTACAACCAGGAACGCACAGAATACTCAATTCTATTAACCTACCTTCTGTGGCCTCAATAAAACTCTCAATAATCAGCAAGAATATCAATGCATACAAAAAGAAATTCCTTTGCCCAGTAGTTGAAAATTGAAATGTACAAAGCACCTGAGCGGATAAGCTTTTTAATGAATAAAATTATTTCCTTAATCTGCAGTTATCTTTCAATCAATACTCACTTTCAGAGATGCAAAAAAAAAAATATCTTGAAATTCTAAAAGAGCTTAGAATAAATCATAACAAACTAATCAAGAGTCAGCGTTCAACAAAAATGATTATGTGGAAATTTTAGCTTTTCCTAGCCCAGTGAATCTTTTTCTCCTAAAAACATTCCACAGTAACAGCCAATCACAAGAGAAATGTAATTCTATATAATGTTTTCAGGCCTATAATGTTTGAAAATCTTAGGCCACTAAGAAGAGCCATAAATGCATCTCATTGTCTGTTGGAACCCATCATTTCATCTCAATAATGGTTAAATAAAGAAATAACTGCGTCCATAAATGGCAGCTTCCTTGATGGGCAAGCGGAGAGGCACAGTTTGGGTGGTAAACTTGATGCAAGTGCGCCACCTAGTGGATATCTCCAAAATGTTCAATAAATTAAAAGTTGCGTGTACCCCTCTGAAGGCTGCAGAAATGAAAGATACAGACAGGAGAAGCATCTTCTGTATCAGTCAATGACATTATGCTGGATGCTCATTTTCTCTTTTTCTATTTTCCACTTTCTTCCGTGTCCCTCCCTGTCTTATCCCAAGTTCCCCAGGGACGACTCAAAGACAGATGGTGCCTGCTAAGTCGCTTCAGTCATGTCCTACTCTTTGCAACCCCATGACTGTAGCCCACCAGGCTCTTTTGTCCATGGGATTCTCCAGGCAAGAATACTGAAGTGGGCTGCCATGCCCTCCTCCAGGGGATCTTCCCAACCCAGGGATTGAACCTGCATCTCTTATGTCTCCTGCCTTTGGCGGTTCAGTTCAGTCACTCAGACGTGTCCGACTCTTTGCGACCCCAAGGACTGCAGCACGCCAGGCCTCCCTGTCCATCATCAACTCCTGGAGTTTACTTAAACTCATGTCCATCATGTCAGTGATGCCATTCAACCATCTCACCCTCTGTCGTCCCCTTCTTCTCCTGCCTTCCTTCAATCTTTCCCAGCATCAGGGTCTTCTCCAGTGAGTCAGTTTTTTGAGTCAGGTGGCCAAAGTATTGGAGTTTCAACTCCAGCATCAGTCCTTCCAACGAATATTCAGGCCTGATTTCCTTTAGGATTGGCTAGTTGGATCTCCTTGCAGTCCAAGGGACTCTCAAGAGTCTTCTCCAACACCACGGTTCAAAGCATCAATTCTTTGGTGCTCAGCTTTCTTTATAGTCCAACTCTCACATCCGTACATGACTACCGGAAAAACTATAGCTTTGACTAGATGGACCTTTGTTGGCAAAGTAATGTCTTTGCTTTTTAATATGCTGTCTAGGTTGGTCATAGCTTTTCTTCCGAGGAACAAGCGTCTTTTAATTTCATGGCTGCCATTACCATCTGCAGTGATTTTGGAACCCCAAAAAAATAAGTCTGTCACTGTTTCCATTATTTCCCCATCTATTTGCCATGAAGTGATGTGACTGAATGCCATGATCTTGGTTTTCTGAATGTTGAGTTTTAAGCCAACTTTTTCACTCTCCTCTTTCACTTTCATCATGAGGCTCTTTAGTTCTTCTTCACTTTCTTCCTTAAGGGTGGTGTCATCTGCATATCTGAGGTTATTGATATTTCTCTTGGCAATCTTGTTTCCAGCGTGTGCTTTATCCAGCCTGGCATTTTGCATGATGGCCTCTGCGTAGAAGTTAAAGAAGCAGGGTGACAATATACAGCCTTGACAAACTCCTTTCCAGATTTGGAATCAGTCTGTTTTTCCATGTCCAGTTCTAACTGTTGCTTCTTCACCTGCATACAGACTTCTTAGGAGGCAGGTAAAGTGGTCTGGTATTCCCATCTCTTGAAGAATTTTTCAGTTTGTTGTGATCCACACAGTCAAAGGTTTTGGCATAGTCAATAAAGCAGAAGTAGATGTCTTTCTGGAACTCTCGTGCTTTTTCAGTGATCCAGTGGATGTTGGCCATTTGATCTCTGGTTCCTCTGCCTTTTATAAATCCAGATTGAACATCTGGAAGTTCACAGTTCATGTACTGTTGAAGCTTGGCTTGGAGAATTTTGAGCATTACTTTGATAGCGTGTAAGATTAGTACAATTGTGCGGTAGTTTGAGCGCCAAAGAATTGATGCTTTTGAACTGTGGTATTGGAGAAGACTCTTGAGAGTCCCTTGGACTGCAAGGAGATCCAACCAGTCCATCCTAAAGCAGATCAGTCCTGGGTATTCACTGGAAGGACTGATGTTGAAGCTGAAACTCCAATACTTTGGCCACCTGATGCAAAGAACTGACTCACTGGGAAAGACCCTGATGCTGGGAAAGATTGAGGGCAGGAGAAGGGGACGACAGAGGATGAGATGGTTGGATGGCATCGCCGACTCGATGGACATGGGTTTGGGTGGACTCCAGGAGTTGGTGATGGACAGGGAGGCCTGGCATGCTGCGGTTCATGGGGTCACAAAGAGTCAGACATGACTGAGCAACTGAACTGAACTTGAGCATTGCCTTTATTTGGGATTGGAATGAAAACTGACCTTTTCCAGGCCTATGGCCACTGTTGAGTTTTCCAAATTTGCTGGCATATTGAGTGCAACACTTTCACATCACAGTCTTTCAGGATTTGAAATAGCTCAGCTGGAATTCCATCACCTCCACTAGTTTTGTCGTGATGCTTCCTAAGCCCCACTTGACTTCATATTCCAGGATGTCTGGCTCTAGGTGAGTGATCACACCATCATGGTTAACTGGGTCACGAAGATCTTTTTAGTATAGTTCTTCTGTGTATTCTTGCCACCTCTTCTTAATATCTTCTGCTTCTGTTAGGTCCATACCATTTCTGTCCTTTACTGAGCCCATCTTTGCATGCAGTGTTCCCTTGGTATCTCTAATTTTCTTGAAGAGATCTCTAGTCTTCCCCATTCTATTGTTTTCATATCTTTCTTTTTCTCCTTTGCTTTTAGCGTCTCTTCTTTTCTCAGCTATCTGTAAGGCCTTCTCAGACAATCATTTTTCCTTTTTTGTATTTCTTTTTCTTGGGGATGATCTTGATCACTGCCTCTTGTACAATGTCACAAACCTCCATCTTCAGGCACTCTCTCTATTAGACCTAATCCCTTGAATCTACTTGTCATTTCTACTGTATAATCGTAAGGGATTTGATTTAGGGCATACCTGAACTGTCTAGTGGTTTTCCCTACTCTCTTCAATTTAAGTCTGAATTTTGCAATAAGGAGTTCATGATCTGAGCCACAGTCAGCCTCCACTCTTGTTTTTGCTGACTGTATAGAGCTTCTCCATCTTTGGCTGCAAAGAATAGAATCAATCTGATTTTGATGTCGATCATCTGGTTATGTCCATGTGTAGAGTCTTCTCTTGTGTTGCTGGAAGAGGGTGTTTGCTATGACCAGTACATTCTCTTGGCAAAATGCTGTTAGCCTTTGACCTGCTTCGTTTTGTACTCCAAGGTCAAATTTGCCTGTTACTCCAGGTGTTTCTTGCATTCCAGTCCCCTGTAATGAAAAGGATATCTTCTTTAGGAGTTAGTTCTAGTAGGTCTTCAACTTCAGCTTCTTCAGCATTACTTACTGGTCAGGGCATTGACTTGAATTACTGCACTATTGAATGGTTTGCCTTGGAAATGGACAGAGATCATTCTGTCATTTTTGAGATTGCACCCAAGTACTGCATTTCATTCTCTTTTGTTGACTATGATGGCTACTCCATTTCTTCTAAGGGCTTCTTGCCCACAGTGTAGATATAATGGTCATCTAAGTTAAATTCACCCATTCTAGTCAATTTTAGTTCACTGATTCCTAAAATGTCAATGTTCACTCTTGCCATCTCCTGTTTGACCACTTCCAATTTGCCTTGATTCATAGATCTAACATTCCAGGTTCCCGTGCAATATTACTCTTTACAGCATCAGACTTTACTTCCATCACCAGTCACCACAACTGGGTGTTGTTTTTGCTTTGGCTCTATCCCTTCATTCTTTCTGGAATTATTTCTTCACTGATCTTCAGTAGCATATTTAGCACCTACCGACCTGGGGAGTTTATCTTTCAATGTCCTATCTTTTTGCCTTTTCATGCTGTTCATGAGGTTCTCAAGGCAAGAATACTGAAGTGGTTTGCCATTCCCTTCTCCAGTGGACCACGTTTTGTCAGAACTCTCCATGATGACCCGTCCATCTTGGGTGGCCCTACACAGCATGGCTTATAGTTTTATTGAGTTAGACAAGGCTATGGCCCATGTGATCAGTTTAATTAGTTTTCTGTGATTGTGGTTTTCATTCTGTCTGCCCTCTGATGAAGAAGGATAAGAAGCTTATGGAAGCTTCCTGATGAGAGAGACTGACTGAGGGGGAAGCTGGGTCTTGTTCTGATGGGTGGGGCCATGCTCAGTAAATCTTTAATCCAATTTTCTGTTGATGGGCAGGGCTGTGTTCCCTCCCTGTTGTTTGACTTGAGGCCAGACTATGGTGGAGGTAATGGGGATAATGGCGACCTCCTTCAAAAGGTCCCATGAACACACTGCTGCACTCAGTGCCCCCGACCCTGCAGCAGGCCACCGCTGACCCTCGCCTCTGCCAGAGATCCTGGACACTCACGGGCAAGTCTGGGTCAGTCTCTTTTGGCAGGTGGGTTCTTTAGAACCAGCGCCACCAGGGAAGCCCCAAAGAGTGATATTTGCCTGCTGAGCGTTCCTTGGCAGGGTGCTCCAGAGAAAGGAAGGGGAGTGAAGAGAACAATGCTGGACAGAGGAGAGGGTTGGGCTGTGATGCAAGCGCACCCCGCTCCTGCGAGGTCAGGTGGAAGGGAGGTGCCACATCAGGGCTCAGCATCCGTCTTGGTTGGACCCTTGCAGCCAGTAGTCTGGTGACCGGGAGCCCACCGATGACCCACGCATCACCTCCAATCCTGCTCCATCCACAGGCCATGTGGCCAGCTCTGGGGAGTTTGGTGGGAGAGGCGGCTCTCCCTCTGAGATCTCCAGTCTGTAGATCTCACCTGAGGAACAAAGCCCTTCCTCCTGCAGCTCGACCATCTGCTTCTTCCCCAGATTCGCTCAGCCCTGAGGGTCCAGGCTTTCCCCTCGCGGGCTTCTGACCGCCCTCCAGGCCATCGGCCTCTGCTTGGGCAGCCATGTGCCTCACCATTCTCCTTACACACTGGAGTGGTCAGGTGCTCCATCCGACTCTGGGCCCCTTGGGTGTCCCGTCCCCTCTGTCCTGCAGGGCCCACCTGCGTGGGGCCAGAGGACAGCCGCCGTCCATTCCTAGCCGGCAGCTCATTCCAGGCTGAACTAAGCTTGGCCCTGGTTCTCCCCCTCAGCTGGTCAGAGGCATTCCTGCCCCACCAGACAGCCATGGCTATGAGCTGGTGGAGGTGGAGGGACCAGGACATCTGTGGTGGATGGAGGGGGCTCTGAAATCCCATGTTTTATACCCCAAACTGTCACCCAATGGGAGGTGATGAAATGAGGAAGACAAAGCAAATGGGAAGAATACTACATTTCCTATTACATGTCATATGGAATAAGAAACGATGTGCTTAGTCGCTCTGTCGTGACTGATTCTTTGTGGCCTCATGGACTGTAGCCCACGAGGTTCCTCTGTCCATTGGCATTCTCCAGGCAAGAACATTGAAGTGGGTTGCCATGCCCTCCTCCAGGGTATCTTCCCAATTCAGGGGTCGAACCCAGGTCTCCCAATTTGCGGGCGGATTCTTTACTGACTGAGCCACTAGGGAAGTCCAAGAAATGATGAGAGGGAAGAAATAAGCAGACTGAAGGATGCATGTGGGAACCTGGAACCATCTCCTCTGATCTTGCAGCCTCCTGCTGTCTGACCTCCCCCACCTCTGCTCCTTCTCAGATGCCTTCAGTTCTCTGGTCCTAAACCTCTAAGCATTGGAATAACCCACCCAGTCCCGGACCACTTCTCTTTCCTTCCCACACTTGTGGGTTTCCCCCAGTCTCCTTTTTGTGCTCCACATCCCAGACTTGAATCTCCCTACTACAAGACCTTTTAGAACTAACACTCCAAAAAGACATCCTTTTCATTATAGGGGACTGGAATGCAAAAGTAGGCAGTCAAGAAACACCTGGAGTAACAGGCAAATTTGACCTTGGAGTACAGAATGAAGCAGGGCAAAGGCTAATAGAGTTTTGCCAAGAGAACGCACTGGTCATAGCAAACACCCTCTTCCAGCAACACAAGAGAAGACTCTACACATGGGCATAACCAGATGATCGACATCAAAATCAGATTGATTCTATTCTTTGCAGCCAAAGATGGAGAAGCTCTATACAGTCAGCAAAAACAAGAGTGGAGGCTGACTGTGGCTCAGATCATGAACTCCTTATTGCAAAATTCAGACTTAAATTGAAGAAAGTAGGGAAAACCACTAGACCATTCAGGTATGACCTAAAGCAAATCCCTTCTGACTATACAGTGAAAGTGAGAAATAGATTTAAGGGACTAGATCTGATAGATAGCATGCCTGATGAACTATGGACGGAGGTTCGTGACATTGTACAGGAGACAGGGATCAAGACCATCCCCATGGAAAAGAAATGCAAAGAGGCAAAATAGTTGTCTGAAGAGGCCTTACAAATAGCTGTGAAATGAAGAGAAGCTAAAAGCAAAGGAGAAAAGGAAAGATATTCCCATTTGAATGCAGAGTTCCAAAGAATAGCCAGGAGAGATAAGAAAGACTTCTTCAGCAATCAAGGCAAAGAAATAGAGGAAAACAATAGAATGGGAAAGACTAGAGATCTCTTCAAGAAAATTAGAGATACCAAAGGAACATTTCATGCAAAGATGGGCTCAATATAGGGCAGAAATGGTATGGACCTAACAGAAGCAGAAGATATTAAGAAGAGGTGGCAAGAATACACAGAAGAACTATACAAAAAAGATCTTCACAACCCAGATAATCACGACAGTGTGATTACTCACCTAGAGCCAGAAATCCTGGAATGTGAAGTCAGGTGGGCCTTAGAAAGCACCACTACGAACAAAGCTAGTGGAGGTGATGGAATTCCAGTTGAGCTATTTCAAATCCTGAAAGATGATGCTGTGAAAGTGCTGCACTCAATAAGCCAGCAAATTTGGAAAACTCAGCAGTGGCCAGAGGACTGGAAAAGGTCAGTTTTCATTCCAATCCCAAAGAAGGGCAATCCCAAAGAATGGTCAAACTACTGCACAATTGCACTCACCTCACACGCTAGTAAAGTAATGCTCAAAATTCTCCTTCAGGCTTCAGCAATACGTGAAACGTGAACTTCCAGATGTTCAAGTTGGTTTTAGAAAAGACAGAGGAACCAGAGATCAAATTGCCAACATCCGCTGGATCATCTAAAAAGCGAGAGAGTTCCAGGAAAACATCTATTTCTGCTTTATTGACTATGCCAAAGTCTTTGACTGTGTGGATCACAATGAACTGTGGAAAATTCTTCAAGAGATGGGAATACCAGACCACCTGACCCACCTCTTGAGAAACCTATATGCAGGTCAGGAAGCAACAGTTAGAACTGGACATGGACCATCAGACTGGTTCCAAATAGGAAAAGGAGTATGTCAAGGCTGTATATTGTCACCCTGCTTATTTAACTTATATGCAGAGTACATCATGAGAAACGCTAGACTGGAGGAAGCACAAGCTGGAATCAAGATTGCCGGAAGAAATATCAATAACCTCAGATATGCAGATGACACCACCCTTATGGCAGAAAGTGAAGAGGAACTAAAAAGCCTCTTGATGAAAGGGAAACAGGAGAGTGAAAAAGTTGGCTTAAAGCTCAACATTCAGAAAACTAAGATCATGGCATCTGGTCCCATCACTTCATGGAAAATAGATGGGGAAACAGTGGAACCAGTGTCAGACTTTATTTCTGGGGGCTCCAAAATCCTTGTAGATGGTGATTGCAGCCATGAAATTAAAAGACGCTTACTCCTTGGAAGGAAAGTTATGACCAACCTATATAGCATATTAAAAAGCAGAGACATTCCTTTGCCAACAAAGGTCCGTCTAGTCAAGGCTATGGTTTTTCCAGTGGTCATGTATGGATGTGAGAGTTGGACGGTGAAGAAAGTTGAGTGCCGAAGAATTGATGCTTTTGAACTGTGGTGGTGGAAAAGACTCTTGAGAGTCCCTTGGACTGAAAGGAGATCCAGCTAGTCCATCCTAAAGGAGATCAGTCCTGGGTGTTCATTGGAAGGACTGATGCTGAAGCTGAAACTCTAATACTTTGGCCACCTCATGACTCATTGGAAAAGACCCTGATGCTGGGAGGGATCGGGGGCAGGAGGAGAAGGGGACGACAGAGGATGAGATGGCTGGATGGCATCACCGACTCGATGGACATGAGTTTGAGTAAACTCTGGGAGTTGGTGATCGACGGGGAGGCCTGGCGTGCTGGGATTCATGGGGTCGCACAGAGTCAGACACGACTGAGCGAGTGAACTAACTGACCTGTCCTGGACTGTGTGCCTCGTTGTGTAAGCACCACCTGAATCCAGGTGACAGGAAACCAGTTCAAGCCTGACAACCCGAGCTCACAACTGAGCACCCAGGACTGGGCTTCTGACGCCCCCCGGTCTTCCAGTCAACTTTATTTTTTCCAGTATCTTGGGCCAAAAACGTGGAATCATCCTTGACTCCTCTTCCTCTCACCCCTTCATCCAATCCAATCCACAAGCAAATCCTGTCAACAACATAGTTAAAACCCCTCCAGAACCCCACCACCTCTCCCCAGGTCTCCAGGAATCCTGGTGTTTCAGGCCACAGTCAGCTCCTGGCTTCCTGTGTGTCTGAACTGCTCTCCTGGTCTCTGCCTTCACCCAATGTCTGCTCTCTGGCCTTTGCAGAGGAGTGGCTTCTGACATGACAATGCATTTATAGCTCAAAGTAGTCCAGGTAGAATGGATATGTGCGTATCGATGGCTGAGTCCCTCTGCTGTCCACCTAAAACTATCATAGCATTGTTAATCGGCTCTACTCCAATATAAAATAAATAGTTTAAAAAACAAAAAAGCCCTAGCCTGGAGACTGTTTCAGTGAAGAAGAAGACGGGAAGGTTGCATGAACGACCTCTGGCTAAAAAGGCCTGTAAGAAAGTAGAGCCCGATCTTTCTCACAGGCTTGATTTTCTGAGCAGAGAACCGTTGTCGGTTCTTCTTCCCGGAATAGAAGGAAAATTCCCATCGCAGGTGATACTTTCTGAAAGGCACTTTGAAAACAACCCCCTCCCCATCCGTTGTAAACCACAGCTGTTAAAATCCAGAGGTACCCAGTTAGCCGTAAGAGATTTCTTTCCAACACAACTAATAAATGAGACGCTGCTAGGAAAACCTCGGCACGCATCGCTTATGCCTGGGCGCTGTGCTGTGACACTCAGCCGGGGCCTGGCGCCAGCCGAGAGGATCATTGATGCGTTGAAGGTTAAGCCAGCAATCACAACACTGCCACCTGCCTTCTGACTGCGAGGAGCAAGCCTGCCAAGAAAAGTCAGCGCCAGCCTTACATGTCCTTCCCCTGCGCCAGGGGCTGGAGGACACAGTTAGGTGTCAGCCCCACCTCCCACCTGCCACTCGACCTTGGCCATGAGTCAGCCTCCTCCCCGGGCCCTCCGAGTTCCACAAGCCAAGTGGTGACAATCATGATCACCTGCCTTCCTCACCTGACCTTTAGGGCTTTCACCGGTCTCGTTTTCAGAGAGTGTTTCCACATCCTTGACAGACACGTCAGGAGAAAACCATTATCATTGTTGACCTCAGAGCCAAGAGTGAGATGCTTTTTCAGGCTTAGCTGCCAATAAGGTGGTACTATAATATCTAACATTTATACAATGTTTTCCATCACACACATTCACACGAGCCTGCTGCATGCTCAGTCGCGTCTGACTCTGTGACCCCATGGATTGCAGCCTACCAGGCTCCTCTGTCTATGGAATTCTCCAGGCAAGAATACTGGAGTGGGTTGCATTCCCTTCTCCAGATGATCTTCCTGACCCAGGGATTGAACCCACGTCTCTTGCATCTCCTGCATTGGCAGGCGGATTCTTTACCACTGTGCCACACACACACACACACACACACACACACACACACACAAACACACAGGCACAAGTATCTAAAAGTTCAGTGTTGAAATACATTTATTGTGCACGACTTTGAAATATGAATTTATTGTGCTCGACTTTGAAATATGAATTTATTGTTGCAGTTCCTTTCTTAGAAAGGCCGTGAGCTTCAGCGTGGCCCCAGTTACAGTGAAGAGTTTCTGCAGAGATGCTCAGTCCAGATGGCCAGAGCTGGCCTCCGATTCTCAGTTCATTAAACAGTCTGGCTCTCACCAACAGGCCTCTCATTGTAAGGCAGCCGGGGCCTCAGCTGATGTCAAAAGCCCCATTCTCCAGCGGGTGGACCGTTCTCATGAAGCGTGCCCGCCGGCGTCCTGCGCCGATAGTGACGGGGCTGGCCCGCCGATGCGGTTGCCACCAGCACCGTCGCTTCTCCCCATCGCACGCTCCTCAGTGCCTTTCCAGAGCCTGACACAAAGCTCGATTCAGAGTTTGCCTTTGACCGAGGCGCACTTGGCCTGCAGATGGACGGAGGAGAGGAAAAAGGAGTCCCAGTGTGTCTCCGTGCCCGCCCGCCTGGGAAAGCTTGGGGACTCCTGGCTCCGTTACCAGCCTGCACTCGGGATGAAACACAAATCAGAAAGTTGCCAATGGTTTCATTCAGGCTAGGAAACCGGGTTAATGCAACTCTGTGAGTGAGACGGTCAATGCACAAAAGCCAGGAAATCCAAGACTGCTATTCCCACAGCCCGCAGAGCGGTCCCCACACCGGGGACTGTGCCTCTGCCTGGACCCGCAGCTGCATCCTTGCCAAGCGCAGAGCCCAGGCGCATCCTGGGAATACGCCCGCTGCAAGGGGTTAGATCAAGGGAAACAGGGGCTCTGCATTCGTTACAGCATGACTCGTTTAAGGAAATAATGCCATTGGCAGCAACATGGATTGATCTAGAGGTTATCATACTAATGAAGTAAGTCAGAAAAAGACAAATATGTGATATCCCTTATATGTGGAATCAAAAAAAAAAAATGATACAAATGAACTTATTTACAAAACAGACTCACAGACGTAAAACAAACATGATTGCCAAAGGGAAAGAGGCAGAGATAAAGAAGGAAATTGGGATTAACAGCTACACACTGTTCTATATGAAATAAACAACAAGGACCCTCTGTCTAGCACAGGGAACTATATTCAGCATCTCGTAAAAACCTGCAACGGAAAAGAAATCTAAAAACTGAATCACTTTGATGTACACCTGAAAGTAACACAACACTGTTAGCTATTCTTCCATTTTTTAAAAGATTTATTCTTTTTTTATATTCCTAACAGTTAATTTTTTTATTTTAATTGGAAGCTAATTACTTTACAATATTGTGGTGGTTTTTGCCATACATTCACATGAATCAGCCATGGGTGTACACGTGTCCCCCATCCTGACCCTCCCTCCCACCTCCCTCCCCATCCCATCCCCCAGGGTCATCCCAATGCACCAGCCCTGAGCACCCTGTCATGTGCATCGAACCTGGACTGGCCATCTATTTCATATATGATAATATACATGGTTCAATGCTATGCTCTCAAATCATCCCACCCTCACCTTCTCCCACAGAGTCCAAAAGTCTGTTCTTTACATCTGTCTCTTTTGCTGTCTCGCCTATAGGGTCATCATTAAATTACCATCTTTCTAAATTCTATATACGCATTAGTATACTGTATTGGTGTTTTTCTTTCTGACTTACTTCTCTCTGTATAATAGGCTCCAGTTTCATCCACCTCATTAGAACTGACTCAAATGCATTCTAAAAGATTTATTTCTTTATTTTTGGCTATGCCGGGTCTTCATTGCTGCTCAGGCTTTTCTTTAGTTGAGGGGAGTGGGGGTCTTCCTTCTCTTCACTGTGGTGTACGCACTCCTTGTTTCAATGGCTTCTCTTGTTGCAGAGCACAGACCCTAGACTCGAGGGCTTCAGTAGTTGGCTTAAGTAGTTAAGCTTCAGTCGAGGGCTTAGCTGCTCCGAGGCATGTGGGATCTTCAGGGATTGAACCAGTTTCTTTGCATTGGCAAGCAAATTCTTAACCACTGGGCCTCCAGGGAAGCCCTGTTTCTTTAATTTAAAAAAAGAAACTGGAAAAACTACTATATTACATACTGACTGAAAAGTACCCACATGGGGCTTCTCTGGTGGCTCAGTGGCGGAGAGTCTGCCTGCTAATGCAGGAGACACGGGTTCAATCCCTGGTCTGGAAGATCCCACATGCCGCGGGGCACGGCAGTTAGAGAGCAGCCCCCGCTCCCTGAAACTAGAGAAAAGCCTACCAACAAAGACCCAGCACAGCCATAAATAAATAAATAAGATATTTTACAGAAGCACACACACAGTAAGTGAGCAGTACGCTGAATTTTTGCAACACAAAGGCCCCATGTAACCAGCATTCAGTCACCACGTGGGGTAAGAGCAGCACAGAAGCCCTGGATGTGCCCCCTCCCAGCTTCAAACTTGATGATAAAACCGGATGATAAAAATTAACGGGAAGTATGATGCAAATAGAGTCTGAGACTCTAGAGGAGATTAGAAAATCTCATTTGGAAGCCTCTTCCGAAATTGAGCCACACTTGGTGGGGAGGCTGGGTGACATTCCTGTCACGAGAGTTTACTCCCAGCCCAGAAGGATAAAGAATGTGGTTCATCCAGGAGAGTCCACAGGTCCTGTTTGAGAAGGTGGAGGTACAGCACCCAGTGTCCTTTCTTCCCGTGGGCAGATACTCCATGTTGAGGAGATGCTTACAAAAGATGGTCTCCACCAAGGATGCACCTGAGAAGCTCTGTTGAGGGGGCCAGGCCTCTGAGTTGGACTTTCTTTATTATTATTATTTTATCTATGTATTTAGCTGCTCCATGTCCTAGTCGCTGCATGGGGGATCTAGTTCCCTGGCCAGGAGTCGAACCTGGGCTCCCTGCACCGGGAGCCCACAAAGTCTTAGCCACTGGACCATCAGGGATGTCCCTGAGTTGGAGCTTCATGGCCACAAAAATCTCAAAAATTTCCCAAGGAGATCCTCAAGTGTGATCCAGGTAAGAACAGCTCTCTTAAATTGTTATCCATTTTTCTCTTTCATTAATCAGATCCTTCAGAGCCCTTTTCCTCCAACAGATCAAAGGAGGAAGATCCAGGCAGACACAGGAGGGTGCACAGAGATGCTTCAGGGAGTGTCTCCCCTTCCTGATATTATCTGGGCTGATTATGCCTAATCAGATGCTGCTTGGCTGAACGTACCCACGGAGTCAGTCAAAAGCAAGGGCTCTGCCTCCCCTGATCTCACAAAAATCATTTCCTTTTTGTCTGTAACTCCAGGCCTTTTCATATACCTGAAGTGCAATCTTTCATCTACACAGCAAACTCCTACACATACTACAAGATCCCGCCTAAATGTTCCCACTCCTATACATTTCCTGACTTAGTCCTTCTGTGCCCCACAACATCCCATCCATGGCTCCTTTACAGCTCCTGCATGCGTACTTGCTAAGTCGACTCAGTTGCATACGACTCTTTTGCGACCTCATGGACTGAGGCCCACCAGGCTCCTCTGTCCATGGGATTCTCCAGGCAAGAATAATGGAATGAATTGCCATGCCCTCCTCCAGAGGATCTTCCTGACTTAGCAGCTCCTACCACATTGTAATTACCCTTTTCAATGCCTGCCCCCGTGAACAGACTGAGGCTCTCCTCTTTCTACCTCTGCATCCTCGGAGCCTAGGATGGAAACTGGGACACGCTGAATAATTAAAAACACGAATGGACAAGTGCTTGTTTGCATGAGCAGCTTACAAGTGCTTCATAATGTACAAATGGTTCTGTTTCCATTTGTTCTGTAACCAACACACAGATGGCTCTTTGGAACTCACAAGTCCCTTTTGCTGTAGACACCCATTCTTCTTCTTACCTTTTAAGTGAATAGCCAATTCTTTCAAATTTCAACAGCAACTAGAAACCCTACACCTTCACTGTGTCATTGTTAGCGAAATATCTTTCTTTTTAGCCATCATTATTCTCTGACGCACTTCCAAAGTCTAACATTCCAATAAGCCCTTTGTGTCTTTCTTTTACCCCAAATGGAGCAAATAGAGCCCTTGGAAATAACATCTAGAAAGTGTGCCTGAAATCCACCACCCAGGGAACAATAGCATTGCAACCATTCCTTGTCTACACTGCCATTCATCAGGTAGTTCTGTTCCTGCATGTGTGTGTGTGTGTGTGCGTGTTCAGTCATGTCTGACTTTGCGACCCCGTGGAGTGTAGCTCACCAGGTTCCTCTGTCCATGGAATTTTCCAGGCAAGAATACTGGAGCGTGTTACCATTTCCTCCTCCAGGGGATCTTCCTGACACAGGGATCAAACCTGCATCTCTTATGTCTCCTGCTTTGGCAGGCAGATTCTTTACCACTGTGCCACCTGGGAGGCCCAGTTCTGTTCCTGCCAGGCGTGTATATGCAGCAAGTGGTTTCTTGGGAAGAACAAGCCACCAGCAGCCAGGACAGTGGTGGTGAGCTGAGATCTCAGGGGTGGTCTCAGAGCTGAGATCTCAGCAGTGGTCTCAGAGCTGAGATCTCAGCTATGATCTCAGATCTTCCTTGGGAGCCGATTGTCTCCTCCATGGAGGAAATGTTTTGGAATCGCAGTCCTAGCACCTGAGGCATTTCTACACTCCAAGAGCAGCCACACGGCAGAAGCATAGTCCAAACAAGGCATTTGAGTGCTTGAAGAAAATGGAATAAAAATTGTAAAGGTTAGAGGAAGAGAGAATTGAATGGGTTGGAGATCAGTGATATTAACCAGGATATTCCTTTCCCAGGGAAAATCAGTGAGGGAACACAGAAAGGAAGTATGTAAATAGCACCATTAACAGGCACAAATCTCACAGTCTTAAAGTATTACAAGAATTCCAGAGCTAGAGGCAATATTAGAGACCATAGAAATCAAACCCGTAAATCACTGCAGATTGTGACTGCAGCCATGAAATTAAAAGATGCTTACTCCTTGGAAGGAAAGTTATGAACAAACTAGACTGCATATTAAAAAGCAGAGACATTACTTTGCCAACAAAGGTCCGTCTAGTCAAGACTATGGTTTTTCCAGTAGTCATGTATGGATGTGAGAGTTGGACTGTGAAGAAAGCTGAGCACCGAAGAATTGATGCTTTTGAACTGTGGTGTTGGAGAAGACTCTTGAGAGTCCCTTGGACTGCAAGGAGATCCAACCAGTCCATCCTAAAGGAGATCAGTCCTGGGTGTTCATTGGAAGGACTGATGTTAAAGCTGAAACTCCAATACTTTGGCCACCTGATGTGAAGAGCTGACTCATTTGAAAAGACCCTGATTCTGGGAAAGATTGAGGGCAGGAGGAGAAAGGGACGACAGAGGATTAGATGGTTGGATGAGATGGTTGGCATCACCAACTCTGTGGACATGAGTTTGGGTAAATTACGGGAGTTGGTGATGGACAGGGAGGCCTGGCATGCTGTGGTCCATGGGGTCACAAAGAGTTGGACACGACTGAGCAACTGAACTGAACTGAATGTTAGGTATGAAGTGACTGACTTATTAAGACTAAGAGTGAACAACTTTTGTACCAGTGTCAACCATGATATCCACCAATTATTTCAATTTCAGTGTTGTCAGAAGATCCACCTACCTCCACATATTCCCATCTGGTGTCTGTTGTGATGTCCATATATTCCCACTATTTTTTCATTCCTTTAGGTAAATTTGTGTTTCTAAGAAATGCACATTAAAAATAAATCTGTTTTCAAATTGAAGGGTCATCTTCAAAATAAAAAACCCTGTGCTCTGAAAGTGTCAAAAGTGATGAAAAGCAAAAAATTTTAAAAAAATTTTTAAGCTGAGGTTACTCGATTTTCCTATAAAGGAGATAAATGAAACAGTTGGCAATTGTTTTTGGCCACACCCCCCTCAGCATGTGGGATCCTAATTCCTCAACCAGGGATTAAACACTTGCTTCCTGCAGTTGAAGCTCGGAGTCTTAACCACTGGACCACAAGGGAAGTCCCAGCAAATTTTGATTAAAGTTTATAGATTGACATTATCAGATCAGTGTTAATTTCCTGATTTTGGCCAATGTATTGTGCTTCTTGAAAAAATGTCCTTATTTTTAGAAAATGCACACTGATTTAGTACTTAGGGTTAAAGGAGCATATGTCACACATATTAAGAACACCCTCTTGTGTGTCCCAGCACGGGTAAGGTCAGGAATAAGGTCACAATTACCCCTGGTGGTTCAGTGGTAAAGAAAGGATCAGCCTGCCAAGCAGGAGACTCAGGCTCGATTCCTAGCTCAGGAGAAGGAGAAGGACATGGCAACCCACTCCAGTCTTCTTGTCTGGGAAATCCCATGGACAGAGGAGCCTGGCAGGGTATAGTCCATGGGGTTGCAAAAGAGGATATGACTTATTGATGACCAACAACAATAACATCTGCAAAGGACAACGTCACCAAATGTGATGTGCTGGTGCAGTGTGGCAGCCTGGACGTCCTCCGCACAATGGTACCCGAGGTGCTGAGCAAAGAGCTTCACATCTCTATCGTCCTTTGTTTCCTCATATAAGAACATTAGGAAGAATCTGAAGAATTGACATATGTATATGGATAACTGAATCAATTAGCTGTATAACCTGAAACTAACACAACATTGTAAATCAACTATACTACAATAGAATATAAAAATAAAAACAAAAACACCTGCAACATACACTTACCAAAACCTTACTTGGTGCCAGTAATTGTTTCAAGCACTTTCAGCCACATCAATAACAACCTTTTGAAATGAAAAGATTGAGTCAAGGAGAGTAAACTAGTTTGCTCAAGATGCCAAGGCTGAAGAGTAGCAGTGACCAAGACTGAACGGCTAGCTTATACCATGTCTTATCCACCACATCTTTTCTACTAGTGTTTCTGTGAGACCTAAGTGACCTATTCCAAGCACTTCACTTAGTGCCTTTGTCATGAGGAACACTCAGGAAAAGTTAGCTCATCTCCAATGTCAACCTCATGGCCATCATTGATGATACTCTGCAGAACGCCTGCATTCCTTGGATTCCAAGCCTTGGGTTCTCAGGTTCCTTTTTTGTACTAAGTCTTTTCTAGAATTCCATCAAATAATGTAACCGATGGACTTCCCTGGTGGTCCAGTGGTTAAGAATCTCCCTGCCAACGCAGGGAACACAAGTTCAATCCCTGGTCCGGGAAGATCCCATATGTCTCAAAGTAACTAAACTGGTGCACCACGACTATTAAGCCTGTGCCCTAGAGCCCAGGAGCCACGACTATTGAGCCCCTGCACCTAAAGCCTGTGCTCCACAACAAGAGAAAGCCCAGGCATGAAGCAACGAAGACCCTGTCTAGCCAAAAATAAATAATTATTTTTAAAAATAATGTAACCTATACGCTAAACATCAGATATCTCAGAACAGCCTATAGAAAAATTAAGGGTAACATAGGTGAATTTTTTTTTTCTTGTAATAACTTTGTAGCTTGGTTCCATTAAACTTGGCTGTATGATTCACTTAGACTTGAAGATATTTTTCATACTATTTGGATTCCTTTCATAGGACACCAGAAAGCTGGGGGTGGGAGGGGAAGATTTATATTCAATCGTTGCCGTGGCGTACATATTTGTGGCATGTATTTGGGCTTTTCTCCAGAAATCAGGCTAATATATCTTGTCTAGTAAAACATACAGGATGCCATTCCAACCAGATGTTATTTCACAAGTCACTTTCCTGTTTTTCAAGATGTTTTAGTTCCTTACTGAGTGGCTTTGATGGTTTCCACTTGGTTGGTGTGGATGCTCAGTGGATGGGCCAGTCACTCCATGTTCCCTAAACTCAAATAGAGACTATTTTAGTTGCTCAGGGTGCCATCACAAAGTACCACAGACGGACTGGCTCAGACAACATTCATTCATTTCCTTATGGTTGTGGACACAGGATGTCTGAAATCAAATTTGCTCAGAAGTCTCTCTCCTTGGCTTGCTTGGCCATCTTGTCACCGTGTCCTCATATGGTCCCACCTCTGTGCATGTCTCCATCCTAATTTTACTCCTTATAAGGACAGTAGTCCTCCACAGTGGATGAGGGCCCATGCTAATGACCTCGTTTTAACTTAATTACCTTTTCAAATGCCCTTTCTCCAAATGAAATCACATTCTCAGATACTGTAGGATATCAACATAGGAACTTCGGAGGCACACAATTCAGTCCATAACAGAGACCCTGAGAGATGGGACGAGAGAATCCCATATAGAGGTGACTTCGATTCCAGGAACAAACATTCCTTGGAGCCCACTGTTCGTAAAACACCATCTAGCTTCTGATGCTGCAACTAGCCCAAGGGCTGAGCCATCCCAGCAAAGTTTCCGGAACCTTCTCTTGTATCTCCATAAACTCTTTCTTGAACCCTGCTGACCACACCTTGAGCAGATTCTTCACCGTCACCTTCAGTGTGATCCTCAGAGTCCAGGAATATGAGATTCTTGTGCATAACGTGTTGGCACCACTGCCGAATTCAACACTCAGACAATATGGCTAAGCAACCTGGAAATAGTCCATTCTCTCAAGAGCTGGTATAATTTTAGTACTTATTTACTACAAACACTGGATTTTGCCTTCAGGCCTCATAGAGAACAGCCCTGACAACTTCCAGAAACATATTTGAAATGCCTAACATAGCGTACACAGCTGACTAGAAACGCTCCTGGTGCAAGTGACAGGAGTGAGCAGAAGTGAAGGGGGTGGGGTGGGATCTGAGAGGAGAGCCCCCTGCGTCTGCACTGATGGCCCTGCCCCACGTCTGACTTCTGACCTAGGGCCCGGACACCCACAGCCCTCACTCTGCAGAGATTTTAGGGCCCTGGCTCTGCTTCCATGTCAGTGAAACAGGTATTAAAACTATACTATTCTCTTACACACCGCTATATTTAAAATGGGTAACCAACGAGGACCCACTGTACAGCACAAGGAACTCTGCTCACTGTTATGTGCCTGCCTGGATGGGAGGGGGATTTGGAGGAGAATGGATACATGTATATGAATGGCTGGTCCCTTCACTGAAACTCTCACAACACTTTTAATCAGCTATACTCCAGTATAAAATAAAAAGCTTAAAAATGCGAAAAATAAAACAATCATCATGGTACAATTTTGTAAGGGCCTTGTTATAAGTTAGAATGAAGGAAATTGTTTTATCTTTTAAAAAAGCTATACTGTCCTCTCTTCTCAATGTTATCAGCAGCCTGGATGGGAGGGGAGTTTGGGGGAGAATGGAAACAGGTACATGTATGGCTGAGTTCTTTCATTGTCCCCCTAAAACTTATCATAACATTGTTAATTGGCTATACTCCAATATAAAAAGCTAAAAAATTAAAAAAAAAAAACATTATTCTCTTCTCCCCAAACTATTGTAAACCGTAAAAATGAGATGGAACTCGAAAACAAATTGGTAACAGTCAAAATAGATGAAATAATATAATTTTAATTTTTAACCGTCAAAAACAATTTAAATCCATTCAATGTATGATTTTTATTCTGGCCTTGTTGACTAGTTTATACGAATTACCAGGTAAAGACTAAATGGCTCCGACAGTAAAAGTTCTGTCTTCAGTCCTACGAGAAGATTAGATCTATGCTTCCACAGCCCTTAAGCTATCTTGACTGACTCCTCTCAGCTCTAGACTTCCACATTGCAGGACAGAGATAGAAGAGTGTTGTAATTTTACGATTCTGGGAACCGACTGTAGCACAACATGTGACCACCAGGGGGCAGCATAGACCTGATGCTGCTTTAGACTTTCCCAGGTTTTCGCCCTTGCTTTTCTCTAGTGTCAAAGCACCCTCCCTTCCCCCAGGAAAGCCTTTCAGGAAGTGCCCCAGACACCTCGGCCCACAGCCCCTGGGAGCTGCCCTGGGCAGGGGTCCAGCCCCTCCTCCGGCCCTACACAGAGCAGAGGACTGCACCTTTGAACCAGGTGATGGCGAGAGGTGGAGAGGTGGTCCCCGAGAACAGGCGTGAGTAAGATGTCAGGCGCACGGACCAATGCACCATGTACACCAGGCATCAGAACCGACCAAATTGAGGTTGGCGCTGAATCATCGTTTCCCGGGCCCTGGTTCCTTCTGAAGATCCGGTGAGCAGGAGCCAGCTTTTGGAGGAAGAGGCAGCCTGGGGCACTTGCCTTGGCAAGACCACCCAGAGGATGTTAGTAAAGAGCAAACGAGGATGTCATACTTGACGTTATTTTGTATTTTCAAAGTGTTTTGTCCTCGCTCTTATTCATTATAGCTAATAATTCTGAACCATCACCTTCCTATTATAGATGGAAAATTGAAGCCTGAGAAATCAGGGCGTTAAGCAGAAGGCAACAAGGACAAAACAGAAGCCCAGTCTCCCAGGCAGCCTTCCGAGGTGCACTAGTAGTAAAGAACCCCCTGCTGATGCAGGAGACATAAGAGACGTGGGTTCAGTCCCTAGGCCCGGAAGATCCCCTGGAGGAGGGCATGGCAACCCACTGCAGTATTCGTGCCTGAAGAACCCCATGGACAGAGGAGCCTGGTGGGCTACAGTCCATGGGGTCGCAAAGAGTTGGACACGCCTGAGCACCGCACACACATCATGATACAGCAAAAACAGAAACTTCTCCTGCCTCCCTCCTGTGGGGTATTCTGCACCTCTGAGTCTGTGTGGAAACTAGCACAACCTGTCTGTCAAGAGCAGATGTAGCCCGAGGGGAACTGTGGCAACATCTCAGCATCTCACGGAGACCGTCGGAGGGACCACTGCACGCTGTGCGCCCAGCTCCTCCCGCGGTTCCCACGCACCGATGTCCCATTCATCCTGTGATTGATGCTCCCGGACCCCGCCTGGAAATTCTGTCTGTGAGCTAATTATGGGGAAGGGCCTGCGTCTGCTGGGCAGGAGTGAGTAAGAGGATCGGTAGGTGAGAGCTGGCCATTCACTGGATGGCAGCCTTTGATGCGAGCGGAGCAGAAAGTTTGGCCGAAACTCAACACCTCTTAGAAGCAGAGATTAGTCAAGAGGAAGAAAGGAGAGCACATTGTGGAAGTTTTCAAGAAGGAGACAAAGATGCCTGTGTTTTGTATCGCTCAGCTGCCTCAAGAAAATGTCCATTTGTTTTCTTTACACTCCTTTTACATTTTAAGTGGAATCTGGTGAATGTGTCTTTTCAGCGTTCCCAGTTTCACCGTTTTCTCTACACCTCATGTTGCCATTTTAATGAAGCATCATTTTTCCAGAGGGTGTGGGAACAAAACTTATTTAATGACCTCTCAGAGCAAACACTGAAGTCTTCGAATATCTCCCTGAATTGAAACCCCCACCCCACACAATTCACTTCCTTTTTAAAATGCCAGTTTGCCAACCACTGCAAACAGATAAACAGGGCTCTCCTTTACTCTCAAGCCACAGGGTTCCTATCAGATCTCACAGCCTGGGGGATCCCTGAGAAGCCCTGGACCCCCGGTGCTCAGCGGTGGACTTGGAGGGCTCAGTGGCACGGCAGAGGTCCCCTTGGAAGGATGACAGCACGTGTCTTGCACTCCTCCAGCTCACAAGTGTAGGGGACCCAGCATAGACTTAGAGATCTTGGAGGTTATCCAATCCAACTTTTCATTTTACAGATGAGGAAACGAGGCAGGCGGGAGTGGCACACAGAGGCTACATGAGGTGTCACAGGTGTGGGGAGAGGCATGTAGGATAAGCAGGGTTGGCCTCCTAAGGTTTCCACACTCCCTGGCTTCAGCATCTCTTAGGGCAAGTGTGCAAAATGCTTGTTTCCAGGGCCCCTTCCCAAAGCTACTGAACTGGAACTTCTGGGGGTGGGGATTAGGAGTTTAGATTTCAACCACCCTACACCTCCACAGCGGTAATATCCCCTAACTTTGGGGGAAGCACTTGCGGTGGTAGAAAAAACAAGTTTGGAGTCGGATCTGGTCTGAATTCCATCTCTGCTACTTACTAGCTTCACGCCTGTGCGGAGCTGATGTTTCTGAGCTCTGCATCCTCGTCTGTATCTGGGGAGATGCTGTGAGCGCTGTGATGTGTACAGGCCCACTCGGGTCCCAGGAACTGATGCTGGAATTCACTCAGTCGGCGTCACTTGTCAGCTGGAGATGCTGTCTTCAAGCCCCAGAGCTCCTGTTTATGGATCATATGAGGTTGGGCACACCATTTGTCTCTTTCAAGCTTCAATTTTCTTAAATGTATATGGAGATGATAGTATTACCTCCTCCCTGGAATGTTGTAAAAGTAAGAGGTAATAATATCATGCTGTAGCTGCATGAGCTGGTCATGAAACAAAATAGCTGGGATTCAAGGAGGGGATTTGGTTTCACAGGAGAGGGAAGAGCTAAAGAGCCAAATAGAATCAAGAGGTCATCCTGAGACTGGCTGCTGGCAGGTCAAAGGAAGGTGGGGATTGTACAGAGCCCAGGAGTCAGGGTTATTAGCAGGAGCTAGGACCCCAGTGGGACAGGAGAACTAACACCACCGAGAAGAACTAGCTAGAGATGGAGACAGAGAGTCCATACAAGGAAGAGAGCAGAGAGGAAGCTTCCTCCCCCTCCCCTCCGCTGCCTGGAGGAGGGAGAAGTCAGAAGACAGAGTGGCCTAGGAAGGGTGGTTTCTGGAAATAACAGAGCAGAGAACAAGGGTGACACTGGGTCTAAGAGCAAACGGACAATGCCTGGCACACACACATGAAAACACTGACACTGTCTCAGACAAACTGGAGGTGTTCTATTCAAGTGTGTCATTGTAATTGTTGACCATGAAACATAACAGCCCAATAAAAAGGCTCTTGGCAAGAAAAGTATGTGTCTGTAAGAAGCCTGCCTTTTATTAGTCACACACAGGCATCGTTTCTCCAGGGCTGGTCACCATGTGGAGGGAAAGCCCTGAAATTAGCATCCTAGATGGGAATCTAATAAAAATAAATTGAAGCTCGATTGCTTCATGTATGGAGATGTAACTAACACACTTATTTCATAAGGTGTCATAAAGATGTAACAAGACCATAAGTATGAAAGTACTTCATACACTCAAGTGAAAAGTGTGACAATGTTAGTCGTTCAGTCATGTCTGACTCCTTGCGACCCCGTGGACTGTAGCCTGCCAGGCTCCTCTGTTCATGGGATTCTCCAGGCAAGAATACTGGAGTGGGTTCCCATTCCCTTCTCCAGGGGATTGTCCCAACCCAGGGATTGAACCTGAGTCTCCCACATTGCAGGCAGATTCTTTACCATCTGAGCCACCAAGGAAACCCCTTACATACTCAAAGTGAAGTGAAGTCGCTCAGTCGTGTCCGACTCATAGCAACCCCATGGACTGCAACCCACCAGGCTCCTCCATCCATGGGATTTCCCAGGCAAGAGTACTGGAGTGGGGTGCCATTGCCTTCTCCACTATACACTCAAAGTCCTATACAAATATAGGATTTGTTTATATTCTAAAAAAAAGAGACATTTTCAAAAAAAACAGATGTCAGATTCACCATGACCTACATTCAATCTAATTATTTTTTTCCAACTTATTTTGCAAGTTCATTGTTTACTTTTCAGGAATTCAGATAGACACCTGATTGGAGCCAATACCACAAAATATATAGATCAGTATCACTAGAGTGAGGTTCCAGCCAAAAGCTTTCCTGAAAACCACCAGCTAATGTGATGACACCCTATTCTATGAGAGAATTCTGGGACTTCCCTGGTGATCCAGTGGTTAAGACTCTGTGTTTCCAATGCAGGGGGTGTGGGTTCGATCCCTGGTGGAGTAACTAAGATCCCACATGCTGTGCAGTGAGGCAAAAAAAAAAAAAAAGGAGAGAGAGAGACAGAATTCTTATTCATCCTCACAAGCCTTGACCAACCATCTAGTTTTGCTGTCTCCACTGACTAGGCTGATGGAACAGTGGATATATGATGATATAATAAATATATATGTAATAAAAGCTGTTATTTGACCAATCTCTGTGTACTTTACGTGCATTATCACCATTTAATTTATTACATAGTAATAATTCTCATTAATTGTTATCATTATTTCAACATCTCAGCTGAAAAATCATTTATACTCAGAGTGGTGAATTAACTTGCTCATGAGTTAACAAGTTCCTTCAGCTTGGCACCAGTAAAACCAGGGTTTGATCTCAGATTGGGTTGAGTTCTAAGCCAATTAATTGCTCACCTCCGCCTCCCCACACACTTGCCTTTGAGCCGCTGATCACTGAAGGAAGTGATTCTGTGTCATCAGTTGTAACAGAAAGAGCCTTGAACTCAGAACAAGAAGATCTGCATTCTAGATGACCTGGCTCTGGCCACTGCTGTGTTCTCACTAACAAAATAATAGAATCAGGAGATGAACTTTATAGCTGCAACATTTAATAAGTTTTATAAATTCCTGATTAATTCACAGAGTTCTGATAACAAAAATGCTATTATTTTGCAGGATGTTTGTGTGTGTGTGTGTTCAGTCACTCAGTTGTGTCCCACTCTTTGGGACCCTATGGACGGTAGCCCATCAGGCTCCTCTGTCCACAGGATTCTCCAGGCAAGAATACTGGAATGGGTTGCCATTTCCTCCTCCAGGGGATCTTCCCAACCCAGGGATCAAACCAGCATCTCCTGTGTCTCCTGCATTGCAGGCAGAGTCTTTATCACTGAGCCAGAGGGGAAGCTCAGCATGATGTTTGTGAAGAGTTAACTATAGTTGATATGTCTTTACAGTGAAAAATAATTCACTCCTGCTCTTCTGTTTCTTCATTTATTAGCCCAGGGCACTGTGCCGGGCATTGTAAAATATTGTGCAATGTACTATTCTTAACATACTTTTAAACATCTTGAACTTTTTCCCCCAAAGTAACTCATTGTCTACTCAGGCACATCTCATTTCGTTGGCTTTAACAAAGACGGTCCTGGGGTGGGGCCAAACTGCCAGCGTGTCCTTGAGTATCATCCATCAGAGAGCAGCTGGCAGACCTTTTCTGGGGTCGGGGAGCCAGGCACGAGGCCAGGATCCAACCCAGCAAGAGAGCAGGCAGGCAGGGTGGCCCGGAGGAGGGGAGCAGCAGTGGACAGGTGTGGGGACAGTCAGCAAACCCCGCTGAGATGGAGCCACTGGAGGCCCAGGTAGCCCCACAGGTCCGTCTAGGCCACTCAGGTTAGCTCAGGAGGGCTCACCTGGGACTTTTGTGGGTTTTTTGGCCATGCTGCACAGCATGGAGGATCTTAGTTCCCCAACCAGGGATCGAACTCACGCCCCCTGTGGTGGAAGCACAGAACCCTAACCTCTGGACCACCAGGGAATTCCCTCATGGGTGACTTTTGAAGGAAGGAAACCAAGACCTAAATTTTCACTGCTTGACATTTGCCAAGAAAGGTGAAGGCCAGCTGTCTGAAGGAGGAAAATTTCCAAGAGGGGCAGCAAGAAAATGCTGGGGATTGAAGGACAAAGAGACCAAAACCTCTCATTTTCCCTGGACCACAGTGTATAGAGCCGGGGGGGCAACATGGAGGGGTGCCCTCCCAGAACATGGGAAGAAGTTGTCCCCAAAGTGCTCTGCTGGCAAGTCGATGTTTCATGTAAGAGGTTAGTCATCCGGTTAATCCAAGAGACTGCTGAAATGTGATCAGAAACACCCAAAACGCCAATCCAAGAAGACCCAAGAAATATCACAGGAGGCCAACTTGGGGTGTGACTGTTAATTAGGCAATCAGGAGAATCAGTCGATTATATTATATTTCTGGAGAAATAGTGAGCTTGAAAGCACAGCAAACTTCACACATAGAATAAGGAAACGTGAAGGTGCACAGAGGGATGGTGTGCATCACACAAACTCTCATGAAGGGCATGGATAAAGTAACCCACAGACCCCAGCACTATAGCTGGACTTGAAACCCAATGTCGCTTCTCTGTCCAAGGGATTTCCCAGGCAAGAATACTGGAGTGGGTTGCCATTTCCTTCTCCAGGGGATCGAACCTGCGTCTCCTGCACCTCCTGCATTAGCAGGCGGATTCTTTACCACTGAGCCGCCAGGGAAGCCCACTTTCTAAAGCCAGGTCAAGTAAAGAGCTGGGAAGATAAATTCACAAACTTAGACAGAAGAGAACAGTTTTCTATTTACACAAAGAAAGAGGGGGTGTTTTCGTATGTATGTGTGTCTGTTTTTCAGACAATGTTGTAAGATAGTGATCCTGAATGGATACCTCAGAATAAAGGAAGAAGTCCCAGACAAGAAGGAAATCGGCCTGAGGATGGGACTCAGGAGGAAAGGGATGCAAACATACAACCCCAAGTGTGGACTGAGAGATAACAAACCTGGGCCAACAAGAACTGGAAGAGGTTTAGCAGAGGGGCCTGCCTTTATCTGCAACCCCAGAGGAGGACGACTCAGAACCAGGACAGGACGGAAGCCTTTGCCGGACACTGTCCTGGGCTGTGTGCTGAAGACAAATTTGGTCAAAGAAGAACTAGGGAACACAAGATTTCACAACAAAGTTCAGCTGTGTGAGCTTCCTTTTCCTGCCAAGAAGTTGTCTGGATGCTCTTCACCGTTGATTCTACCTGTTAATAAGTACATGCATGTCTGGAAGTCCCTAGCCTTTGTCTCTTCGTCTATAAGTAAAGGATAACGTTATTCACCATGGAGGAGCGTCATGGGGATTTAATGTCATTGCAGATGTGAAGGACTTAACAGGGGATGTTTCTGACATGGGCCTTTAGGAAATAGTTATTCCTAAATAGTATTTAGGAAATACTATTTCTTTAGGAAATATTGTTACACTATATTTTTTTCTACCTTTTATTTTGTATTGGAGTATAACCAATTTAAAAAATTGGAGTGTAGCCAACTGATGTTGAAGCTGAAGCTTCAATACTTTGGCCCCCTGATGTGAAAAACTGACTCATTGGAAAAGACCCTGATGCTGGAAAAGACTGAAGGCAGGAGAAGGGGATGACAGAGGATGAGATGGTCGGATGGCATCACTGACTTAATGGACATGGGTTTGAGCAAGCTCTGGGAGTTGGTGATGGACAGGGAAGCCTGGCGTGCTGCAGTCCATGGGTTCGCAAGGAGACATGAAAACTGAGCGACTGAACTGAACTGAACTTACAGCCAATTAACAATGTTGTGATAGTTTCAGGTGAACAGTGAAGGGACTCAGCCAAGCCTATACATGCATCAGTTCTCTTTCAAACTCCTCTCCCCTCCACACTTCCCCTTGACATTGAGCAGAGTTCCCTGTGTTATCCAGCAGGTCCTTGTTGGTTCAGTTCAGATCAGATGCTCAGTCGTGTCCGACTCTGAGACCCCATGAATCTCAGCATGCCAGGCCTCCCAGTCCATCACCAACTCCCAGAGTCTACTCAAACCCATGTTTGTCAAGTCGGTCGGTGATGCCATCCAACCTTCTCATCCTCTGTCGTCCCCTTCTCCTCCTGCCCCCCAATCCCTCCCAGCATCAGGATCTTTTCCAATGAGTCAACTCTTCGCATGAGGTGGCCAAAGTACTAGAGTTTCAGCTTCAGCATCACTCCTTCCAATGAACACCCAGGACTGATCTCCTTTAGGATGGGCTGGTTGGATCTCCTTGCAGTCCAAGGGACTCTCAAGAGACTTCTCCAACACCACAGTTCAAAAGCATCAATTCTTCGGCACTCAGCTTTCTTTATAGTCCAACTCTCACATCCATACATGACCACTGGAAAAACCATAGCCTTGTCTAGACGGACCTTTGTTGGCAAAGGAATGTCTCTGCTTTTTAATATGCTGTCTAAGTTGGTCATAACTTTCCTTCCAAGGAGTAAGCGTCTTTTAATTTCATGGCTGCAGTCACCATCTGCAGTGATTTTGGAGCCCAAAAAAATAAAGTCTGACACTGTTTCCACTGTCTCCCCATCTATTTGCCATGAAGTGATGGGACCAGATCCCCATGATCTTAGTTTTCTGAATGTTAAGCTTTAAGTCAACTTTTTTACTCTCCTCTTTCACTTTCATCAAGAGGCTCTTTAGTTCCTCTTCACTTTCTGCCATAAGGGTGGTGTCATCTGCATATCTGAGGTTATTGATATTTCTCCCAGAAATCTTGATTCCAGCCTGTGCTTCTTCCAGCCCAGCATTTCTCATGATGTACTCTGCATATAAGTTAAATAAGCAGGGTGACAATACACAGCCTTGATGTACTCCTTTTCCTATTTGGAACCAGTCTATTGGTCCATGTCCAGTTTTAACTATTGCTTCCTGACCTGCATACAGGTTTCTCAAGAGGCAGGTCAGGTGATCTGGTATTCCCATCTCTTTCAGAATTTTCCACAGTTTATTGTGATCCACACAGTCAAAGGCTTTTCGATAAAGCAGAAATAGATATTTTTCTGAAATTCTCTTGCGTTTTAGAGGATCCAGCGGATGTTGGCAATTTGGTCTCTGGTTCCTTTTCCTTTTCTAAAACCAGCTTGAATATCTGGAAGTTCACGGTTCACATATCACTGAAGCCTGGCTTGAAGAATTTTGAGCATTACTTTACTAGCGTGTGAAGTGAGTGCAATTGTGCAGTAGTTTGAGCATTCTTTGGCATTGCCTTTCTTAGGGATTGGAATGAAAACTGACCTTTTCCAGTCCTGTGGCCACTGCTGAGTTTGTTGGTTAGATACACTGTATTTTTATGGAGAATTTTTGTGGTTAGGAAACTCTCCAGGTATCTAATCCACCAAAAGTGATGTGACAATAGGTTTATTGTTATATATATATAGTGGGATTTATATTGAGCTGTAATTCACAGAAAATATTATATTAGTTTCAAGTGTACAACATAATGATTAGATATTTGTATATATTGCTGAAGGATCACCACAGTGTCTAGTTAACATCTGTCACCTCACATAGTTAAAAATATTTTTTTCTTGTACTGAGGACTTTTAAGATCTTCTCTCTTAGCAACTTTTAAATATAAATACAGTGTCATTTACTATTACCACCAAGTTGTACATTAATGTCCCGGACTTATTTATTTTATAACAGGAAGTTTTACCTTTTGACCGCCTTTTCCAATTTCGCCCACTCCCTTCCCCCTGCTTCTATCAACTCCTTATTTCCCTAGACTCCATATTTTTATACTAACATAAAAAATATGTCCCCATCTGACAGAAAAGGAACCTGATGCTGGAAAGTCACAAAGCTGATAGATATTGGAGCCAAAATGCAAACACTAGTTTTCTGATTATAAATCTCGCCTTCTTCCCATTATACCATTAAAATCTTGCATTTCAATTCCATACTTTTAGACGAAAAGCAGAGTGCTACAGGAGTATGTGAAGCATTCTGAATCACAGTTCACAGATAACACTTTGGAAAAGTTTAATTGGAGTGATTTCTGAGTTATCTCTTTGGCGGTAGGAAGGGAAAGAAGTACTAATGCAGAAATGTGTGCATGTGGTCCCCAAATATAGTTGATTTTGATTGTTTTACTGAGAAGCAAGGAATAAGTAAAAACAGCGATTCTTCAAGTTTACAGACGAACACTCAGGCCTTATGTAATTAATCACAAGCTTTTTCTTATGCAAATACTTCAATGTGAAAGCATATCCATAAATGCAACTGTGAAATCCTTTAGGAAACTGAAACAGAACACAGTTCAACTGTTGCAAGTGTGCCTTACTCTCTAGCTTAGACCTTGGTTTCCCAACCAGAGATCGAACCCATGCCCCCTGCCTTGAAAGGGGGAATCTTAACCAGTAGAGGGCCTGGGAAGTCCCTAGCTATATTCATATATAATGCTAAACAATTTCTGAAAAGAGAGCTGACTTTTCAAATATATTTTCTGAGTGACTTTTATTACAGATTTGAAGATATTCTCCCATTTTTTTCAACTAATGCACATATTTTTGGTCACAGACTATGTCATAGTACGAATGACACTGTTAACCACTGTCCGAAAAGCACACGCCTGACCTATTTTTTAATGAAAGCCAAGAAACACAGAACGTGGCTTTGTAACAGTGACTGTTCTCCTATACAGATTCCAAGGATGGCTGCAGGAGTGGCTACCGTCATCATTTGCTAGCTGAGTGACCTTAAGTTTCTTAAGCTCTTTTTTTCTAACTGGGGTAAAATTGCTTTACAATGTTGTATTCATTTCTGCTATACAACAACGTGAATCAGCTGTAAGTACACACATATCGCCTCCCTCCCACCCCCTCAGCCCACCCCTCTAGGTCATCACAGAGCACTGAGCTAAGCTCCATGTGCCATAGAGCAGCGTCTCACTAGCTATCTATTTTACACATGGTAGTGTATATGCTATGCTAATGCTAAGTCACTTCAGTCATGTCCGACTCTATGCAACCCCATCCCTGGGATTCTCCAGGCAAGAACACTGGAGTGGGTTGCCATTTCCTTCTCCAATGCATAAAAGTGAAAAGTGAAAGTGAAGTCGCTCAGTCATGTCTGACTCTTCGTGACCCCGTGGACTGCAGCCTACCAGGCTCCTCCGTCCATAGGATTTTCCAGGCAAGAGCACTGGAGTGGGGTGCCATTGTCTTCTCTGGTAGTGTATATAGGTCAATGCTATTCTCTCAATTTACCCCATTTTTAATTTTTAAAAATATTCATTGATTTGACTGCATCTCATCTTAGTTGAGGTGCACGTGTTTAGTTGCCCCATGGCATGTGGGGTCCTAGTTCCCTGATCAGGGATTGAACCCACATCCCCTGCATTGGAAGGAGGACTCAATCACTGGACCTCCAGGGAAGTCCCCACTTAAATTCTTTAAGCCTTCATTTCCTTAACTGTAAAATGGGGATGGGCTTTCCTGGTGGCTCTGTTGGTAAAGAATCTGCCTGCATTGCAGGAGACCTAGGTTCTATCCCTGGGTCAGGAAGGTCCCTTGGAGAAGGGAATGGCAACCCACTCCAGTATTCTTGCCTGGAGAATCCCATGGACAGAAAAGCCTGGCGGGCTACAGTCCATGGGGTTGCAAAGAGTTAGACATGACTGAAGTGACTTAGCATAAATCTTTAGAAGAAGAAACAAGTTGAAGAGGGAAGGAGGGAGACAACAACCAAACCATGACACCCTTGTCTTTTTTTAAAATCGGACAACCCAGGCACTTGCCTGGTGGTTCAGTGGTTAAAAAATCTGCCTTCCAACACAGGGGAAGTGGATTCAATACCTGGTCAGAGAACTAAGATCCTATGTGCCCTTGTGCTATAACAAACACCAAGCACAGTCAAAAATAAATATATATATATATATAATATATTTTTTTTAATGGACAGCACCGTTAGGTTGATCACAGTAGGGAGGATCCAAAACCCAAGTGCTGAGTACAGACTTGGCAAAAATGAAGGCAAAGAAGTGTTTCCCCACTGTGTGTTTCCCTGCCCCCACCCCAAGCCTGGGGATGCACAAAATCTCCTGAGTTATGGAGCTGGAGTGAGATCAGAGATCATGCGGAAAATGGGCCAAGACTGGAGCAACAGACAAACGTGGAAACAATAGTGATGCCACCATTCACACGGCTGAGAAAGGAGCCCAGAGTTACAGGGGTCAGAGGATGAATCCTGACTCCAGGGCTAAGAGTTCAGCCCAGAAGACCAGTTAGTGTGAGCAGACCTTTGGGAGGAGGAAGAGAGCACATTATTTAAATATTACTATTTTAAGTCTTTGTTGAATTTGTTACAGTATCGCTTCTGTTGCTTATGTTCTGGTTTTATTTTTACCATGAGGCATGTGGGATCTCAGCTCCCAGACCAGGGATCAAAGCCCCACCCCTTGCATTGGAAGGCAAAGTCTTGGGCACTGGATCACCAAGGAAGTGTCTCTAAATCTTGTTGTTGTCATTGTTGTTATTGTTCAGTCAGCAAGTCATGTCCAACTGTCTGTGACCCCATGGACTGTAGCACGCCAGACTTCCCTGTCCTTCATCATCTTCTGGAGTTTGCTCAAACTCATGTCCATTGAGTCATTGATGCCATCCAACCACCTCATTCTCTGCCGCCTCTTCTCCTCCTGCCCTCAATCTCTTCCAGCATCAGGGTCTTTTCCAATAAGTCGGCTCTTCACAACAGGTGGCCAAAGTATTGGAGCTTCAGCTTCAAGATCAGTCCTTCCAATGAATATTCAGGGTTGATTTCCTTTAGAATTGACTGGTTTGATCTTCTCACTATCCAAGGGATTCTTAAGAGTCTTCTCCAACACACAGTTCAAAAGCATCAATTCTTTGGCACTCAACCTTCTTTATGGTTCATCTCTCACATCTGTACATGACTACTGGAAAAAACTATAGCTTTGACTAGATGGACCTTAAATCCTATTAAACTGTGTTTAATGGTGGAAATTGTTATATTGTTAGAATATGCAACTGCTTCCACCAGCACCATTTGCATCCTGCTTTGGAAAGGCAGCCCATGTGTGGTATGTGGCGAGTCTGTCCAGTTTCCAGGGCTGGGGAGTGGAGTGAATGAATAATCACTGCTCTTTGTTCAACCCTTCATTCCCGAGACCTGGATAGACTCTTTAGAAGACAGCCTTTGAGGAACGGAGGATTAGACCCAACTCTCCCCTGGCAGACACAGGTGATGCAGCTCACAGATGAGGTTGGGGCAACATTCCAGGGCAGATTAAGAAGGAAACTCATCACTCCAGGTGAAAGCCAGGGGCAAGGGAGAGCGTGCCTTGCCCCCATGCTAGGAGACAGACACATACGATTTCTTCCAGTGGTTATTAACAAATGGAGCCCCCAGAATTTTAAAGAATGATTTAAGGGAGTTGCATTGGAGACAGGAAAGAAAAACAAAAACCAGGAATACTCAGTCCTAGGGAAGGACTGATGCTGAAGATGAAGCTCCAATACTTTGGCCACCTGATGGGAAGAGCTGACTCACAGGAAAAGACCCTGATGCTGGGAAAGATTGAGGGCAGGAAGAGAAGGGCTTGACAGAGGATGAGATGGTTGGATGGCATCAGCAATTCAGTGGACAGAGTTTGTGCGCGCTCCCGGAGATGGTGAAGGACAGGGAAGCCTGGTGTGCTGCAGTCCATGGGGTCAGAAAGAGTCGGACATGACTGAGCGACTGAATGAAAAAAAAGTGGAGGTCCCACAATTTCTCAGGTTCTAAATCACTCCCAAAGTCCAAGTATTGCACCAACAGAAAGCGGGCTGCTTTGAACACACACATCATCCCATGCCCCCACAATAGGGTAGGAAAGGCGCTGGACACGGGCACCCAGCAGGCAGGACCTGCTGAGGACCTCCAGATCCACAGAGCAGAGAACTCACAGCACCACCAGCAGTGAGGTGGCACTGATGTTCCTGAGACTCTGGGATCCTGTTATTTATCAGAGACAGAAGGCACAGGCTCTGGACTCTTCACCAGTGGACTTTTAGCACTCTTCTTTTTCTGTATTCTAAGTGGGAGGTTTTTTATTGCGGCTATTCCCATCTTGGAGCTTCCCTGGTAAAGTGGTAAAGAATCTGCCAGCCAGTGCAGGAGATGCGGGTTTGATGCCTGGGTCCAGAAGATCCCCTGGAGAAGGAAATGGCAACCCACTCCCGTACTCTTGTCTGGGAAATCCCGTGGACAGAGAAGCCTAGAGGGCTATGGTCCATACAGTCACAAACAGTCAGATACAACTTAGCAATGAAACAACAACAATGAAGTCCAATCTTCCCGCCACCATTTCGTACCAGATATGTGCACGCTTCAGCCAGGCTCCCTCCTGGATGGACGAAACAAAACCGGACGATTTGACTGTGGCCATGCCCACACTTCCAATATGGAGAATGAAGAGCAGCATAAACCAGTCGGCAGAGAAAGGGATGAGCAAGAATGTAGAGACCCAGCAAGGGCCAGCATAGACTGACCCTCGATGGACTCCATTCTCTAGCACCCATCCAAGTCCCAGCTTGCAGCCCTGCCCTTTGATTTCCGTCACCCTGAAAACAAAGTCTCCCCTGTTGCTCAGGCTAGCTCAAATCAGTTTTTGTGATTTGTAAGCAGTAGAGTCCTAAGTAACAAAGAGCTTCATTCCAGAATTTGAGACATTGCTTTTTTTGTAGAAACAAGCTCCATTTTGAGACTTTTAGCCTACAGGAATGATTAGAAGGGCTTCTCTGGTAGCTCAGTGGTTAAAAAAAATCCATCTGCAGTGCAGGAGACCTGGGTTGTATCCCTGGGTTAGTAAGATCCCCTGGAGAAGGAAATGGCAACCCACTCCAGTATTCTCGCCTGGAGAATTCCAGGGACAGAGAAGCCTGGTGGGCTACAGTCCATGGGGTCACAAGGAGTCACACATGACTGAAGATACTTAGCATGATTAGAAACACAGACTCACTAAAAAGACAGGTGGAGCATGTTAGATCATTAATTAGGTCATAATCTCACTCTGACCATCTTTATCCCAACCTGTTTCTGTCACGGAATTACAATTGCCTCACTTGGTCACACCTTAAAGGCTGGTCTCAGTTTTCACCACGACTACCCTCCTCAGTGCTGACATAAAGAAAGGGTGGGATTTGGGGGTACGGGGGGGTTGGTGACCAGGAATAGATAGCGTGGGTCCCACACAGTCATGAGCCTACTTCCGCTCTTCGTTGATATCCTGAGCAAGTCTGCCTGCTTCAGAATTGGATTTGAAGAGCTCCGCATCTCACAGGAAGAAGCAGTGAGGGAGAGTCATCCTTGAAAGCTGAAGATGTGATCTCTGAGGCAGCATGGAATGCATGGACCCAGGGTAGTATTGAGACAAAGAGGGAAAAGGAATTACCAGATGCCTCCAAAGACACACAAGGCAGAGAGATGCTCTGATTGGAAGGTTTACCAGGCTCTGAAGCAAAGGGAGACTTTGAACAGGTAAATTACAGCAAGTCAGGAGGAAGAAGAGTATAATTGTACAGGATTGAGGAGCAGCTCAACACACCTCTCTACAGGAAGCATTCTCTCCATGTATCCCAAGGAGTGTTCAGAGGCATGTGTAAAGTGTCATTCTTTTTCCCATTCTTAGAGCTCAGGGACCAGTTCAAACAAGAAAAATGTAAGGAATTCCCCTGCCCTAGCTGATAAGGTCGGCATCTGTTTACTGCCTAACTTAGCAGAAAACACTGCTTGATCTTTATCAAGTGATGAGATAAACATTTGTATAGAATGCATATGTTTCCTCTTTAAATAATTTAAATGTGGTACTTTAACAACTAGTGAAGCTGAATTATTGACGTCCAGAGGGTCCCCTCACCCCAATAATCTTGATTTGGTTATCATGTATTTGGGAAATTGATGGAGTATAGATGTTGAAGTGTCAAGTAATAACCTTCCCTTAGTTCAAAGTAAGAATGAATTAAATAAATAGGAGTCAGAATTCATCGAGGGAATTAAAATTAGATTTGTTTTTAAACAGAATGTTATAAAACTGATATTTAAATACAAATGTACACAAACCTTCAAACTTATTACCACCTACCTACCTGATAAATACTGATTCAAGAAACTGCTTTGCTGAATCCAATCAATTCTCTCCAGGTCATCCAGTGACAGTTTAATCATCTTGGCATAGCTTTGGTTTTTAAGTGCAAACACTCCACTCATTCTCCCCACACACAGTATATTACCAGCATATGGTACAAAATGTGACTTACTAGAAAGCTACTTGCAAAGGAGGTCCATAGAATGAAGATTTCTCAGACATCTGTGATGACACTTTTGCCCCTGCTGTTAAAACATATTTTGTAGATTTAAAATGTATTCATAGAACCAAAACTTCTGAGTTTTCATCTTCGATGACTGGATTTCTGAGGGTGCCGAGTCTTTTTTCAAGTTGCTCATTTTAGTAAACCTCTTTGTCACCCCTGCGTTCTCCAAGAAATGACACCTGCCCATCTGTCCATCTGTCATCTGTCTTCTTGGTAAGTCCCCTGCTATGTTGCCAAGGTAACACTACCTGCTACAACACCTCAAGGAATGGCTATCTCTTTGCTGGACTTCTGATAGCAAATGCAACACTTGACTTTCAAAACCATGGCTTTTCATCCTTAGGGTAAAGGTTTCTTCCATGGGAGGTGAGGCAACAGGCATTCTCAGGGGTTACCTCAACTGTTCTCTTAGTCAAGAGCTCCTTCCACAATCAGGAAGCCAAGACCCCTAAGCCCACAGCCTCCTGTCTTTTACCCTACCAGACTCCATCTCCCACAAAGGCATCTAGAAGTGCTGGGGATAGGAAATCTCTGGCAGGAAGACTGACAGAAGCAGTTTTCAATACTCAGCATGACTCAGAACAGACCCCGACTCTTTGGAAAAGATCCTGATGCTGGGAAAATTGGAGGCAGGAGGAGAAGGAGACGACAGAGGATGAGATGGTTGGATGGCATCACCGACTCGATAGACATGAGTTTAAGCAAGCTCCAGGAGTTGGTGATGGACAGGGAGACCTGGCGTGCTGCAGTCCATGGGGTCACAAAGAGTCGGACACAGCTGAGAGACTGAACGACAACAGAATAGACCGCAGGTTGCACAGTAACAACAGAGCATCTGGACTCAACCCTTCCTTGATTCTGACTCAGTAGCTGTGAAGTGGAATCCAAGCCTCTTCTCAACCAGCTCCCGGGCAGATGTACAACAGAGTCTGAAGAAGAGTGACCTAGATTACCTCATCCGGGGACCAAGTTAGACAGTGTCTTTTTACACATGGGACCTGGGTTTCCTGCATCAGCTCTGCTGGAGTACTGGATTGAAAATACAGATTCCTGGGCCCCGTCTCCTGACTCAGAATCTGAGCATGGGATCCTGAGGTCTGAAGTTTAACAAGCATGCAGAGGAGGTTATAATGACACTAGAGACCAAACAGACCAGAAACCAAGTCTCACTTCTGCCATCTAAGCAATCAAGTGTACATGCTTAGTGGCTCAGTCATGTCCAGATCTTTGCAACCCTGTGGACTACAGCCCGCCAGGCTCCTCTGTCCATGGGATATTCCAGGCAAGAATACTGGAGTGGGTTGCCATTTCATTCTCCAGGGGGTCGTCTGGGTCCAGGGATAAAACCCGCATCTCCTCCACTACAGACAGATTCTTTACCATTGAGCCACCTGGGAAGCTAAGGGATTGTAAACACATTTAAAGACAATTTCTCTGTGTCTGTGTCATCCGTAAAGACGAGAGTGTTGCTGTCCACCTCTTGAAGGGATTGTGCACATTCCATCACAGAATCCACGCATTCGGGGCTGTTTCTGACCCAGCCCTGATGCTCTCAGCTGGCAGGGAGGGTCTATAGCATTAAGCAAAGTACACTATCTAGCCTGGTCATCATTTCTGAGTAACGATGGGTTCTTTAAAGGACAGATAAACAGGGGATAACTTCTTCCAACCAAAAGTCCAACACACTTTAGTTTTTGATGTGGACCATTTTTTAAACCTTTATTGAATTTGTTACAATATTGTTTCTGCTTTGTGTTTCCATTTTTCTATCTCAAGGCACAGGGATCTTAGTTCCCTGACCGGGGATTGAACCCACAGCCCCCGCATTGGAAGGCAGGGTCTTAATCACTGGACCACCAGGAAAAGTCCCTCAACACACTTTTGAGAGACAGAGCAAGAAAGCTCCAGAAGTGAAGATATGATTGCAATCATTTCGAAAATCAATCAATCCATGAAATATTTCTGTATTTCATAAAAAATCTGGACACTACAGAATGGCTTGTATATACGTAATTCCAGAAGGGAGACAGGTAATAGAACCGCTGCCTTGGAGAATGGTGCTTGGACACCTGGGTCATTCCTTGTGCGGGCTATTTCCTGAACTTAAGAGGGAGGACACTTCTCTCTACCAGACTCTTGTTTCCTGAGCTTGGTCAGGCTAAAACTCTTGCTGCAGCTGTCACTGACCTTCCAGGCTCCCAAGGCACTTCCACAGTGCCATTCTAGCGATGCATCTGTAATCAGGAGTGAAGTTACTGCTTGTAGATTTGCAATGACCATCTCATAGTTTGGGGTGTGCAGTCAAGGTGATGGGCTAGCATGTCTGAAGTTAGTGTAGAAGCAAAGCACAACCGTCTGATTCCTCTGTTTCCAATTTCAGCATGGCAGTCAAAGGCTGCTGTTCATTTCTAAATGGCCCTCTGAAAGTAAACAACTCACAGGGAAAAAAAAAAAAAACTCCTCAGAAGTGGCAGGGGTGACCTTCAACACCTATAACCCTTCACACTGATCAGCCCTCCTCCACTTGAGGTGTGCGGAGAACACAAAGCCTGATGTTGAGAGTAACACTAGGAAGACAATTGAATAATTGGAAAATAAAACCTTTGGGGAAGGGCTAAAGGAAATAAGATATTTAGCCTGGAGAAGAGAAGGCTGAGCAATGACCTAATTAGAGGCTTCAAGTACATGAAGAATTAATCTACAGCAGATGGTGACCAGCTGTTTTCAATTCCCACTGAATACAGTACAACAGAAAATTGGCTTAGAGGGTAATATAAAGGATTTGGGATAGATAAAAGAAGGAATTTACTGGTTTTTGAGGGTCACAAAGGTTAAGAGGAGATAGGCTCTATTACTTAGGGAGATGACAGCCACTCTGTCCCTGAGGTTTCCTGCTTTGGATGGGTTTGTTGAAGTGCATTGAGGGGGAAAGAGAGCTTTGTTCTGCTGTGAGGGCCGGCCCCACTCTGTGGCTGTTCATTACACCTGTGCCCTTGATTCATATAGCTTCTCATGGCTATATTTTTGTTTTCACTAAGTCATCACAATCACACCCAGTGATTTATCAAGTCCCAAGTGTGTGCCAGGCATGGTGAAAGAAAACAACATAGATTCCACCTTTTAACCTTCAAAGCTTTGCCATTTGACAGTTATAAGCATTGATTGGGTACCCCCAAGTGCCAGGCACTGTTTCAGGAATAGGGAGCTATTCAGATGCATAAGACATGATTGTTCTCAACAACAGCAGAGTGTGTGTGTGTGTGTGTGTGTGTGTATGTGTGTGTGCATGTACACCAGTGCCAGTGCTGGGGAAGTAGCAAGAGAACTATGTTATAATCAGGAACTTTACACATACAACAACAAAGTTGTTTTACACATAAAACAACAAGGTCCTACTGTGTAGTACAGGGAACTATATTCAATATCCTGTGATCAACTGTAATGGAAAAGAATATGAAAAAGAATGTATATATTTGTAAAACTGCATCAGTTTGCTGTGAGCAGAATTAACACAACTGTGTAATCAACTATATAAGATAAAACACACACACATACCTACCCTGATCCCTCCAGAGACTGATATGCCTTTCAGTTCAGTTAAGTCTCTCAGTCATGTCCAATTCTTTGCGGCCCCATGGACTGCAGCATGCCTGGCTTCCCTATCCATCACCAATTCCTGGAGCTTGCTCAAACTCATGTCCATTGAGTCAGTGATGCCATCCAACCATCTCATCCTCTGTCATCCCCTTCTCCTCCTGCCCTCAATCTTTCCCAGCATCAGGGTCTTTTCCAATGAGTCAGCTCTTTGAATCAGGTGGCCAAAGTATTGGAGTTTCAGCTTCAGCATCAGTCCTTCCAATGAATATTCAGGACTGATTTCCTTTAGGATGGACTGGTTAGATCTCCTTGCAGTCCAAGGGACACGATATTTTCCAAATATGATCCACCAAATCATAATCTTCACCTGCAAGTAGAGAACCCCCATTTATTACTACAAAATATAATAAGAAACGCATTATGAATACACTCACACACACACCCAGGTGGCTCAGAGGTAAACAGCCCACCTGCCAATGCAGGAGACCTAAGAGACACGGGTTCGAACCCGAGTCCCTGCCTTGCACGTGGATTCTTTACCACTGAGCCACCAGGCAAGCCTAGGTCTCTGCCTGGAAACAATTTTTATGCTGGTGTTCCGTGGGAATTTAGGGTCTGTCATGAATGGCAGCAGCGTGGAACCTGGCTTCCTAATTTCAAGAGGATAAAGATGAGCCACAGATATCTGAAGCCTGGAGGTGTTGATTCCCCAAGACTAGGGAGTAATAGCTGGTCCTGGGGGGTGATGGGTATAGCCAGTGCTTCTGGATGAATCATCTGCGTCTGGATGGAGGCAGTGTTTAGACAGGGAATGTTATTTCTCTATAACTCACAGAGCTTAGATTTCAACAACAATCAGGTGTTCTCAGAGGAAGAGGGTGAGAGGGGTGAACCAGAAGGCAGTGTTGGAATAGCCACGTTAAGGGGAAAATAGGAATATCTTTCCTGGGACTTCCCTCATGGTCCAGTGGCTAAGACTCAGTGCTCCCAATGCAGGGGCCTTGGGTTCAATCCCTGGTCAGGAAACTAGATCCCACATGACTCAACTAATTTTAGTTTGCATGCCACAAGAAAGACACAGGGAAGTCAAACAAATAAATAAGTAAATACAAATACATATTTTGACTGTAGCCCACCAGGCTCCTCTGTCCATGGGATTCTCCAGGCAAGAATGCTGGACTGGGTTCTCACTTCTTGACCCAGGGATTGAACCCATGTGTCCTGTGTGTCCTGCATTGCAGGTGGATTCTTAACCACTGAGCCAGAGGGGAAGCCCACAAATAAATATTAAAAAAAAAAAAAACCAGAATGTCTTCAACTACCAGGCTTATTACCCATGAATCACAGCAGTTGGCAGTGAAAAATTATTAATCACAAGAACAATGTTTAGAAGCAGCACTCAGTGGAAGACAGGGCTCAGAAGAAATGAATTTGTATGAGTAGTGAATGAACAACATTATCACTGGAAATATAACATATCTGAAGCAATGATTGGTCAGACCCATAAGTGGGGAAAATAGCTGATGAGCAAGTAAAATGTACAGTAAATAATTCTTAAGAATTTTAGAGTTCATGCATTAATCTCCCACTGATAAAGTGTTTGCAAATGGAGTGTACCTTAGAGGGTAAAACTGATCCAACAGATGACTCACAAGTCCATGAACCTGTGGCTTCACCAGTATTGAGAAAGTTTCTATCATAAGAAATCTTTGTTGGTTGATTGGTTAGCTGGTTGTTTGGGGGGTTTTTTGTTGGTTGGTTGGTTTTTGTTGGTGGTAGTTTTGGGGTTTTTTTGGCTGAACCTTGCGGCATGTGGAAACTTAGTTCCCCAAGCAGGGATCAAACCCATGCAGCCTACATTGGAAGACAGAGTTCTACCCGCTGAGTCGCTGGGGAGGTCCCACATTTGGGGGGTTTTTTAATCAGAAAAATCCAAGGACCCATATTTTCCAGTTGTCATACGTTTTCTTATGTGTCATGAACATGTCTATGCATATAACTGCTCAGTCAATTCAAAGATGAAATTCAAAGAATATATTGATAGAATCCTCAATATAAATTTTTGAGCATATGCTATGGAATTGGGATACTTTCAGAGAAGACTGTAGTTAGGAGGAATTTGGAGTTAGACAGATCTGGGTTGTTTCTCAGCTCTGCCTCTTAACTCGCTGTAAGGCTCCGGGTAGGTTCCTTAATCCATCTGAGCCTATTTACTCATCTGTAAAGAGAGGTAACAAGTGACCTTATCACATAGGATTATCACAGATATTAAGTAAGTAATGTGTGCCACATGGTTAGTACCAAGCCCTTCTAATATCTGTCCTCCAAACAGTAGCTGCTACTATTGTTGCGTTGTGTTGTTGTTGTTATATTAACGGCTAATTCTAAACCACCTTTCCCTGCCCCCTCCCAAAGAAAGGGGGACATTCCTACTCATGCTTCAAGTAAAAGGCATTTTTTAACTTTTCAGGGGGATTGTGCCTGAATCAAGGAAAAGAAATCGAAACAATGATTAGTTGAGAATCCCAGTTCTCCTTTTTATTTGCTTTTCCTCCAGTGGTTGAGCAGAAGGAAGCATGGACACATGGTTCTTTTCAAACAATAGATCCACCCTAAACCTGGCATAGAATCAGATAACCCAAGGGCCACCCAGGGCTTCTAATTCATGATCAGTGATGGAGAAGTTCGTGGTCATGTGCCTTGCATGGGAGACAAGGGGGACATGATCAGTGATGGAGCAGTTCGTGGGCATGTGCCCTGCATGGGAGACAAGGGGGAGCCCCTCCCCACAACTATACCAGTTGCATGTTGTGTGATGCAGAGGTCCCCTCCATCCCTCTGTGGGCTGAACACCCCCACCTGACTTCTGATTACCCCCGTGTCTCTCTTTTTATACCCTCTGGATTGATCAGAAGGAGATCTGCATTATTTCTGCACCATGAGTCACTCTTTGCCCCAATCCTTTTAGCACTAAAAACATTATGACATCACAGAACATGGATTATTGGTACATAAACCAGTATCGATAATAATTTTTATAGGGGCTCATGACAGTCTCAGCAGGATCACATGTCCATTCTGTCATCGTTTTGCTGTTTTTACTACTTCCTTTCCAGCAAACCACAAAGCTACCTGGAGTGCATGAGAATTAATCACTGGTCCTAGGCAGTAAGTTCATTCGTGTTGAGCCAGGAGTAGACTCACACAATTGAACTTCTGGAACAATGTTCTTCTTTTTATAATTATTCTCCAGTTTTATTGACAAATAAAATTGTAAGATATTTTAAGTGTACATCGAGATGTGATGTGTTTACATTGTGAAAAGATTTCTCCCACCTAATTAATGAACATACCCATCACCTCATATACATATCCTTTTTTTTCTTTTTCTGGAGGGGAGTATGAACATTTAAGATCTACTCTGTAGCAAAGTTCAGTTATACAATATGGTATTATCAACCATAGTCATGATGATATATGTTAGATCCTCAGACCTTATTAAGAACAATGTACTTTCCACTATACTTAATTCATATATTTATTCAACAGGCATACACATAATCTGTACCTTATGTCTGACTCTGTACTGGGTGCCCAGGATATAAAAGTGAACAATTAATTCCCAATCCGATAGGAAATTATTTGCCATTTTTTTCCTGCTACCCATATAAATCCCATGGACAGAGGAGCCTGGCAGGCTATAGTCCATGGAGTCACAAAGAGTTGGACACAACTGAGCGACTAAACCACCACCACCATCACAAATGTGAATGAATATGAGCAAAAAAGTATTTCAGGTGATATTATCAAAGTAAGGCTGGAAACGTTTGATTTTACCTGAAAATATCAGAAAAGGCTTGATGGCAAAGATGACTCGGGAGTCTTGTGAGATGAGTGAAAAGTATTTTGCGTGAACAGAGAGCACATTCTAGGTGGATGAATCAATTTAACAGTATCACAAAAATGCCAAGAACAGCCTCGTGTGTTTTGGTAGCCACAAACAGCTGGGTACAGCACAAGCCTGAGAGGGAAGGGAGGCATTACCCTAAAGTGGAGCAGGGCTAAACGAAGAGGGCAGATTTTACGTCATCCTGGGAATTGAGGCTTTATCCTGTGGGCTGTAGAAGCAATTATAGGGTTTAACTGTGGTCAGATTTGATTTTAGAAAATGGATCTGGCAAAACAGGGGAGATTGGATGGGGAGGATAGCGGATGAGTTGGGGGTAGAGTTAATTGCAACTGCCCAGGCTTCAGAGGTTTGGGGGCTCAGACCATGGCAATGGCAGTGGGGTGGAAAGATGGGGAAGATACAAAAGATACTAGGGAAGTGCAGAAGCGGAGGAAGGGTTTCAGTAGGGCTCCCAGGTTCTTCCTTTAAATGAACAGATACATGTTGGTGTCCTTCACTGAAATAATGTTACAAGGACCTCCCTGCTGGTCTTGTGGCTAAGACTCCATGCTCTCAATGCAGAGGGCCCATGTTCGATCCTTGATCAGGTAACTAGATCTCACATGCCGCAACAAAGATGAAAGATTACCTGTGCTGCAACTAAGACCTAGTGTGGACAAATACACAAATAAATAAAAATAAATATTAAAAATAAAGTGAAATTATCAATTGAAAAAATAAAAAGATGTTATAGGGGAAATAGAGAGATTAGTTGCTTAAAGAACAAGTAGTTGAATGTGAAACAGTTATAGAAACCTGGAATCAGGGGAGTTCTGCCCAAGAGCTATAGATCTGAAAGTAATCATCTCATAGATAACATTAGAGACAGGAGAATTGATGAGATCCTCCAGAAAGAGTATGCAGAGCAGTGTTTCTCAAATGTGACTCTCTCTCCACATGCATGAGATGCAACTGAGGAGACTGTGAAAATGCACATTTTCAGGCCCATCCCAGACTTAATGAAACCAAACTGTGAGAAAGGGACTCACTGCATCTTTGGTATTACGAGAAAGACAGCTTCTGTGAGTCTAACGCACCTGGAATTTGAGGTCCCCTGCTGTTGGTTCAGGCTGTCCAGAGAAAGGGAAAATCCCCTGAAGAAGGAAATAGCAAGAGAAAACAGAACCAGTAGGGTGTGTGTGTGTGTGTGTGTTTGCGTGTGTGGTTAGAAAGATAGATAATCTGCCACCTTCCCTGTTGGCTCAGACCGCAAAGAATCCACCTGCAATGCAGGATACCTGGGTTCAGTCTCTGGGTTGGGAAGATCCCCTGGAGAAGGGCATGGCAACCCACTCCAGCATTCTTGCTTGGAAAATTCCATGGACAAAGGAGCCTGGTGGGCTGCAGTCCATGGGGTCAAAAAGAGTCGGACACGACTGAGTGACTAACCACACATGCATAGATAATCTATAGAGGTATAACTATGACAGAAGTGAGGGTGGGAACTGCCTGGTGGTCCAGTGGTCAGAACTCTAGGCTTTTATTGCTGAGGGCTCTGGCTCAACCTTTTGTGGGGCAAATAAAACCTCCACAAGCCATAGTGTATGCGTGCTAAGTCACTTTAGTCATGTCCGACTCTTTGTGACCCTATGGACTATAGCTTGCCAAGCTTCTCTGTCCTTGAGATTCTCCAGGCAGGAATACTGGAGTGGGTTGCCAAGCCCTCCTCCAAGGGATCTTCCTGACCCAGGGACTGAACCCACATCTCTTACATCTCCTGCATTGGCAGGCAGGTTCTTTAACACTAGGGCCACCTGGGAACGCCCAAGCCGCCAGCTGAGCACCCCCCCCCCCAGAAAAAACACAAAAAGAAGTAAGGGAGTACAACACAGAGATTCTAGCCTATTCTCATGGGCTTGGTTGTTTAGGAGAAAGTTATTAGAAAGAGACCCAGTTCAAGGACAGGGCTTTTTTGGTTTATTTGTTTTGTTTTTTATTTTAAAAGGAGCCTTCACTATCAAAAAAGAATGAGACTAAGACGCCCATGCAGACAAGGGCTGACATGATGCTCCCCGGGAGACAGTCATGGAGCAGGACTAGGAGCAAGCCTCAGTTCTGTTCAAAAGCCTCGATGACTCAGCTCTCTCTGAACAATGCTTTCCACGGTGCCGCCCCAGATTTCTGTGGAGTTGTTTTCCTTGGTGCCCACCTGCATATGCTCTGTGCTCTAGCCAAGGGTTTCATCATCCCCAACCGCAGCCTGAACTCCTGTTCCATGCCCCACTTGTGTTCCTTCCACCTGGAATCCTCCCCCCATCCCTCTGGCTTCTCAGATGAGAAGCAGCAGTTAATTCCCTGCGCAGGGCAGCAATCCGGTATCTCTGTGACACAGTCACCTTGCTCACTGCTCGGTTGTCTGGACGCCTCCCTCCCTCATTCATCTTGACTTCCTAGGCTCTTCATACGATACACAGGCTGGAACATGGTGCCTCACCGATGTTTGCCAGATCTCACTGAAGATGACCTTAGACGGAGGGTGCCAAATTGTGTCACGTAGCCACTATATATCCAGTGTTTACATTAAATAGAATTATTGGTTAGAAGGGATGGAACCAAGAGAGAGGCAAAACCTCTCTATTTTTCTGCTACTTGCAGCCAAAACCATCCTGACACAATGCAATGACGTGACATGTATGTGTAATGCAATCATACACCTGCATTATATGTAAATCAAGAATCCTTAGAAGCCACATAACAGGAAAGCCAAGGATATAGAAAATTTGCCAAGAGTCAAATAAAACTTATATTTTGTCTTATCAATGTAATTTTATTTATTTATTTTATTTTTACCTGTGCTGGGTCTTCATCGCTGTGCAGGCTTTTCCCCAGCTGTGGTGAGCCTCTCCCCAGGGGTGGTGCAAGGGCTTCTCATTGAGGAGGCTTCTCCTGTTGCATAGCACAGGCTCCAGGATGCCGGCTTCAGTAGCTGGGGAGTATGGGCTTAGTGGTTGCAGTTCCCGGGCTCACTGGCTTGGACACACAGGCTTAGTTGCCCGTCAGCATGTGGGATCTTCCCAGACCAGGGATCAAACCCATGTCTCCTGCATTGGCAGGCAGACTCTCTACCTCTGAGCCACCAGGGAAGCCCCCTTTATGTTTTGTCTTGAATGGTATTAGTAGGATATCATCAGGCAGAGAAGTCAGGGAAGTATAATGCAAATAATCTAGGCTGTGCAAAAACGCTAATTAGATGGACACTAAGATGGACTGTTTGGGGATCAGTGACAAGTTGAATATCACTGAAGCATTGTCCAGAAGCAGGAGCAGTCAGGGATGGGAGGCTGAGAATGGGGCAAGACTGATCAACAGTAGAAGCTTGTAAATATAGTTTCAGGTCTGATTTGGATAGGTTTCACGGACCATGATAAGGAATTTAGATTCCCATATAAGTAATGTGTAAGAGTCATAGATTATTTTACTGTTATAAAATATACATAACATGAAAGTTATCATTTTAACCAGCAGTCAGATTTTATTTTATTTTTTTAATTTTTTATTTTTTGCAGCAGTCAGATTTTAAATCACATGCTCAAATCTGATAAAATAGTAAATGAACATCAAGATAATTTTTGTTAAAACATAAATGCTAATAAGGTATAATTTAAGTCAAAAAATAAAAATGCCACAAATGAATAGCTCAGACGTGCAGGAGACGTGGAGATGTGCTGCCAAGTGCAGGAAGGACGAGCTGCCAGCTGGGGTGTGCAGATAGCAGATAACCCCACCTGTCAGCCACTGTGGGGCTGGTCTCAGCTGCCGAGAGAACCCGGCCTGAGGACAGATGCTTCCTGGGTGTATTAGAGTTCTCTAGAGAAACAGAGTCAATCGGATACAGAGATAGAAAAAGATTGTTGTTGTTGTTCAGTCTCTAAGTTGTGTCTGACTCTTTTGGGACCCTCCTCTGTCCATGGGGATTCTCCAGGGAAGAATACTAGAGTGGGTTGCCATTTCCTTCTTCAGGGGATCTTCCCAGACCAGGGATCAAACCTGCATCTCCTGCATTGGCAGGCAGATTCTTTACCACTGAGCCACCAGGAAAGCCCTGAAAAAGATAGAAATCACAAAGAGAGAGATTGATTTATTACAAGATACTGGCTCACATGATGAGAACCCCGTGATCTGCCATCTGCAAGCAGGAAAAACAGGAGTGTCAATTCTAGTCCAAATCACAAGGTCTGGGAACCAGGGGAGGTGATGGTGTAAGTCCCAGTCCAAGTACACGAGACCCAGCTCCACCACCAGGCAGAGACCTCAAATCCACCCCTCCCCCACACCTCTGCTCTATTCGGGTCCTCAACTGATAGGATGATGCCCACCCACATGGGGAAGGCAATCTGCTTCACTTACTCTACCAGTTCAAACACTAATGTCATCCAGAAACACCCCCACAGACACATCCAGAAATAACAGTTAGCCAAGTATGCGAGCTCCCCATGTCCCCATCAAGTTGACAAAATTAACTATCACATGGGGGCAACCCACATCCTATGCCTGCATAAGGCAGAGGTATCAGGTCCAGTCTTCCAGCCAGAAGGGTGACACACAGTGGACACTACGTGTCCCAGAGCTGCTACATGGTTCCTGATGCCTGCACTGCAGTTTCTCCATCTGCCCAACGCTGCTTCCACCCCCTTCTTTTTATAGGCACTGATCCCTATCAAATATATCCCAAATTTGTTCTCCATATCAGTCTTTGAAGACATGCATTGGACTTCCCTGATGACCCAGTGGTGAAGAATCAGCCTGCCAATGCAAGGGACACAGGTTTGGTCCCTGGTCCAGGAAGATCCCTCATGCCTTGGGGCAACTAAGCCCGAAAGCTGCAACTACTGAGCCCACACACATAAAGCCCGTGCTCTGCAATAAGAGAAGCCATTGTAATGAAAAGCGCATGCATCACAACTAGAGAGTAGCCCCTGCTCACCACAACTAGAGAAGGCCCAGACCGCTGGGTCTTCATTGCTGCACATGGCCGTCTTCTCCATATCCGCCTGAACTGTGACAGTGGGGGCGCTGGTGAAAGGACTGGAATTTTGAAGACAGACAGACCTAGGGTGGAAACACAGCTCTGGTATTTATCAGCTCTATGATGGTGGTATGTATTTTAATCTCAATTTGCTTTCTCATCTGTAAAACATGAATAAAATCTACATACCTTGCAGGGTTGTCCTACACATTAGAAAAAATATATGTGACATCCTGGAATGAGAGGCACTTGATAAATGCAGCTAATGTCTTTTGGTAGAAAACATCATTGGGTGTCTGTCAAGGACGTGTACAGATTCCTTTATTCAGAGGGGCTGCCTGACAGGACAATCCTGAGCCAATCCTCTTGTAGGGTCTGATGCCCACAAACAACCCTGGTTCGTGCAAGCACTGGGATGCTCACAGGAATGGTGCATCAAAATTCAAGGATCACATGTTAAGTTCTCCAAATAAATTTTGAAATCCTTCTTCCTCAGGTTGAGATGAGAGGGAACACAGAATACCTACAATTATCCTTGAAATAATGTGGCGGTAGGTGATCAACTAACAATGGACAGGACCAATCCCTTTTGTAAGACCTGCACATGGCGCCTCCTGCTAGGTTCTCAGTCACTTGGACTTCTGCAGGACTTCCCTGATGGCTCAGCGGTAAGGACTCTGCCTACAGTGCAGGAAACACAGCAGACATGAGTTCTATCCCTGGATCAGGAAGATCCCCTGGAGGAGCAAATGGCAACCCACTCCAGTATTCTTGCCTGGAGAATCCCATGGACAGAGGAGCTTGGTAGTCTAGGCCATAGAGTCAAAAAGAGTGGGACATGACTGAAGTGACTGAGTATCCATGCATGCATGGGCTTCAGCAAAACATTTCAATTGCATTTAAGGTTCTGTTCCACGATAATTAGCATATACATATATATATATATATATATATATATATGTATATATATACATCCTGTTTCATGAGTTTTTGAACCTACTGAGAGGGAAAAATAATTACACATACAAATACATGATTGCAAACAATAATGAGTCCTACGAAGGAAAGGTTCGCTGGATATGGCAGACTTCGGCCCCCAGTGAACCAAGCCTTGTTCCATGTTGACACTGGTTTGGCCACATAATTAACTGTGACTGTTGGGAGATTATGTACACAGAACCAGCAGGGGTTTGATGAATACTTGCTCAATGGGACTGGGCCTCTTAGAATGCACTTTCTTAGAATCCAGTTGCCATTCTGGAAATGCATGGTCCCTACGGAGGATCACCAAGGGCCTTGATCAACAACAACTCCAACTGAGCTCCCAGCTGGTGTCCAGTGTGATAGGTCGGCCTCGGGACCTTCCAGCTATCTCTGCACCACAGTCAAAGTGTCAAGAAGCAGAAGAACCACCGGATCAACCCAAAGAATCATGGAAAATAATAGCCTGTGAGTATTTAAATCACTGAATGTAGTCATGGTTTGTAATACATCAATAGATAACAAAAATGCGAGGCTATGAGAACAAAAACAGAAGCTCCTACCTAGTCTGGAAAATCAGAAGGACTTTCCAGAGGAATTGATCATTCACGTGGACTCTGAAAGAAAAATAAGTGTTCTCTCCCAGACAGGGAAGGCAGGATGCAGGGTGCACAAAGGCCTCTGTTTAAAGGAAAGAAGATGCCTTCAAACCTGGAATGCTCAAGAGGGAGGGGATATATGTATACTTACAGCTGATTCATGTTATTGTACAACAGAAACCAGCATAACATTGTAAAGCAATTATCCTCCAATTAAAAATAAAATGGAACCAAGGTCATTTTCCTACGCATCTTCACCTGACTCTGGAACATATAGAGGGAATTCCCTGGCGTTCCAATAGTTATACTCAGCGCTTTCACTGCTGTGGCCTGGCTTCAACCCCTGCTTGGAGAGCTTAGATCCCGCAAGCCGCATAGCCTGGCCAAAAAATAGTAGTAATAATAATAAAATAATTAAAAATGAAGTATACAGAAAGTCAAACATGTGTGTGCACACGTTTTATTTATTTTATACAGTACTAGTATATCTAAGAAGCAGTTGAAAGCCCAGAGCTAAAACTGATATGTGTCTTCTTGCTTATTACTACTGACTTGCTGTTATGAGCCATCTGTGACACTGAACACATTGTTCTGGGACCATCTGTAATGTTCCTAATTTAATGGTTTAAATGACGGCTCGTGCTCTCATTAGAAGATCTTAGCACCTCAAAAACATTTGCTGGAAACAGCAAGGTACTGATCCCTTTGGATCCTATCAGATAGCTATCCTGGAAATTCAGGCATATAAGAGCAGGAAGAAAGGAAACTGACACTCTATGGCATCCCTTCCAGGGACCAGGACATTTAACAGGCTTGCATACATTCTCTTATCAATCCTCTCAGAAATCTCAGAGGTAGGTTTTATTATTCCATTTTTACTTATTAAAGAAAATAAGGCTTTTAAACATTCATTAACTTGCTCAAGATCACACAGCGTTGAAGAAGCAGAACCAGGATTTAAACCGCAAGCTCTCTGCTTCTGAGATCTATAATATCTGTAGCAGCTATAGTCGGTTGTCTTCCCTGAACCCATTTCCCATTCTTTCCACACTTCTGCTCAGATATCCATACCCCCCACAAAGTGTTCTCCATCACCTTCAAGCAACTCTACAAGGTGCAGTGGGCAATCAACTGAGTGTCCTGCACATTTAATTCAATTCTGACTCTATCTTGCCTCGAAAATTCCGTGGACAGAAAACCCTGGCAGGCTACAGTCTATGGGGTCGCAAAGAGTCAGAAAAGGCTGAGGAATAGCACTTACACTTTTGATCCTCTCTACTTGATGGGGAGGGAAGCCTGGTATTCTGCAGTCCATACGGTCGAAAAGAATTGGACACAACTGAGCGACTGAACTGAACTGAACTTGGAGACACCATTACATCCCAAGGTTAACAGCTCAGTCCCACCAGATTCCCCCACTTGTATTACCACCAATCTCAAGTCCAGGGGCCTCCTGCCGACCCACCAGTCATAAATGAGTTCCCAGAAAGCCAAGGAGTCCTTGGGTCTGATAATTTTTAGAATGACTCACAAAACTCAGAGAAACATGTACTTAACATTTACCTGGTTTTTAGAAACGGATACTACTCAGGAACGGCCAGACGAAAGAGCCACACTCTCTGGGTGTCCCACCCTCCCAGGACCTCCAGGTGTTCACCGACCCAGAAGCTGATCAATGTCTCATTGTTCTAATGATTGGGATTGACATATATATACTACTATGTATAAAAATCTTCCCTTGTGGCTCAGCTGGTAAAGAATCTGCTTGCAATGCAGGAGACCTGGGTTTGATCCCTGGGTTGGCAAGATCCCCTGAAGAAGGGAAAGGCTACTTGCTCCAGTATTCTGGCCTGGAGAATTCCATGGACTGTATAGTCCATGAGGTCACAAAGAGTTGAACACGACTGAGTGACTTTCACTTCATTTCATGTATAAAATAGATGACTAATGAGAGCCTACTATATAGCACAGTGATCTCTACTCAGTGCTCTGTAGTTACCTAAGTGGGAAAGAAATTCAAAAAAGAGTGGATATATGTATGCTTCCCAGGTGGTGCAGTGGTAAAGAATGCACCTGCCAGTGCAGGGAATGCAAGAGATATGGGTTCAATCCCTGGGTTGGGAAGATCCGATGGAGAAGGAAATGGCAACCCACTCCAGTATGCTTGCCTGGGAGATCCCATGGGAGGGCTACAGTCCATGGGGTTGCAAAGACTGAGCGACTGAGTGCATGCACACATACATGTGTCCATACAGCTGATTCACTTTGCTGCACAGCGGAAACCAATACAGTATTGTAAAGCAATTTTTATTCCAAAGAAAATTAGCAACAAAAAAAATTCATATAGAGTTTGATCTGCAGCACCCCCTCCCTTTCCTGGAGATTTGTGGGTGGTCCTGAAAGTTCCAACCATTCTAATCACTCAGCCGTTCTGGTGACCAGCCCCATCCTGAGGATATGTAGGGACACAGTTTTAAGTCATCCCATTAGCTTAAACTCCTGGATGATCAAAAACAATACCATTCACCATTGCAACAAAAAGAATAAAATACTTAGGAGTATATCTACCTAAAGAAACAAAAGACCTATACATAGAAAACTATAAAACACTGATGAAAGAAATCAAAGAGGACACAAACAGATGGAGAAACATACCGAGTTCATGGATTGGAAGAATCAGTATTGTCAAAATGGCTATTCTACCCAAAGCAATCTATAGATTCAATGCAATCCCTATGAAGCTATCAACGGTATTTTTCACAGAACTAGAACAAATAATTTCTCAATTTGTGTGGAAATACAAAAAACCTCGAATAGCCAAAGTAATCTTGAGAAAGAAGAATGGAACTGGAGGAATCAACCTGCCTGACTTCAGGCTCTACTACAAAGCCACAGTCATCAAGACAGTATGGTACTGGCACAAAGACAGAAATATAGATCAATGGAACAGAATAGAAAGCCCAGAGATAAATCCATGAACCTATGGACACCTTATCTTCAACAAAGGAGGCAAGGATATACAATGGAAAAAAGTCAACCTCTTTAACAAGTGGTGCTGGGAAAACTGGTCAACCACTTGTAAAAGAATGAAACTAGAACACTTTCTAACACCATACACAAAAGTAAACTCAAAATGGATTAAAGATCTAAATGTAAGACCAGAAACTATAAAACTCCTAGAGGAGAACATAGGCAAAACACTCTCCGACATAAATCACAGCAGGATCCTCTATGACCCACCTCCCAGAATATTGGAAATAAAAGCAAAAATAAACAAATGGGACCTAATGAAACTTAAAAGCTTTTGCACAACAAAGGAAACTATAAGCAAGGTGAAAAGACAGCCCTCAGATTGGGAGAAAATAATAGCAAATAGCAAATGAAGCAACAGACAAAGGACTAATTTCAAAAATATACAAGCAACTCCTGAAGCTCAATTCCAGAAAAATAAATGACCCAATCAAAAAATGGGCCAAAGAACTAAACAGACATTTCTCCAAAGAAGACATACAGATGGCTAACAAACACATGAAAAGATGCTCAACATCACTCATCATCAGAGAAATGCAAATCAAAACCACAATGAGGTACCATTACACGCCAGTCAGGATAGCTGTTATCCAGAAGTCTACAAGCAATAAATGCTGGAGAGGGTGTGGAGAAAAGGGAACCCTCTTACACTGTTGGTGGGAACACAAACTAGTACAGCCGCTATGGAGAACAGTGTGGAGATTTCTTAAAAAACTGGAAATAGAACTGCCAAATGACCCAGCAATCCCACTTCTGAGCATACACACCAAGGAAACCAGATCTGAAAGAGACACGTGCACCCCAATGTTCATCGCAGAACTGTTTATAATAGCCAGGACATGGAAGCAACCTAGATGCCCATCAGCAGACGAATGGATAAGGAAGCTGTGGTACATATACACCATGGAATATTACTCAGCCATTAAAAAGAATTCATTTGAATCAGTTCTAATGAGATGGAGCCTATTATACAGAGTGAAGTAAGCCAGAAAGATAAAGAACATTACAGCATACTAACGCATATATATGGAATTTAGAAAGATGGTAATGATAACCCTATACGCAAAACAGAAAAAGAGACACAGATGTACAGAACAGGCTTTTGGACTCTGTGGGAGAAGGCGAGGGTGGGATGTTTCGAGACAACAGCATCGAAACATGTATATTATCTATAGTGAAACAGATCACCAGCCCAGGTTGGATGCATGAGACAAGTGCTCGGGCCTGGTGCACTGGGAAGACTCAGAGGGATTGGGTAGAGAGGGAGGTGGGAGGGGGGATCAGGATGGGGAATACATGTAAATCCATTGCTGATTCATGTCAATGTATGACAAACCCACTACAATATTGTAAAGTAATTAGCCTCCAACTAATAAAAATAAATGAAAAAAAAAAAAAGGAGTTCCTCATAAATAACAATGGCTTCCTTGGTGGCTCTGATGGTAAAGAATCTGCCTGCAATGCAGGAGACCTGGGTTCAATCCCTGGGTTGGGAAGATCCCCTGGAGGAGGACATGGCAACCCACTCCAGTATTCTTGCCTGGAGAATCCCCATGGACAAAAGAGCCTGGCAGGCTATACAGTCCATTGGGTCGCAAAGAGTCAGACATAACTGAGCAACTAAGCGCGCGCGCACACACACACACACACACACACACACACACACACACGAGTAACAAAAGACTGATCACTCAGGAAATTACAAGGGTTTTAGGAGCTATGTGCCAAGAATAGAAACAAACCAAATGTATTTCTTATTATACCACAGCTCTTTATGAAGCCAGTGACATTCAAGGGTGGTGTCTACAGCAATATTTCTTAGCAGCAGGCACAATGGTATTTGGGGCTGGGCAACTCATTCCCATGCATCTTGGGATGTTCTGCACCCCTAACTTCCTCTTGCAGTTTTTCTAGCAACCTAAAATGCCCAACACACACCTGAATGCCAATGCTCTGCTTGAGCAACTGGTCCAGAGGGAGCACGATGCTTCCTGCAAATGACGGTTCAGGAACTCACCCAGTGGTTGGTAAGCCAATGGAATGGAATTTCTCTGCCACAGGGCATGGTCCAGGAATAAGTATGCAGTTTGGGTCAATGAAGTGAAAACAGAGGTTTGCTAGGGAGCTCTCTGGAGAGAGTACATCTGGAAGAAATAGATTTTTTTCACCCTGGAAATTTTCTTGTAAAACTTTTTGCTCCTCTCTAGAGTTCTTCTGTTGAGCAAGGGCAATAAATCACCTGTATTCCTTAAGTCAATAATAAATCTCAAAATGTTGGATTTTCTATTGTTTACCACAGCAAGTAACCTACCTGATTTAATATCTTTCTTAGGCTCTTAGGTCTTGCTGTCTCTCTGTAAAGAACATGCCCCTTGGATGAGGGGATATTTATTTGTATTAACTCTAGTTGAAATTTAACATTTTATTCAGTGATGATTGTTGCCAACACTATGGTATATTAGCAGTATCTATGGCTTTGTCACTAACAGGAATATGGATGTTGTCATCTAAGAATACAATTGATACAAATAACCTGTATCATTTACACACGTCCCAACTGCTAAATTATGATCATTATTAGATCTCTTCTTAGATCTTGGTTTTTAATATATTCATAAAGAAGTGCACATATTTCTCTAACAGAAATTTATTTGGGGAATATTTAATACAATTCTAATACAATTTTTTTTTCTGTAATTCTTATTTTTTGTCACTTTTAAAGCATTATTCTGAGCAGCTATCCATGAACTTTCAGTTCAGTTCAGTTCAGTCACTCAGTCATGTCCGACTCTTTGCGACTCCATGAATTGCAGCACACCAGGCCTCCCTGTCCATCATCAACTCCCGGAGTTTACTCAAACCCATGTCCATCGAGTCGGTGATGCCATCCAGCCATCTCATCTTCTGTCGTCCCCTTCTCCTCCTGCCCCCAATCCCTCCCAGCACCAGGGTCTCTTCCAATGAGTCAACTCTTCGCATGAGGTGGCCAAAGTATTGGAGTTTCAGCTTCAGCATCAGTCCTTCCAATGAACACCCAGGACTGATCTCCTTTAGGATGGACTAGCTGGATCTCCTTGCAGTCCAAGGGACTCTCAAGAGTCTTCTCCAACACCGTAGTTCAAAAGCATCAATTCTTCAGCGCTCAGCTTTCTTCACAGTCCAATTCTTACATCCATACGTGACCACCGGAAAACCATAGCCTTGACTAGACAGACCTTTGTTGGCAAAGTAATGTCTCTGCTTTTCAATATGGTATCTAGGTTGGTCATAACTTTCCTTCCAAGGAGTAAGTGTCTTTTAATTTCATGGCTGCATTCACCATCTGCAGTGATTTTGGAGCCCAAAAAAATAAAGTCTGACACTGTTTCCGCTGTCTCCCCATCTATTTGCCATGAAGTGATGGGTCCAGAGGCCATGATCTTAGTTTTCTGAATGTTGAGCTTTAAGTCAACTTTTTCACTCTCCTCTTTCACTTTCATCAAGAGGCTTTCTAGTTCCTCTTCACTTTCTGCCATAAGAGTTAGAATACTAATGGGATCTACTGCTAAAAGAAAAATGAGAACACCAAAACACCATGTTTCCTAATTTTTAAAATCTTTCTGATTACTGCTTTTCAGTTCAGTTTTGAAGCTCATGTTACAGAGCCCACCGTGCCATTTTTTTTCTTAGCATAAGAACTACATATGACTGACATTACAGTCATCGGGTTTTACAGCAAGCATTCGCCCAAGAACTTAGATGTAAGTTTGTCCCCTGAGAATTAATGTTGACAATTCAACATGTTAACAATGATGACAATCATGTGGTGAAAATAACAGATAACACACAGAGAGCTTCTCATGCCCAAGGTGCTACACGGTCATCCTATGATTCTGATACTATTTTTTCCATTCTACAGACTAAGGAACTCAAGTGCAGATGGGATCAATGTCTTTGGTAGATCAGACGGCAGGTAATTAATGAGTTGGGGGCTTAATATACTGCAAAATGAAGTTACAGGAGAGACTTAAAGATACAGGTTGAGTCCTGGGGACAGAACTTGATGGTAATTTGATTGAATCAGCTAAGTCCATCAGAAGGAGGCTTAGTCAGTCTTAGAGGCTCAAAAAACAAAAATCTTGGAGATAAAAATTCATATTCTCTATTGAAATATTATAGCTTCCCTGGTGGCTCAGAAGGTAAAGAATTTGCCTTCAGTGCAGGAGACCCAGGTTCGATCCCTCAGTTGAGAAGATACCCTGGAGAAGGGAATGTCGACGCACTCCAGCATTCTTGCCTGGAGAATTCCATGGACAGAGGAGCCTGGTGGGCTACAGTCCATGGGGTGACATAGTCAGACACGACTGAGCAACTACACTTTCACTTTAACTGAAACATTACTTAGGGGAGTTTTTGACTCATCAAAGTATTTGGTACTTGAGTAAGGCCATTAGGGTCGAAAAGAGTCAGAAACAACTGAGAGACTGAGCACACAGGCATAAGGCCATTGAGCCAGGTTTACAAATGCTTTTGGAGGCCAAACAGATACAGCTTGCAGATCAGAATGAGACATCAGGGTGTAGTCGGGCTGACGAAAAGAGTGAGAAAATGAAAGGCACTAGGAGTCACAGATTCTTCTCCCCAGAAAGGCCATCCCAAACATAAGATGAATGTTTCATGTTCCCTCTGCTTAAAGTCATCAAATATTTCCATACATTTTACTCTCTGTCTAGGATAAGAAAAAATTAGTGGCATTAATTTTATGTATTCCCATCTCTGGGAGAGTGATTTCTCGTTGCAATTGACATTCTACTTTTAAAAATCAGATTCATAAACTAGGTTAACGTGAGCCATTTCTGAAAGATGGATTCACTCTTGATGTGCAGAGAAATCAGGTTTCTAAGCCTGATTTACTATATATACCATCCTGTGAGTTCTCTTGGGACAGTGAATATAACCCTTTTTCATGGACATAAAGCTTTCATCAATTCCTTGTGGAGGACAAATATGTTTTTCTTACGTGTTATATGCTAATGACTTCTAAATTTGTATGCGGAGGTCAGAACTCTCATCAGACCCACACAACCAGCTTCCAGCACTGTCACTTACTATCATGATATGAGAAATTATTTAATCTCTTTAAACCTCAGTTTCTTTTTCTATCAAAAATATTTTTTTTCTCTGTATATTTATTTTGTATTTTTTTAGCTATATTAACAGAATTTGGAAATTCAGGTTAAAGAGTTTGCAAATATTAAAGCATTATGATACTCATTTCACTATCTTTTCAAAAATTGATTCAATTTGCCTTTTCAAGGTTTATAAAAGAATTCTCACTTTCTCACATTTTTTCACTTCTGATTATTATTGTTTTTCTTTAAATAAATATTTTAAATTAAAAAATACTATCAGTGGGATTAACATATATATACTACTATATGTAAAATAGATAACCAACAAGGACCTACCACATAGAACAGGGAACTATATTAATATTTTGTAATAACTTGTAAGGAAAAAGAATCTGAAAAAGAACATATGTATGTATAACTGAACCACTTTGCGGCACACCTGGAACTAACACAACATTTAAAGTCAATTATACTCCAAGTTAAAATAAAACTCTCAGGGTAAAATGCAAAAAATACATAGATTAATTAAAAAACTATTAGATTTGTTAAGATTGGATTATTTGGGCGGTTTGTTACACATTTTCAATTGTATTAAATGTGTGTGAAGTTTAACAATAACTGTCAGATACTTAATAGATACACAGGTAGAGCATTCACATAGATGCTACATAATAGAAGATCCGGTTCTCTTCCAGCATCATCATCGCCATCCTCGGCACAAACTAGCTCACTTGGATCTGCCTGGGAGAACCCACCACCATCCACCACCATGGTGAACTTCACAGTAGACCAGATCCAGTCCATCACGGACAAGAAGGCCAACATCAGGAACATGTCCGTCATCACCCATGTGGACCAGGGCAAGTCCACTCTGATGGACTTCCTGGTGTGCAAGGCAGGTATCATCACCTCTGCCCAGGCTGGGGAGACCTGCTTCACTGACACCCAGAAGGATGAGCAGGAGTGTTGCATCAAAATCAGGTCAACGGCCGTCTCCCTTTTCTACAAGCCTTCAGAGAACAACAACTTGAATTTCATCAAGCAGAGCAAGGATGGCTCTGGCTTCCTCATCAAACTCATCGACTCCCCTGGGCACATGGACTTCTCCTCAGAGGTGACAACTGTGCTCCATGTCACCGACGGCACCTTGGTGGTGGTGGACTGCGTGTCGTGTGTGTGTGTGTGTGCAGAGACGGTGCTGCACCAGGCCATCGCCAAGGGCATCAAGCTGGTGCTGATGATGAACAAGATGGACTGGGCCCTGCCTGAGCTGCAGCAGGAACCCGAGGAGCTCTACCAGACCTTCCATTGCATCGTGGGAACGTCAGCAGCATCATCTCCACCTATGGCGAGGGTGAGAGCGGCCCCATGAGCAATATCATAATCAACCTTGTCCTCGGTATTGTTGGCTTCAGGTCTGGTCTCCACAGTTGGGCCTTTACCCTGAAGCCGTTTCCAGAGTTGTATGTGGCCAAGTTTGTTGCCAAGGGTGAAGGCCAGCTGGGGCCTGCTGAGCAAGCCAAGAAGGTGGAGGACATAATGAAAAAGCTGTGGGGAGACCAGTACTTTGATCCACCCACCAGCAAGTTCAGCAAGTTAGTCAACAACCCCAACGACAAGAAGCTGCCATGGACATTCTGCCAGCTCATCCTGGGCCCCATCTTCAAGGTGTTTGATCCAATCATGAACTTCAAGAAAGAGGAGACGGCAAAACTAATTGAAAAACTGGACATCAAGTTGGACAGTGAAGGTAAGGATAAGGAGGGCAAATAACTTCTGAAGATTGTGATGTGCCGCTGGCTGCCTGCTGGGGATGCCCTGTTGCAGATGATCACCATCCACCTGACCTCCCCTGTGATGGCTCAGAAACACCGCTGTGAGCTCCTGTACGAGGGGCCCCTAGATGATGAAGCAGCCATGGGCATTAAAAGTTGTGATCCCAAAGGCCCTCTCATGACATACACTTCCAAAATGGTGCCAACCTCTGACAAAGGTTGGTTCTATGCCTTCAGCCAAGTCTTCTCAAGGCTGGTGTCCACCGGCCAGAAGGTCTGCATCATGGGGCCCAACTGTACTCCCAGGGAGAAGGAGGACCTGTACCTGAAGCTGATCCAGAGAACAATCCTGATGATGGGCAGTTATGTGGAGCCCATTGAGGATGTGAGGCAACATCATGGGCCTGGTGGGCATGGACCAGTTTCTGGTGAAGACTGACACCATCACCACCTTTGAGCATGCCCACAACACGCGGGTGATGAAGTTCAGTGTGAATCCTGTCGTCAGGGTCGCTGTGGAGGCCAAGAACCCAGCCAACCTGCCCAAACTGGTGGAGGGCCTGAAGTGGCTGGCCAAAGTCAGACCCCATGGTGCAGTGCATCATCAAGGAGTCCAAGGAGCACATCATCATGGGGGGCTGGGGAGCTGCACTTGGAGATCTGCCTCAAGGATGTGGAGGAGGACCATGCCTGCATCCCCATCAAGAGAAATCTGACCCAGTTGTCTGGTACCAGGAGACTGTCAGCTAGGAGTCGAACATGCTCTGCCTGTCCAAGTCCCCCAACAAGCACAATGGGTTTTACATGAAGGCACGGCCCTTCCCCGACGGCCTGGCCAAGGGCATCGACAAGGGCGAGGTATCTGCTCCACGAGCTCAAGCAGCAGGCCCGCTACCTGGCCGAGAAGTATAAGTGGGATGTGGCTGAGGCCCACAAGATCTGGTGCTTCGGCCCTGACGGCATGGGCCCCAGCATCCTCACAAACATCACCAAGGGCATGCAGTACCTCAATGAAATCACAGACAGTGTGGTGGCTGGCTTCCAGTGGGCCACCAAGGATGGGGCGCTGTGCAAGAAGAACATGCGGGGCATGTGCTTTGACGTTCATGATGTGACGCTGCACACTGATGCCATCCACTGTGGGGGCGGCCAGATCATCCCCATGGCCCGGCGTTGCCTGTACGCCAGTGTGCTGACCGCCCAGCGCTGGCTCATGGAGCCCATCTACCTTGTGGAGACCCAGTGTCCAGAACAAGTGGCTGGTGGCATCTACCGTGTCCTGAAGAGGAAGCGGGGCCACGTCTTCGAGGAGACCCAGCTGGCTGGCACCCCCATATTTGTCATGAAGGCCTACCTGCCTGTCAATGAGTCCTTTGGCTTCACCGCTGACCTGAGGTCCAACACGGGTGGCCAGGCCTTCCCCCAGTGTGTGTTCGATCACAGGCAGATCCTGCCTGGCGACCCCTTCAACAACACCAGCCGCCCCAGTCAAGTGGTGGTGGAGACGCACAAGCGCAAAGGCCTGAAGGCAGGCATCCCAGCCCTGGACAACTGCCTGGACAGGTTGCAGGCAGCCTCGGCGCGGTCCCTGCGCCCAGGGACAGTGACAACAGCAACAAGCCCCCACATTCTCCACGACACCTTGAGGTTGTCCAGACCCAGTAACGCTCTGCCTGACAGGTTTCTGGGGCCCACTTCGTGCCATCGCTCAACATGAAGACTTGATGTCATTTCTTTAGATATTTATTTCCAGATTCAGGGGCAACAAAAGTGCTCTTGCAGCAGGGACTGATCTGGCTGGTGGGGGTGGGGGAGGGGATGGAACCACCAACACTTTTTTATAGAGAGGGAAACTTAATGTCCAAAAAAATGTTAAAGATAAACGCATTAAGAGGTTTAAAAAAAAAACAGAAGAACCACAAGTGTCTATCAGACACTTGAAAAACTATTTGGCCCCAATAACCATACTAGCTATATGGTATTTCTGCCTGGAGCTCAGACCACTCCCCCAAGCTCCAGACCCAAATGTCCAGCTGTTCAGTTGAGCAACTAAGATACAGCAGAAGTGATTTCCAAGGATAGGTCATAAAAGATACTGAGGTTTGGGCCTCCTGCTCACTCTCTCACCTCTCTCCCACTGGGAGAAATCAGCTTCCATGTCACGAAGATACTAAGCAGTTCTCTGGGAGGTCGTAAAGAACCAAGGCCTCAGTCTTGTGCATGAACCACCTTGGAAATAAACCATCCAGCCCCAGTCAAGCCTTCAGGTGTCTGCCGGCTACAGCTCTGGCTCAGAGATTAACTGCAACCCCATGAGAGACCTCCAAGCTGGGGCCACTGAGCTAAGCTGCTCCTAGATTTCTGATGCACAAACCTTGGGTGAGAATAAATGTTTATTGCTGTTTTAAGGTTATACTGTAGTTTTTAATAATCTATTTATTTGAAGAAATTGTTGAGAATTGATCCCCAGATTCCTTAAATTGAGAAATTTTTAAAAGAGTAGAAGTGCAGCAATTATTCTTAGGCAAATCTAAATTAACCTTGCAGATTTTTAAATGTGAGTCTTTAGAGGTAATCTCAATTTTGGAAGAAAAGACTTATTCTTTTAATAACTTTTTTAAATCAAAAAAACTGGAAAAAATAGACTTCTATTTTCTACATTTTAGAAGTGAAAATGTGATTCTTTGATAGTCGTTTTCCTCTCTCACTCCATGTGTTGAAAATTCTGATAATGAGATCACTAGATGCAGAGATAAAGAGTATACAGGAGGATAGTGTTAGTCACTTAATCATGTCCAACTCTTTGAGACCCCACGGACTGCAGCATGCCAGGCTCCTCAGTCCATGGAATTCTCCAGGCAAAATACCGGAGTGGGTTGTCATTCCTTTCTCCAGGGGATCTTCCTGATACGGGAGGAAGGGGAGGTGGAAGAAGGTTGAAATGTGATCTCATAGTTCCTGGCACCCATCTCTAACAAAAGATATCAGTGACAGAAGGTTTTCTGTGTCCACACCTCCCATTGGGACATAGCTAGCTTATCATGTCCTCAAAAATGGAGAGAAATGGTTTTCCCTTTATCAAAAATTTAAAGACCTTTATGGTAATGATTAAAATAAATTGAAGTACTCATGGGAGTGGTAATTGGTTCTCTCTTCGCACAACATGAGGTATATGCCTTATGGTTCCTCATTCTTATAATGATTCTGACTTTTCCAAAATAAGGGCCCCTACCAATAAACACAGCAAGGATACGTGGAGGGAAGGGTTTGAAGTAACTGCATGATCTAGTCCCTGCTGACAAAACCCAGCAATGCAAAGAATAAAATATTGCTGATGTTAATGCGGTTCTGTAAGGGTCAGTCTTCTAATGTACTTAGATACATTTTCAGAAAATCATTCAACTGAGATTTGGTATATAGACTTTCTACCAGGAATAACGTACTTTTCAGAGTTCCCTCACATGTACCTCCCAGCAATTCTATTAGCAACTGGAATTATTATTTCTATTGAGTATATGACAAAAATTCTCAGGGTCAGCTTGTTGGTGGCAAGAAAGACTATAAATTAGACCTCCTGGAATCCAATACAGGGCCTTTCTCCAGGCCACTGTTAACGGCTTAGAAAAGTGGGTAATTTAAGAACACAATTTTGGTTTTTAGTTTGCTTTTAAATTTTGTATTAATTCAAAATAGTTTATGTTATATTTTTAATCCATGCTTTTATAAAATGAGCTTATTGTTATAATATTCACTGTTTCTCTCATTCACGCACTTACATAGATCCTGTTCTATCATTGTTAAGTCCACTGATTAAAAAAACTAAGCTACATACAAAGTTAGAGCAAGCTCCAGGAGATGGTGAAGGACAGGGAAGCTGGGCGTGCTGCAGTCCATGGGGTCGCAAAGAGTCAGGTACAACTGAGCAACTGAACAACAACATATAAAAGAAAGAGAAATGCAAATCAAAACCACCATGAGGTACCATTACACGCCAGTCAGGATGGCTGCTATCCAAAAGTCTACAAGCAATGAATGCTGGAGAGGGTGTGGAGAAAAGGGAACCCTCTTACACTGTTGGTGGGAATGCAAACTAGTACAGCCGCTATGGAAAACAGTGTGGAGATTTCTTAAAAAACTGGAATTAGAACTGCCATATGACCCAGCAATCCCACTTCTGGGCATACACACTGAGGAAACCAGATCTGAAAGAGACACGTGCACCCCAATGTTCATCGCAGCACTGTTTATAATAGCCAGGATATGGAAGCAACCTAGATGCCCATCAGCAGATGAATGGATAAGGAAGCTGTGGTACATATACACCATGGAATATTACTCAGCCGTTAAAAAGAATTCATTTGAACCAGTCCTAATGAGATGGATGAAGCTGGAGCCCCTTATACAGAGTGAAGTAAGCCAGAAAGATAAAGAACATTACAGCATACTAACACATATATATGGAATTTAGAAAGGTGATAACGATAACCCTATATGCAAAACAGAGAGACACAGAGATACAGAACAGACTTTTGAACTCTGTGGGAGAATGTGAGGGTGGGATATTTCAAAAGAACAGCATGTATACTATCTATGGTGAAACAGATCACCAGCCCAGGTGGGATGCATGAGACAAGTGCTCCGGCCTGGTGCACTGGGAAGACCCAGAGGAATCGGGTGGAGAGGGAGGTGGGAGCGGGGATCGGGATGGGGAATACATGTAAATCCATGGCTGATTCATATCAATGTATGACAAAACCCACTGAAATGTTGTGAAGTAATTAGCCTCCAACTAATAAAAAAAAAAAAACATAGAAAGTTTCTTCACTCACCTGCACACACTTTGGTTAAGGATGTGAATTTGCAATCATTCCATTTTGACTCTTCAAGTAAACCTTTGAAGGGGGAGCAGAATGGAATGGAAGAGGGAAAACAGTCACCTCTGGCTTTGACAAGTGGTCAGAAATAGGTCACAAGTAGAAAAGTGAGATAGGGAGTACTAAGTGTGTTACCCGGCAAGAATATAAATGGCTGATGAGATGGGTAAGGTGATTGAAGTACAGTGGAGAGGGCTGTTGAAGCATTTAGAATGATTAGGTTTAAAGCAGTAACCATGAAAGATAATGTCCTTTGAGGCTCAGTTTAGATGGCCCTCCTGTAAAATCTACCCTTATTTCCCAGAACAAAATTCTGTCCTCTAAGATAACACTGTCCCTCTCCCATTAGCCTTCATCAAGCCAAAACTACCCATGACTTAGCACAAAGAGACTCTAATCTTCTTCCAGGCAGTGTCTTTGTTGGGCTTATTTAACTCCTACAATTCTTAGTGACAAGTTGGAGGTGGAGGACAGGCAGAGGATGAAGGGAAGGCAGAAATGACTTCAGTGTTGACTTAGTTACTCCTTCGATCTTGACACTTTGCTAGACACTGCACTTTTGTCATCTCATGAGGAATCTAAGGCTTAGAGAGTTTAGTAATTTATCCAAGATCACTCAACTGATAGGAGATAAATTCAGGATTTGAACCTAATTCTTTCTTCCTCCAAAACTGGTACTGAGCTTATTAGTATTTGCAGGAAAATTAGTTCTGGCATGGTGTTTAGAAATGGCTGAAAGCATTTCACCATGATTCTTAATTATTTCTGGGTCATGAACTCATGCAGGGATCTCTCCCATAAAATTATATATATGCAAATACATACAACACTGTGCATACCATTTCTCAGGGATCACAGGGCTCCCAGAGCGCATCAAGGGCTCCCAAGGAAACCATGGAAACCAAAGTAAGAACCTATGATGACAGTATTCCAAACCACTCTTCTCCTATCCCATTCCCCCCACCTCTCTTCCCACAGTCTGAGAGCCATCAAAACCAGAGAAAGTTTAAACACATGAAAAGTTTGATTGGGAAGAGCAAATTTAAAATTCTGATATAATGCTCTACTTAAAACTGTCGTGGACAATTTGAACAAGGAGACCTTGGAAAATGTAGACTATCTTTAAATTTCAGTCATGATCTTCAGACCACATGTGATGTAAGACTGAGTGACGAGGTTCAGAATTCATCCTGCTCAGAATTCATCCTCAGGGGAGTGAAATAGCTGAAAATAAACTGAATGGAAAATCCTAGGAAGTATCCTACGATTTAAAGGAAGAAAGGTTTATTTCTATCATTTTTGCCTATGAAATTTTTCTTAAAAAATGTCTTTGGATTTTGGGGGCTAAATAAAATGCTTGGATGAAGTTTGTGTGGTTTTTATTTATACTCTGTATTATTTCAAAGAGAATTTAAGATAGCATATAGGCTTAGAGAAAATATAATAAAATATGAATTACACATAGAAAAAAATAAACAGAGACATAAACTAGGGAGACAGGAGTGGAGCTGATTTTATAACATGAATTTGTATACTGATAAGGCCTCTACTTCCTCAAGGTAATTTTTAAAAATTATGCAGCACTAAGGGTTTCTCATATTAAGTATACATTTTTCAGAATTCACAAAATACCTTCACATACATTATCTCATTTGATCCTAAATTGAAAAGGCAATAATTTTGAGGCAATTATTCTCTATATTTTCCAGAAAAGAAAACCGAGGCTCAGGGAGGGACTTGGAAAATCTAGTCCTTGTTCTTTTCAACGCCACTGATTGTTACAGTTCCTGGGAACGGATAACTGATGCCTCTCAGTTCTCCGGAAGAACAATAAACACTTGATTCCTGTGGCCACGGCATCTTCATGAGAGGATTACTACCTCTTTACAGGTGCTTTAGATCTGGAGATGGACAGACATAAAATTGAAGGACTTCAGACTTGGAATAGACCTTTCAGGTAAGGTCTTTGATCACTTTATTGATGAGTGCATCAAAACTCTCTAGGAAGCCAAAAGATTTGTCACAATCATTCTATCCGTTTGTGGTAGGGCCAGGGTCAAAGGCAGGTTTCCTGAATCCTTCTCTTTACACTTTATTGCCTCTATAGCTCCATACATACCCTTTCTATAATTTTTTTTACAGACACAATTCTGACCTTTCTTTCCCCAGTTCCTCTTGTGTTCACTGAGTAAACTGCTGCATGCCAACTGCCCGGCTACCAACCCCTGGTAGCCCCCGCATGACCTGACACCAGTGACTTTTCCCACTGCTCACTTCCTGTAACTGCATGGGAATGCTTTTGATTGTAAGGATGCTAGTCCTTTGGGTAACATCCTCACAGAGTGGTCTTGTGCAGACTATGGATAAAGAACATACTTTTGTGAACAGCAGGGAACTGAGTCTTTTCTGGAAGGAGGGGACTTTCTAGGTGTCTGTCATCAGGAAAGATTTGAGTGAAGGCACTTAGATGGGAGGGACAAAATGACCTTTGAAATTCTGGAGGACTTGGGCAGGGACTGTCTCTCCCACCTCCCAAACCAAAGTGAACCAGGTTATGAAATGCCTGGTAATTTTTCATGTCAAACGAAAGGCCATTCAACTACATACCAGCCAACCACTGCCATCCCCGCATGAAGGTGGCAGTAGAATGACAGGTTTCAAAAGGGAGAGGGAAGTATTAGGCAACAGGAACCAGGGCCACGGTCACCCAGTCACTTCTGCCCTAACAACGACTCTTCTTCCACTGCCAAGGTCAGAGGCCATGGGTTAGCAAATGAGCTCCCTTAGGCAATTTTGAATTCCCTAAACCAGATTCAGGACCTCTGTACATTGTTTCTTGCGCCTAAATTTCAGTTCCCTTCCTGACCTTTTGTCCTTTTGACAAACTCTTACTCATCCTTCGTATGTCTGGTTCAGACCATCTACTTTAGATAACCTATTCTGACACTATCCTGTCCTCCATCTCCTCTTCCAAAATCTGTGTTCTTTTAGAACAGACTCTGCTTTTAGTTCCAATGCCCAGCAGTGCAGGAAATATAGTATGTACTTGGTGTCAGTTGAATGAATGAAGAAGTCACTGTAATCTTTTGAGTGCATTTTTCAATAGGTAATTCATGAGCAATGATAAAATTCAAACTGCACTCGAAAAATTCAGTGAAAAGTAGATCTTCCCCCAACTATATCCCCTCCGACCCTTGGTCTCAGTTGTGTCCTTTCAGACTATATACATAAGGGTATTTAACTGTATTCCTGTCATTTTTCTACACAATAGTAAAAAAAAAAAAAAAGTTATTTTTATTTGCATAACAATACAGCTTATACACAAATATATATATCATATATATCACTTATTACATATAGCCGCTGTATCTATAAATATATATAGCATTAAGTATATATTTATAGACTAAGTCCTGTGCCTTTTTACTTGGCAGAAGTCAGGTTTTTCCCTTTTAATTAAGACCACGCAGTATTCCACCGCAGGGGTACGCCAAGGTTTCCCTCACATTCCCTGATTTAGGGTTTTAGATGTATGCTTCCATTATTTTCACTGTCAAAGCCCCGTCCTCCAGCGCAGAAACACCCTCACCCTCCTACCCCTCGCCCTCGCCCGCCGTCCCATCATTTTCAAACCCCTGGTCACGAGCCCACGGCAGGCCCAGCGCCAAACGCGACCTCTGCCTTCCACCACGTACCCCCGCGTCCCCGCCGCAGAGCGGAAGGACGCGGCCCCGCGCGCGTCGCGGCGACGGAGCCACACGGCCCCTCCCCTCCCCTAGCGTCTCCCGGCCGCCCGCGTCGCCCGCTCAGAGGGGCCGGAACGACCGGAGCCCGGCCTCGCCTGGCTCTGGGTGGACCGGCAGGACGGGCGTGGCCGGCTAGGCGCGGCGCTGGGCGGAGCTCCGGCGCGGGCGGGGCGGGGCTCTGGCTGGGCGGGGCTCCGGCAAGCGGGGCGGGGCGCGGCCAGCGTGCAGGGCTCCTCCCCTTTCCTCCGGCGGCGCCGGCGGCCGCAGCACTTCCGGGTCGGCGCGGAGGCGGGGCGGAGGAGCCGCGGCGGCTGTTATTGTTCGAGTGTGCTCGGCCGGCGCTGTCTCCCTCGGCTCGGTCGGTGTCAGTTTGCCCAGCTTCCCCTCGGCCTCTCACTCCCGGCGGCTGAAGGCGGCGGCGACGGCGGCTGCGGCAGGCGGGGCCTGGCTTTTCGAGGCCGAGTGGCGCCGGGGTGAGGGGCGCGGAGGAGGAGGAGCAGCAGCAGGAGGAGGAGCCGTGTGCCCTGGCACCGAGCGGCCGCGGCCATGGCGTACGCCTATCTCTTCAAGTACATCATCATCGGCGACACAGGTGAGGCCCGGGACGCGGCGGCCGACCGGTCGGGAGGCGGCGGCCCGGAGGCCGGGGCCGAGGGGCAAACGGCATCGGGCCGCGGCGCGGGTTTGGTCGCCGCCGGGCGCCTCCCCGCCGCTCCATTTCCGCAGTGCTGGAGCTGGTGACGTGGGCACTGCGAGCGGCCGCGGCCTGGCCCGCCGCCCCGGCCCCGGCCCCGGCCCCGGCCGGGCCTGCAGCCGGGGGCCGTGACAGCCGTTTCACCGCCCGGTCTGGGGAGTAGATTACAGGGGAGCCGGCCTGGCTCTGAGGGTTGCACGCCCTGCCCGGAGCCCCTCACCTTGGGCCTCGCCGCCGCCCCCGAGAAAGGAAAAGGGGGGCCCGGGGAGAGCAGAAGGAGATGGAAGGAGGGTCTTGGCTTCCCTGACACATCCCACCTTCTCCGACCCGTTCACATCTGCCACGGCCTGAGCAAAGCGCTCCCCGGCGTGGAACAGCTAGCTGAGAAGGAGACATTTAAAAAAAAAAAAAAAAAAAAGATATATGTGTGTGTGTGTATATATGTGTTTTTATCACTCTCAATTGCCAAGTCTGAATAAGTAGCATCCCATTACTTGACGCCTGGGGAATGCCTTTCGAGGTCATTAAAGCACGGAAGAGTTCTGTCTCTGTCGACTTTTGCCACGTGTAAACTGGCGTTATTTGATAGTAATGCAAGGCCCTTCAGCCCTTCAGTGCTCTCGGGTGCGTGTGCGTGTTGGGGACACTGGCTTTTTTTCCGATACATGAAATCCAGGCCCACAACTGCCAATTAATCAGATGACCTAATGTCCATTTGAAGCAGAAAGACATACAGCTATTTTTCACTTAAAATTACATCTCAGTTCATTTTACAGATAAAGTAGTCAAACTCATTGAAAATATATTTTTTAAATTATTTAAGGATTTTTTTGACATTACTGTGAATCTAATAATAAAGCTAAGACGTGTTCAGGTGTTACAACTATTAATATACCAGAGTCTGATTTCAGTGATGACTCTTGCACAACTTTGGACCCTTTGCACAACTTTGGAAATGTAAGCGGAGGCTTGTGGTTGTACTAGCAATATGTCACGTTGAATAAGTAACACAAGAGGCATGTTGATTGCTGCCTAAAAGAAAGATTTTCTGCTGTAAATACAGCGTTTCAGCAATGTTTTTTGGCGTGCGCATTGAAACTTGATGGTTCTCTTTGCAAAATCCTGGATAAAGCAATGTTTTGCACATGTTCAGTAGCAAATTTATATACTTTTTAAAATACTGAAGGAAGTGGGGTTTCGAAGCCTACTGGTACGTTTTAATTTAGGTTGTAACAGTGAGATTGGAAGAGGAAATTCACAATAACTATAATACGAATGGGTTTGGGAAGTAGAAGGGTTATTATGGACATCAGCAATAGTGACAGTTGAAATTAGCCTTTGCAGGTTTCTCTCTTTCAACTTAACCTACCAAACATCTACTGTGGGTGAAGAGTTGTGCTGGGAGTAGTGGGGCTACAAATATTAGCAAGTTGGTGCTGGGTTCTTTTGGAATTTGCCCTCATGCCAAAACAATGTCCAGGCAGTTCAGAGGGAAGACATTCATTCTTGCATTGCTACTGTTACCCACCTGGTTCAAGTACGCTTGACAGTAGACTGTCCACTGCGTCACTTTCTCCCCACTCCAGTAACTGTCAGATTAATCTTCCGCAGAAGGGTCTCTTAGGAGGCCATTCCTCCATTTACATTCATTTGTTTGACCTTCAGGGACCTCCACATCTAAGCATTATTCCCCACGTCAGCCTTCTTCCCCACTGTCCACTAGTCCCCCTCGTCTTCTTGCCGTGAGGTCCTGTGCGTTTACCTGGTCACTGCTGCTCCCTCTGTTTGGAGTGCCTCTCTGTCAAATTTGTCTGCCCTCAAAGTTTGACTAGAGTCTTCCATAGTGGTTTCACAGTCAACGTTTATTAAGTTCTTTTGATGTGTTAGGCATTCCTGATATCCCAACTGGAAGTGACTACACCTCCTTATCTGGATGTATCCCCCTTTGTGTTAATTCCTGACTGTTTTGTAGATACTTGGGTGGGCATTTGTGTTTGATTACATACCTCTTGAGGGCAGAAAAGGTGTTTTTGCATGGTTTTGTATGCCAGGAAGAGCTTAGTAGAAGGTAGGCCCCAGATACTTAATTACATTAATGAAAGAATAGCCAAACAGGCCATAATGTTCCTATTAGTATACATTGATAACTTGACAGAATTTTTTAGCCGAGTTCTGCCGTTTTCCATTTATATCAACTTTGACCAAACCCGTTTACCGTGTTTGCTTAATTCAAAGTAGACCCGCTTAATGTGACCCCCCCCACACACACACAAGAATGATAGTAAATCAATAATGGTAGATCCATCCTAATTTTTTTTTTAACGTCATAGTGTGGAAAACATGCATTTTTAAATCGAAGAAAATCACTCCTTTTCCTGATTTTCAGTTTTCCTGCCTATTGAGACAATCATTATTAGCGTGACCCCCATAGTGAGATAAAGTAAGGGCAGATATGAAAACACTGCACGTGGTCATCATGCTGCTGAAGTGTTCCTTTTCTTACTATATGGCCAAGTGCGGTTAAAATACAGCTTTAAATTTTTTCATGGGTAGTGTCTCATTCCTGAAAAATCATTTAGGAAAATGTGTCATTTAAACCTAGATATAAAGTGGAAATTGGTTTTTAACAAGCCTGGACTAATATCATAAGCAGATAATTATCAAATGCAGAAGAATCAAAAAATTGTAATAAACCTATAATCTTGGTACACAGAAGCACAAACCTAGTTGTGTTCTATCTGAAATACCCTTTCTTCTGGGCTCCACTCCCCAAAACCCCACTCCAGCCAAAGTGAAAGTCAGGTCAGAGTTTTTTATTACCTTAGCAGCTCCTGTTCATTCATTCTTTCAGGGTGATAACAAACCCCACCCTTCCCTAGCTCCCTGTACTAGTTCCCTCCTCTCTTCTTTATTTAACCACCCCCACAGTTTGGTTTGCCTGTTTTTTCTTAAAAACTTTTAAGGACAAGTGTTGTATAAGAAGGGATTCCCTCGTAGCTTAGTCATTAAAGAATCTGCCTGCAATGCAGGAGACCTGGGTTCAGTTCCTGGGTCAGGAAGATCCCCAGAAGGGAATGACAACCCACTCCAGTATTCCTGCCTGGAGAATTCCATGGACACAGGAGCCTGGTGGGTACAGTCAGTGGAGTCGAAATAAACAAGCCTGAACACACATTATCCTGACATCTGAATGTGTTTTTTTATTTGAGATATGATTGGCGTATAACACTGTTTTAGTTTCAGACACACAGCGTAATGATTTGGTAAGTAAATATGTTGCAGAATGATTACCACAATAAGTTTCAGCTAGAAAACTTGTTTTCTAGAAAACAAGTTAGAAAACAGCTAGAAAGTTGTTTTTTCCTTGTGATGAGACCTTTTAAGATATACTCTCCTAACTTTCAGCTGTTCCATACAGTGTTGATGACTCTATTCATCATGCTGTACAGTACATCCCCAGGACTTGTAGCTAGAAGTTTGTGCTTTTTGATCACCTTTACTGCAGCGTCTTAATAATCTTTTTGTTTGTTTGGAATGTTTTTGACTTTGTTTTAAAAGTGAGGGTAGGCATTCAGTATCAGACATGTTTAATAGATAAGTGGATGGGCTCTTGGGGAAGGTGCTGCAGGGCTCTACCTGGAAGATAATACTTGATTTGCCAGGTGGGCAAAGGGGAAATATCTAGTAGATAATTGCAAGTGCATCTTTGTAGCTCAGCCATTGATGTTTTTAAAACATAGTGATATTCGTTGTTGTCTGACTCTTTGCATCTCCATGGACTGCAGCTCGCCAGACCTCCCTGTGATACTGGGAAGTTGAAAACAGAGCTGTACCATGGGCCATTTTATTGAAGACTTTGCATGTGAAAGAGAAGGAAAGAGTGAGAAGTTTAGAGTTGATTGCAAGATCAAGTTGGCTGGTGTGTGTGTATGAGGACAGGGGAGACTTGAGGTTGAAAGTTTGAAATTACTAGAGAAAGGGTAGAGGCTAAATCCCAGAGGATTCCGGGAAAGAACAGTATTTGATTCTCTAGGTTTGGAACTGTAACAGCAGGAAGACCGCTTTCTCTGGGACAGTCTCATTTGAGTTTCTTTAGATTCTTATGAGTCACCTGGTGTATTGGTTTTTTGGTGTGTTTTTTTTTTTCTTCTTTTAAGGATTCAGTGGCCTAACCCTCAGTGATTTTGAGTTACTTGATCTGAAGTGGAGCTTCATGTTGCAAAACCTAAGGCCAGAAACACTAATCACTTTATATAGTTATATGAGCAAGTTTGTTAGACTGTTTCAGAAAACAAACTGGGAAGTTGGGAGGCAGAAAACTTCCATTAACTTTTAAAAAATTATATATCATGCATGTAAAACAAATTCATATTATATGTTAACACAGTTTAAAGAATAGAGTTGAATCAAACACCCATGCAAGAGAAATACAGAGCCTCATCACTTGAGTCTCCACAAGGCTTCCTCTCACCTGAATTCTGTATTAGTCCTTCCCTAGCTATTCTTCATAGACGTCTCACTTAACACATCCCTAAACTATAGTGTCTAGTTCTGCCTGCTTTTGGATGTGTTCGGTTGTTTTATTAAATGAGAGAGTTATGCTTCTGAAACATACCTTTTAATGTCACCCAGAATTTACTTGACGTTTTCGCTTTCTGCATGTTATTTACTATCCTTCAGGATTTTGACTCCCCTTTCCCTTTCCATCCCAGCCAGTGTATTTGCTGCCTGCTTCCCCTAATATTTATATTGCTCCTGAGACTTCCTTTTGAGCCACAGAGGCCACGGCCCCAGGTTCCTCATCCCTTTCCCTCTTTCTTCTCTCCCGGTGAGCCTGCCCCTCATGTCCAGTCATGCCCCACTCTTCTGTCTTGTGCTTGTGTCCTTTCTGTCCCCACTCCATTGCTGCTCCCGCTCCAGCGTGAAATTAACGTCCTCCTTTCTCTCTCCCCCTGCTCCCCCTCCCCGTGTTATCTGACAGCTCTCCTCCTCTTAGCCTGTCGTTCTGCTGGTTGACTTGAGCAGATCCTACTTTTGCCAGCTCAGCTGTTTTCCCCTCTCTCTCTGCCCAGCTGTGCTTGCTGCATTTTGTTCTTCTGTGCTCATCCTCAGTCTGGGAGGCTGAGTCCTTTGCCACAAAAGATAGAACCACGTACTGACTGCCCCCGTCCTTCTCTCTGACTTTTCGTTTTCTGTGACACTTCCCCATTTTTTTCATCAGCCTCGTTCATTTGCAGGTTTTAAAATTCTCCACATTCTCGCCGTTATTCCTCACTTGAAAGTAAAGGACACCCAGCAAAGAGATGCAAAGTACCATCTGCTGTCAAACACTTAGAGTCACCCTTTTTAATGCCTACAGTGTTCCTCAACTCAGACGACTTGGGTCTCACCCTTGGAGATACTGTTTTAGTGGATCTGCAGCGAGTCCTGGACATGTGTATTTTTTAAAAAACAGTCTTTGTAGTGGTACTGTGACACTCCTTTCCTTGTTGGTTATGAGCCTTTTTGCCTGACTTTTTCTAAAATTAATTCTTTTCTACTGTCAGGTTTTCTGCTCTCTGGGATTTTAAGTAATTGCTAAGGCATATCCAGGTTCAATCCCTGGGTTGATAAGATCCCCCGGAGAAGGGAATGGAGCCCACTCTGATACTGTTACCTGGAGCATGGACAGAGGAGCCTGGTGGGCTACAGTCTGTGGGGTCACAGAGAGTCAGCCATGACTCAGCGACTAACACTACTCCTCCTAAGGCACATCCTGGGTGAATTGACACAGAATTCTCCACTACGTTAGTGTTTGGCACTCTGTCTACCTGCTGGACTCTTGGGAGGACTTCTCCCCACTTTTTGTAGTCCATGCACAGCTTCGAAAGCTTTTAATCCTTTAACTGGCTGTGTGAAGTAACCATTTCATAGATGAGGAAACTGAGCTGTGTCCTTTGGGGCAAACTATTTCTTCTCTCCCACAAGCTCTTCTACTTTTCATAGCTATGATGTAGCTCTAAGTTTCTCCAGTTCTTTCTTGAAAATGTTGCCATTTTCAGGGGTAGCTGACTGTTACTGTGTTTCTGGTCCAATCTGAGGGAAAAAAGAAGAAAATGAATGTTGATGGATGATGAGTGAAGTTCTTGAAGGCACAGAGTTAGTGCCTCAGAACATGATGAATATGTGCTAGGTAGCCTCTGCTGGTTAGGCTGCACACATTGACCAGTTTATTTCTTCTTTCAAAAAGGATTTAAGGGCACTTACATACAAATTGTCTACAGTTTTAGATGCAAGTGAGAGAGAGTGTATTAGCTTATGTTGCCAACATAACAAACCACCATATTCTTAGCAGCTGCAACAATGCAAATCGATTATCTTAGAGTTTTGAAGTTCTGCATAAGTTCATGTACATGGCAGTACATGTCAGAAGTCCGATGTGTGTCTCACTGCGCTGTCCTCAAGTTCTTGGCAGGTTGGGTTCCCTTCTGGCGGGTCTGTGCTCATTCAGGTTGTTGGCAGAATAGTTCTGTGCTGAGGTCTCCATTTTCTTGCTGGTGTCATCAGTTCCCGGCTTCCCAAGTCTACCCACCTAGTCACATGATTTGGCCCAGGGCCCCCTTGCTTTATCTTCAAAGCAACAGTGGGTCAGGTCCTTCTGTGTCAGTGTTTCTGACTCTTCTTGAGTCGTCCAAACTCTGATCGAAGCCAGGAAAGGTTTTCTGCTTTTAAAGACTTACATAATTAGATTGGGTTTACCTGGATAATCAAGGATAATCTCCTCATCTTGAGGTCTGTAATCTGAATCACATCTGTCTGGGTCCCCTTGCCTTGTAGGGTAGCATACCCATAGGTTCTGGGGATTGATTAGAGTGTGTGTATTTTGGAGTGGGGGAAGTGAGGGGTTTTATCCTTCCTACCACAGCAGGCTGAGGAGAAGCAGTAGGTAGAAACAATAAATTGAAGTCAGAAATAACATTAATATCCATGCTGTGTACACTTTTTTGAAGTGGACACTATTTAGCACCACTGCAGAAGGAGAAGAGGAGATGTCAGAGGATGAGATGGTTGGACAGCATCACCCATGCAATAGACGTGAACTTGGGCAAACTACGGGAGGTGGGTGAGGGACAGGGAGGCCTGGCGTGCTGCAGTCCACAGGGTCAAAGAATCGGACACAACTGGGTGGCTAAACTGACTGCACTGCAGAGAACCCTCCTCTCATCTACTTATTTATAGTAATCATCAATTTTTAAAAGTATGTGTACTCATATACTTATTCTTTAATTGAGTCTTGAAAGACATTTTCTTCTGGTTCCCTTAAAAAGAATACAGTGTAGTGAAAAATGTAAATATACAAATAGTATATTTGAACATGGGCTTCCCAGGTGGCGCTAGGGTTAAAGAACTGCCTCCCAATGCAAGAAATGTGGATAGATGCTGGTTGGATCCTTGGGTTGGGAAGATCCCCTGGAGGAGGGCATGGAACTCACTCCAGTCTTCTTGCCTGGAGAATCCCCATGAACACAGGAGCCTGGCGGGCTACCGTCCATAGTGTCTCACAGAGTCAGACATGACTGAAGTGATTTAGCAAGCACACATGCATATTTGAACATATGGGGCCTTTTCTAGGGGTATAACTCATTGAATCTGAACAGTTATATCCATGAGGAAGGCTCTACTTTACAGTGAAGAAAGGTTGACTGATTGTCACATCACACAGCTAGTAACTGACCAAGCTGGAATTTGAGCCCAGATCTTTCTGACTCCAAAGTCCATGCTCTCTCTCCCATGTTGTACACATTTCTTAATTCCCACTTATTCCATATCATACCTCTTGCGTTGGCTTATCAGCTGCTTGGTCTGTTGAGTTGATGTGGAAGTACACAGTCCCTCAGTTCACTTTTATACTAAAACAGAAACTACCTCCACTCTGCAAAACCAGGCAGAAATATTCTGTCAGTAAAACAAGGATAAAGTTTGTTCACTGCTCCTCAGCAGCTCTGTAAGCTTGGGCAGCCTCTTCAGTCTCCAAATCTCAGTGTCTTCATCTATAAAATGGAATAAATAAGTGAGATTTTATGTGTGACCCTGACTAGATAAATGGTTAATAGTTCATCTTCGTTTTTTATCTTTTTTTTTTTTATCATTTTTATACTTCTTTGAATGTTTTCAAGAATTTCCCCATATGCATTTGAAAAACTAAACCAAGCTTGACCAATGCTATATAGTGTTTGATAATGCTGTTCATAGCAAAAATAATTTCTTTCACCCTCCATGTGAACTAATATGTTCACATAATAGTTACTGTGTTGATTTTTTTTTTTCCACTTCCTTGAGTAGCTTGCTCATTTATGGCCAGCTGATAACTTGAGTCTGCCATCTTTGACTCTCATGGTTGCTTTCCTAGCCTGTGCAGGAGACCTGGGTTTGATCCCTGGGTTGGGAGGATCCCCTGGAGAAGGGAAAGCCTACCCATTCCAGTATTCTGGCCTGGAGAATTCCATGGACTTTATAGTCCATGGGGTTGCAAAGAGTTGGAAACAACTGAGTGAGTTTCACTTCACTAGCCTCTGTTGGTGTTTTTTTGTACTTACCATATTTGTCTGCAGGTTGATGTTTTATGGAAGGTTCCTTACTTTATCAACATTGTTTTAGCAAGATTCAGAATTGTTCAGCAGGATTCATTTTATTCCAGGTATCTGTTTTTATCGGCTTTGCCTAATGTAGTCTGTATGACCATCCAAGTCCAGTAATGATGTAGAGAGACTGACTTCGTTCTAGGAAAGAACCCATTTGATTAAGAAGAACAGAAGGCTACTCCAACTGGCTGAAGAAGAGAGGTTTTGATGAGAATTTAGAATGTTCAGGAATCCAAGAAAAACTAAACAAGTCTGGGGGAACTGGACACTCTGAAATCTTTGTTTTGTTCTTAATGGCTGCTCTTTTGACTCTGAAGATAATTAGAAATGTGTTTTTCTTGTTTTAAAGGTGTTCTTTCCTTTCTCTCTTTTTTTAAAACAATCTTTTCATTATTAGTTTTTTACTTTATTTCACTTAATATATTTAGATTCTGTGTATTGGTTCTTTAGTATTTGAGACTAATTTTCAAGCCAAGTACTTGGTCACTGTTTTTATATGTTACATGTGTGCTTGGAAAGTGTATTCTTGGGTGTGGTGGAGTCACGGTTCCAGTCTCATCAGTTAGATCAGTCTTGCTATTTGTATGAGTCATATTCTTCTATATTCTTCAGTCTTTTGAGTTTGGGAGTGAGATGTAAATATCCTGTGTTATGATAATTGGATGGGTTTGGGGGATTTTTTTGTTTGTTTTGTAGTTTTGTCAAATTGATTTTCCTTCCCCCGCCCAGTAAACTTGAGGACTAATTTGTAAGGTGCGTATGGCCTTTACATCTTGCTGAAGAGTTCATTCTTCCTTTGTTATTTAAGTTCCCCTGCACTTTATACGTGTTCTGTATTTAGTAGTGTAGTTTTTGGTATTTGAGTATTTGATATTAATATTAAATATAAACTTTTTGTTCATATTTGCATAGTATATACATTTCATTTTCCTTTGGAATCAGATTTTTTCGTTTTGTTTAGGAAATAAACATTACAGATACAATTGAAACCCATTGCACACACTTCACCTCTGTCCTTAGAGGAAACCAATCTCCTGGATTTGGTATTTAATCTTCCTATGAAAGTTTCCAAATGATTACTAATACATATGTATTTATCTGTAAATGATGCACAGTATTTTATGTATTTTTTCAGCTTCATATTAATGGAATTTACTGTACTTGCTCCGAAACTGTTTTGTTCATTATTTTGAGGGATTTATCTATATTAATATATTTTGTTCTATTTTATTGATATTTATTGCTTGATCAGTCAAATTTTCATCATTCTGCTGCAGTGTAAAAGACAGCTCCGCATGGATCATTCTGGCTCCTTGAGCGCAGGTGCCAGAGCTCTGAAGATACACCTCCAGGTGGAACCGCAGGTGGAGGGGTGTCCCCTTCAGCTCCACCAGCTAATCTCAGTCACTCTCCAGAGTGGTTATCTGGCAACTCTCATCTTTGTTTCAGCCCTACTATGTCACTTTCTTTAAAGTCTGTTTTTTGTGTAGCCCAGTGCTCTTATTTTTTAAAAAAATTCAATCTGAGAGGCTGTCTTTTACCAGGAGAATGTAATCATTAGTGAATTTGAATTTTTTCCTGCCATCCGGCACCAGCCTGGTTCAGTCACAAGCAGGTGTCAAGGCCTGGGCCCCAGGTTGCCTCTCTGAACTTCCGGGGAGGCGCACTTGTCCCACACAGGAAACGGTATGGTGGCCAGATCTCCCAGGCTTGTCTAGTGTCCTTGTAGGACAATCTGGAAAGGGGACACCTGCCCATAACTTACTTGTGCAAATGAACAATTCATTTAAATTCCTGAGTTTTCTCTTTGTAAAATGTGTGTAGTACTACTGGCTTAGTGCACTCTATAGGGTTGTCCCCCAGTGTTCTAAGTTTTGGGTTTTTTTCCTCTAACTTTGTAGCTGTCTTTGAAACTCAAATGTCGGTAGTTTTTCTTCATTTATTTACAGTTGATAAACCAGTGGAAGTGGTGCATTTATGCCTGCTCTGCAGCCTTTGGCATTATTAACGTTGATGGATAGCTCCCCCTTAACATTTGTTCACCTTTAGCAGTAACTACTATGCTTCTAGGAGGCAAATAATACGTTATTCTAAGTCCTCTTGGGTATTTTAGCTTAGACTGCACTCTTGAAAATTTCCTCAGAGCCTGCTGTTTGTGATTAGAAAAATATCTGGATTGGGTGGTGGCTCCTGCTTACTCATTGCTTTGGTAAAGTTCAGACATCTTTAGCTTCAGTTTTCTCATCTAGAAAATGTCAGTAGTACTGGCTAACTTACCTACCTCACAGGATTTTTGTTAGCTTGAAATAAACATTGTACACAGATGCTTTGAAGCTGCAGGGTGCTTTATTAATGGTAGTATTTTAGAGATATTTTTTCTTACATGTTGAGTATTCTAAAATTAAGTTGTGTGTTTGGGGGGGGGGGGGTGTCTTGCCTATGGAAAAAGGTATTCACTATGCTGACTTTAAACTATAATTACCTGAGTTGAAAGAAGCAAAACAACATGTTAACCTGCAAAATGGCAGTTCTTTGATCTTGAAATTCTCTCTGTACTCTGTAAAAGAAAAAGTCTTTTCTAGACTTGGATGAGAAGAATATTGGGTTGGAGGTGCTCTTTTTCACTGGTCTCCAGAAAAGAGGTTTTAAGATGGAGAGTTGTTTCCTATACTCACTCATGGTGTCTTGAGGTTCCTTGCCAAGGTTTCTCTTAATTTTGAACTTTTTGGAAAGAGGCGGTTCTATAGATCTGCAGGAGTCTTCAGTATAAATGAATCTATTGGTCAAAGGTTATCTTCTCTGTTTGGCCCAAGTATTGTTGGTTCAGTTTTAACTATTTCAAAGGACAAAGTAAAAGTAGATTTGTCCACAACCACTTACGTTCAAAGCTTTACTTGATACAAATATTAATAAATAGGGAAATTCGTTATTAGGTTATAAACTGAAGCAGTAGTAATTGTTTGCCTGGTGAGATAATTGACCAATCCTTTAAGAAAAATATTTGTTAACACTTTTCCAGGTTGATCTTTGGTATGGGGTGAAGAATTTCTTCTGGTTTTGCAGCTAAGTGGATTTTTAACTGGTTGAATAACTATCCTTAAGTACTGTCCATGTAGGCCACCTGAAGAGAGCATGCTGCTATATTCAGTCCTAGATTTTTACATTTTATATTGGCAACAACTTGGATAAACTCCACTTTGGTTGAAAGAATTAATGTGTGGATTACACCAGACAGAATCCAGAATGGCTGACTAAATTTAACAAAGTGGAGTTGAATAAAAATGGAGTGAAAGCACTATATTTACTTTTTTCTTAAAAAAAAATTATTAAATAAGATGGAGGTAGCTGGTTAAATAGCAACATATGTCTAAAAACTTAGAAGTTTTACATAACTAAGTCCAGTTCAGTTCAGTATGAGTCCACAAAGGAAGAAATGTGACTCTCAGTAAAAGTGTAATGTACAAACAAGGCAGGTAGTAGTTGTGCTCAGTCAGGACTCAACTGCAGTTCACTTATGGAAACTTGGTTCAGAGGGACATCTGCTCATTGGAATCTGTACTCAGAGACCAGTCAGGGTGGTACAGAGGTGTGTCAGCCATATTTCCCAACATATTTAGGAAAGGAAGAATAACTGAAACATTTTAACAAAAAAAGACTTAAAGGAGAATATAACAATGACTTCAAATACTTAGGTGACTGTCATATTAAGAAGGGGCTTCAACTTACCCTTTGTGGCTTTTTGCAGACAGAATCAGGACTACAAGTAGACGACTCGCTGTGAAATGGAAAGAGTGTTAAGTGGTGAGTAGGTCGGTTACTGGGGCTGTTGAGGCAGAGGTTTGATTGACACATTAGGACATGGAAGATGAAATTTATGCAACCAGTAGGGGATTGGATTTGAATATTTTTTTCTTTTTAAAGAAAGTTAAGGTATTATGTGGGCATTCCCGGTGCTGGAGTTAAGAAAAGGAGCAGGACTGCCCTACCCTAAGGAGGAGACCAGTTTGCCACAATGACAAGATGGTGTAATAGAAACTTGTCTATGCAGCGTACTGAAGGAGCATGGAGAAGACTCATTCATTCTACCTGGAGTGAACAGCTCATGACGTTCTGACTTTGAGTAAACATTTACTGAGGACCCACTGTATGCTGAAGACTGTGCTGTAGCTTTCATACATTTCTCGCAGTAATCCTCATAGCTCCTGACCCCGTTTTACAAATGATAGATGAGATGTGACACGATCAGACACTTTGAGAACTTCCCCACCTCATAATCCTGTAGAATCAGTTTGTGCTTTGGCCTCCATTTGTGTATTTGTTGTTTACGGAGAACAGAGGATGGAACTGAGCTACTCAGTCTTTTGTTTTGCCAAGAAGGTGGGATGACTTTATACCAGGAATGTTCTGCAGAGGGTGGTCCTGTGGAGTTTTGTCGGGATTTGTGGAGGCTCAGGAATACAGGAATCTTGGGACCACACTATGAAGAGCATTGTGTGGTATAAAGAGTTGGTTTCATATGCTCTGGGTACAGCTTCATAAAAGAAGCTTTATTCCCCATCTCTGAATGGGATAACTAACTCTTCACTCAGACTTCTGACAGGAGTTATTGAGGCCTTTCCACCATTTAACTTTTTTTTCTTTCTTGATCTCCCCCACCCCCACCCCCCCCATCCATTTTGGCTTACAGTTTCCTTACTTGGAGAATTTACCCAAGAAATGGAAAAATCGTATTGGATTTGAATGTGAATCTATCAATGTTGAGCCTTAGTCATAAAGTAAGTCTTGTTAAAAGTACTACTGATTAGTTATTCTTTAGTGGCTTTTAGGAGTTAAAAAAGGAAATTTAAAAAAAAATCAAAATCTTCAGTTTCACAACACATTATTTTACTTTCAGGCTTCTAATTTTCTTAGCAGACCAGTATTTAATGTGACTATTTATGGTCACACTAGAAGTTTTGCTAGTTATTTAAATGCCACATCACACTGGAGTTTGTTGGATGGGGCTAGTGAAAGTATTGCTTATATAGTATTTGATGTTAAAATAGGTCCTTTGGGGAAAAAAAAAAAATAGGTCCTTTGAAAAACTCAGATCTTTTTAAAATTATAATAAAAACAATGTTTATGGTGAAAAATGAAAATTTAAATACTCCACCATTTTGCATAGTATAGTAATGATTTGTGTATCCTAGAAATTTTCTGTGCATCTTTAAACATGTCTCTGTGTGTGTGTGTGTCCATCCGTCCCAGTCCCACCAATATGATTATACAAATTGTGCTGTTCTTCACCTTTTTTTCACGTAAGGGTAAATCTTGGGTGTCTTAACATATCACGAATAAATCTATCTCATTCTTTTTAAAAACCTGTATAGCTGAATCATTATTACTTCGGTCAGTCCTCACTTTTCTTAGTCCTGGTCTGTGCTAGCAGACAGCAGAAACCTGCTGTGGTTAACTTAAGCAGAGCAGCATTTTATTGGAAAGATAGGATGCTCCATAGAATTGATGGGAAGGCAGTATAATCAAGCTTGAAAATGGCAAAACCACGGAAGGCAAGACACAGCCAGACTCCTGCTGTCAATACAACCTGCTGAAGCAGATGCTGGTGCATGCCAGTTGTCCAGCATCTCCCCTGTAGCCACTGTGGATTCTTTCTTTCTGGTTCCTGATATTGACGCATTCCTTCAAGATTCCAAATTCTGAACAGGAGCACCTGATTGGCTCAGCCTAGGTCAAATGTGACCACAATGGAAGGTCATAAATCATCTTCCATTAAGAATAGGAATTTAGAAAGAATATTAGTATTTAATTGTGAATTTAAGTATTCATGTATCAATACTTAAATTCAACAAGCTAGTCTCAACATTGTCTGTGTTGACTGATATCAAGTCTGCAGGGATTTAAGGAGCTTGATTTAATTACTGTTATCATGTACTTCTTATTAACCTAGCACTGCGAGAAATGGATCGTTCTGCTTACAGTCTTTGATTTTGATACTCATTGACATCATAACATACTGCTTAGACATCATGTGCAGTAAACTTACTGTATGGTGATTATATTGTATGTTTATATCCAGACACCTTCTTCCTTTCAAAGCATCATGAGAAAGTATCCTCTTCATGCTCCTTCATTGAAATTTATTTGTGAGATGCTAAGTTCTTATTTGGAATCTTTACTTTATGAAACGATTAGTAAAATGGTCAGGTTAAAGTATGTTGATACACCTGATCTATTATTTTTTTAAAACCTTCTTCCTTCGTTAAATTTCTGGTCTGTCAGAGTCTTTAAGCTTATAGAATATTTCCTTTCTTTATCTTACTGTTGATGCTAATACATGGTAAGTGAGATAGCTTCTTTTTAGTTAGAGGAGATATTGTTTGCAAGTAGTAATATGTATCTGAGAAGAACAAACTCAGGAGGTTGGGTGGTACAGTGGGAAAATATGACTTAATATTGTAAATTTTAAAACCTTATTTTGAGTTTCAATTCTGCTTCTTACTGTGTTTTAACTTGAGGCATGTCATTTAAGCCTCAGTTCTTTCTTCTTTAAAATAAAGTTATCAGGAATTCCCTGGCAGTCCATGATTAGGACTCAGCACTTTCACTGCCGTGGTCTGGGTTCAATCCCTTGTTGTTGGAACTAAGATCCCACAAGCTGTGTGGCTTGGCAAAAAAAAAAATGAGATTATCATTCCTGCTTTACTGATGTCATAGGCTTACTGTTACGGTCAAATAAGATTGTGTGTGAAGAGGGAGCTTGTTTTCACCTTCAAAATGTCAAAAGTCATGCATATATTTTACATAAGACAAGAGTGTGTTAGCTTGAACTCAATTATAGAAGTCCATAGCTGCAATAAAAACTACTTGTTCATATTGAAGTGGGTCCTTTGGGTATTAGGCAGGTATCAGGTAGTCTCACTATTCTAAGCTGAGTAATTGCCAGAGATTCTAAGTGGAAACCAGGATAACCCTGTTTTGAACTTAACCTGTACTGAGGTGCAGCATATCTTCACTATTTTCTGTTACTTGTCTATTGTACCAAGCAGATAATGGTGTCATGTTAGTTGTAGCTGGAAAACTAAAGAGGATTGGACATTGAGACCAGCATTTTAGTTGGCTATTTTGGAGAAGGCAATGGCACCCCACTCCAGTACTCTTGCCTGGAAAATCCCATGGACGGAGGAGCCTGGTAGGCTGCAGTCCATGGGGTCGCTAAGAGTCAGACACAACTGAGCAACTTCACTTTCATGCATTGGAGAAGGAAATGGCAACCCACTCCAGTGTTCTTGCCTGGAGAATCCCAGGGACGGGGGAGGCTGGTGGGCTGCCGTCTATGGGGTCCCACAGAGTCAGACACGGCTGAAGCGACTTAGCAGCAGCGTAGCTAGGCCAGTGAGTCTCAGACTTCAGGGCACGTCAGAATCACCTGAAGAGCTTGGTGAAACACTGATTTAAGGACTCCACCCCAGAGTTTCTGACTCATTAAGTTCGGGGTGGAGCTGATAATTTGCATTCTAAAAGTTTCCAGGTACTGCTGATGTTGCTGCTCTGGAGAGCACACTAGAGAATCAGCGCTTTAGTGAAGGCATGTAATTCATCATCCAGGCTGATCCCTAATTCATCAGGACACGAGGGGTAACTAAGTCTGTCCCTGGCAAACCAGGATACAGAGTCATCCTCATTTTACCTGTTTGAAAAATCTTTTTACAAAGAGGGTTATGCAATAGAATTGTCACCTAGTAGATGACTCACGGTACCCAAGGTTGGTTGGTTGGTTGGTTTATTGGTTTATGTTAAATTCCCAGCTGTGATGATTCAGTTTTGTTTTTTCCTTGATCCCTGTCCTTGTAAATATTCATTAAAAGAGAAACAGAAGTGTTCTAGATTCTTTAGCTGATTTGTTTGCCGTGAATCCTAGCATAATTTTTGTGGATGGGTTCTTTCACTGGGTGTGTGATTGGATGAGATGCTGGAGAATAATTTCCAAATTTGTGTCTTATCAGCACAGTAACAGGTACATCTTACATTGCAGCCCAGGGTTTAAAAAGTGCGTGGGCGCGCGTGTGTGTGTGTGTGTGTGTGTGTGTGTATGACAGTAGCTTGCATATAGCACCTGTCCTATCTTTATTGACTACCTGTAGTCTAGTATTTGCTATTTTGTTCTAGTTCATTTTTTTAATGCTAGTTGTAATCCAGTAAATTGATTTCACTGGTTACAGCCTACTGTTTAGAGAACATTGCACAGATGACCCCTTTGCTTCTGACATACTGTGACTTTCTAAGATTCCGAGAGGTATACTTCAGTTTCCTTCATTCTGATTCTTCTCTAAGCCATTTTCCACCGTTAAAACAAACTAGTTCGAGAAAATCCCAAGAGTGGGAGGAGAAAAAGGAAAGGGATGCTATTTTTAACCACATTTCTGCTGTGTTACTTGCTATTAAATTTAATATTCTGTCATTTATTCTCTATGTAAATTAGCTAGTGCTCCATTTAATTTTTTAAATTTTAAAAAGTTATAAATTGCACCTAGCTTTGTTTTCTTGAAAATATTGCACAAGCTAGGTCTTTCCTAAGAATATCTAAACTCAGCTTATATTAAAAAACCCTCAGCTTCACCAAATTAAATTTTTCTTCTAATGAAGGATGTATTAATCATATTAGTTCTAAGAGTCCAGTTAGGAGATGGAAATTACACAAAAGTTTGAACAGGGAAAGTCTGGTGTAAAGAACCACTGACTCTAATGTGTGGTTAGAGTAATGGGCAAGTGGACTAAGAGAATTCTAAAGAATACAGAACAACAGGTGGAGGGCCCAGCCACTGCCCCTAAGACAGAGGCAGAGCATGGAAGGAAGGAACACTTCCTGGGGATCTCAGGTTTTCAGAGGGAAATTACACTTAATTCAGGGGCGGATAGTGTCAGAGATGCAGTTCTTAATGTCACGTGGTCATGATTTCATTCTCCAACATCATTTTCTACCAACAGTGGTTTTTTGTTGGTAGATAAATAAAAATTGTTGGGAATAAAAATTTTTTGAGAAATTGACTTTTTAAAATGTAGACTTAAGTTTGTCATTATATAGAAAATGCGAGTATGTCACTGTTTGATCTTTTCAGCGAGCATTTAATACATAAATCCTGCATCCACTGAGCATCTATTAATTCTAAGCCAGGCCACAGCAGAATGGCTTTCTAAATGCAAAATGTTATTGCTCCTAAGGGAGGCAGGTAGACATGTGAATTGATAATAGAAGTATGATACAAGAGGTGCTTAATGAGGTATGTAGAGAGCACTATGGCCGCAGCGTGCAATGAAGTGTTAGTCTGACTTTGTGCCAGGGATGGGAAGGAAGCATAGATGTGTTTTATTCTCTATGTGCCATTTCTTTTATTCCTTGCGGTAGCCTTCTGAGTAAAGTGAATGTATGATTACCGTGATACAATAAGCAAACAAGGCCTTGAAACCTGAAACAACTTTTTCTACCATTGTCACACATGGGATCCAAATATAGTCCAGTGTTTCTCTCTTAAATTGGTGGTGTACATTGAAATACAGGAGGCTGCAATGGTAAAAGTTTACCAAATGTAAAGCACAGTTCTGAGAAGAATTTCAAAAGTGAATTAGAAGTGTTCCTGTCCTTAGGGGTTGCTGGTCTGGCAGTGCTGGTAGAATCCATCGGTGCTCTGGAGATGGAGAAGGCTTGGCCATTTCATAGAACGGTCCAGAGTGCCTTCCTCCCTGCCCTCAGCCTTCACTGAGAGGTTTCTCAAATAAATGCTGTCTTCCCTGTTTCCTCTTCGCTTATTTTAATATTTCTGGTGTTTGAGTCTCTTTATTTTTTACTGATTACTGTAGGAATTATTAGAGACAGAGTCAACAAGACTGAGAGACCAATGAGTCCAAGGAAAGGGAGGGAGGAAAATTGTTCCTCACAAGTGCATTTTTGTAGGTTTTCTTGGGCTGCTTAATAATTTTAAGAAACTTGTCTTAGGGCTCAGAACAACAAAAACCTATTCTCTCTCAGTTCTGGAGGCCAGCAGTCCAAAATCCAGGGATGGGCAGGGCTGTGCTTCCTCTGAAGGCTCCAAGGAAGATCCTTGCTGCTCTTCCAGCTTCTGGTGGCTCTGGGGGCTCCTGGGTCTGTGGCAGCACAAGTCCAGTCTCCTCCTTTGTCTTCAGACAGCCTTCTCCCCTGTGCATCCATTTATCGCTGGAATTAGGCCCAACCTGAATCCAGGCTGATCACATCTCAGAATCCTTAATTATACCTGCAAAGATATTTTTCCAAGTTAGGTCACATTCAGAAGTTCCAGGAGTTGGGACTTGGACGTGTCTCCTTTAACCCACTCCAGTCAGCACCAGATCAGTATCTAATCGCAATAAATGAGAGGATTGCTGTCTCAGATGCAAGGGGGATGATGTGTGGGAAACCAGCAGCGTGAAAACAACTCTGAAGTCATTTTATTTAAAAGACAATTATAGATTGTGAGTATTTTCTTCAGTTGTAGGAACTAGGTAGTTAAAAATGTGAACTCAAGGTCAGATCAGTTTGGTTGGAGATTTTGCTCCTCAACTGTATTCATCTTGAAGAATCCTTTAATGTATTCATTAAAAATTTTGAATATGCAAAACTCAAAATTTTTGAATTTGAACCTTATGATGTTCCTTTGAAGTAGAAATGCCATGTTTTTCTTTTTCCCATTTTACAGATGTGGAAATGGAGCTTAGTTTCTATAATGAATTTTGTCTGAGGTTACAAGTTATGAAATAATACAGATGAACACTGGTGTCACAACTATAAACCTTGTATTCTTTTTAATGTATCTTGCTGAGTTTATTAATTTTCTATTGAAAGGAGCAGACCTCATTGTTTTTTCATGTTTCATGGGTTTCTTGGTTTGGAATGTGAGCATGAAGAATAAAATTTTCTCTTTGCAAAATAAGCCACAAATATTTACACCAAATTGCCACCTCTCTGCATCATCTGTGTTTGAGGTCTGTCAGTTCTTTGCTATGACTTTAAAACATAGAGTTCTTCAGTGCATTACTTTCAGTCATGAAGACAGGTCATTCATTTATAGACCATCTGGTTCATTGTGCTTTTGAGGACCCAACATTGTAGATGACAGTGTGTAGCTATGATTTCAGGATAAAAGTTGGATGAAACTTTGGATCTTTGCTTTCCCCACATATTTTAAACTGTCTTATGATTTTTAAAATGGAGCAATCATCAGTTTCTTAAAATTATCTTGAAATTGGTGGAAGTTGGTTTAGGACTAGAAAAATAAACTTCAGTAGAATACCCTAGCACTTATACCAATACTCCTTGTGGAGAAGGCTCCATTGCCTAAAAACATCACTGGAGGTTTATTAATTAGATTCTTGGGCCTAACCAAAGACTGAATCAGACTCTCTGGAGCGAGGTTTTAGGAATCTGCATTTTTAATGAGTGTCACTTATAATTGTTTGGCATTGATGTGGTAATCAGGTAGTCAGTTCTCACCACAGCACTTAGGCCTGCTGAGGACAGTGTATTGGACCCTGAGTAAAGGAAGAAGGTAAGGGGACTTCACAGTAGAAACTCTTAACAACTGTTAAGTGCAGCAGGATCTGTTAAAGAGTGGTTGAGAAGCTACCGCAATCTTTAGAGAGAAGAACAGATTTGGAGGCACCATGCTTCCTGAGTTCAAGCTATCTTAGAAAGCTGTTGTACTCAAAACAGTATGGTATTAGTATCAACATAGACATAGATCAGTGGAACAGAGTAAAGAACCCAGAGGTAAATCCATACATATGTGGTCAGTTAATTTATGACAAGAGAGCCCAGAGTATACGGTGGGGAAAGGACAGTCTTCATTAAATGATGTTGGGAAGACTGCACAGCCACATACAAAAGAATGAAACTTACACCATTATGAAACTGAGGGTGGACTTATAATTTAATTACATCTTACCAAATGGCTTCACAACAGCACCCAGGAATTGGAAGGGGCCTAGTCAAGTTGATGCATCAGAAAGACCATCACAGTGTTTTCATTTTTATTGAAGTATATTGTGCTTATAGAAAAAGGCACATGTCCTAAATATATAGCTCAGAGAAGGTTTATAAACTGGACCCAGGTAACTCTTACTGTTCAGGAGCCCTTTTATATTTATTTCATCTGATTCTTACAACAGTGCACCAAAGAAAGTATAGGAATTTCCCCAATTTTATAGATAGAATTTTGAAGTTCAGAAAGTTCAGTTTCCTTGCCCCATGTTACAGCTAGTAAGTGACAGAGTTAGGATTCTAACCAGGCTTTTGAGGCATAAAGGAAATACTATGGAAACCCAAGGAACCAATCCCCATATTAGTTATGCATGGGGATTGATAGCATCTTTGGAGCAGGAGTGCTTTAGTGAAGAAAGCTTTGGAATCTCTAAGCATGAGTTTAGAGTTGCCAAGAAGTGACAAGTTCCTTGGTGCGAGATGCCAGAGAAAGAATGTGGTGTCACCTCAGAGGACAGAAGGTGATGTGTTGTGCTTAACCACAGGCTTTCTAGACTGTGGTGTGAGAATATGATCTGTTGGGATAACAATTTCTCAAAGAATGTTGTTTAGTATTTTGGAGGGCTTAAATTTTATATATGTGCATTTTACCAAAAATTTTCAGAGGTTTATACAAATAGATTTGAGGCAAAGGTGGAAGGCAGAAAGACCATGTCTTATTGAGAGCCATTGGAGCCTTATTGGAGCATTGAGGATTAAGAGGGGAAAGCATGGAATTCAAGGTATTTCTGAGAGAACTGATGAGATTGGTGAGCCATTAGCTGTAGGAAGAAAAGGAATTAAGTGATTTTCTTGTTGATGTGATCCATTGGGAACCAACTTCAGAGATAAAGAAATACTGAAGGTGACTCTTGAGTTGTTGGAAGAATGGTAGGCAGGAACATGAAACGGAATGGATTAGGTTTTACAAGTTTTCATTCCCAGCCTGAAAGAGTTAAAGTGGACATGTTCAGAAGGCAGTTGGATATAATGAGAATGAAATTAATTAAGATGGTGGCTAGAGAGATGGGTTTGGTAATCACTAATTTATAGATGTATGTTGGGGCTAGAGGACTGAGTTAGTTCTGTCAGCTGAAGAGAAAAGATAACCAAAGATGAAATGGTGGTGAAACCTCCAGTATTTAAGAAGAGGAGCAGTTGTCACAGAATTAAGGGACCAAGGAGATGATTATAGCCTGAAAAAGCCAGAAATCGTCATTTTCAAGGAGGTTGTAGGTAGATAAATTATATAGAAATATTTGATGGCACAAACAGATCATGTTTCTGGGTCAAATAAATTGAGGACTGAGAAAAAGCCTAACCAATTCAATTTGGCAATTTGGAAAAGTGTTCGTGATTGTGAGCCAGAAACCCCAAGTATTTTATCCAGAATTAAAATAGTATAAGTCAGCATATATTGAATAAGATAAGCTATCTGTAAACTTAACTGATCCTGACAAATAGGTAGGTGACTAAGGAGACCTGGGAAACACCATAGTGGCACTTGGATATATTCTCTGCTTTGAAAGATACTTTGATTATCTGAAGAAAGAATATGGTATCTTTTTTTTTTTTTTCCCTAAGAATATGGTATCTTGAAAATGAAGTCAGTACTTGGTCAGAGTAAGTGGTATTGCTATTACCAGAGCAATCCATACTCTGTTGTGAGATAAGAAGAGGGTTTCAGGTTCTTGTATCACTGAAGTAATTACCAGACTGTGAGATGATTCTTGAGGTCCCTCAGTAATAAGATCTGTAATTTCTAATTATAACTTTTTTCTCTACCATATGGGGAAATTTTGAATGCTAAAAATAGAAATGAAGAAAAAAGAAGAATCTTAAGTGCATATTGCTAAGTGAAAGAGGCCAATCTGGAAAAGCTACATACCCTATGATTCCAGCTGCGTGACAGTCAGAGAGAGGCAGAACTACGGAGCAGTAAAAAGATGAGTGGTGAGGGGGCAGGACTGATGGAGCATTGGGGATTTTTAGGGCAGTGAAAGTACTCTGTGTGACACTGTAACAGTGGATACATGATACATTTGTAAAATCCATAGGATGGAGAACACCGAGAATGAACCTAGATATGAACTGTGGACTTTGAGTGATGGTAGGTCAGGGCAGGTTCATCAGTTGTGACAAGTGTTACAGCTCTGGTGCAGGAGGCTGGTGGTGAAAGGGGCTGTGTCCCGTGGGGAGGGAGGCTATGAGGACTTGCTGTACTTCCTGCTCAGTTTCACTGTGAACCTAAAACTACTTTTAAAGTCTCTTTTTAAAAGCAGAACGGAAGATTCATATCTCAGTTGCTCACCTATTTTGTACTTTAACACTTAATAAATAGTAATTTTCCTTTCTCTCCTAGACCTGCAAGGCTGTTGAAGGGGTATTAGAAATCTAATGGGTTTGTGCCTTTTGTAATATAAAAGAGAATACAAGAGAAAAAAAGTCAAATGTTTTGAAATTCCAACTTATATTCAGTTAACTAGAATCTTAAAACGTTCAAAAAACTTTGAACAAATAAAATACTTCCTAAAACACAGCCATGTGGGGAACTTCTCTGGTGGTCCAGTGGTTAAGAATTCATGCTTCCACCGCAAGGGGAACTGGTATCTCATATGCTGCCCCATAAGGCCAAAACTTTTTAAAAAAGAAACAAAAGTTAAAAAAGAAAAAAAAGCACTATATATATACACACACACACAGAATTTGTCTTTGATTTGTTACTGTTCATTTTGACACTTGACACTAGGGCCAGTCATTCAGCAAAATTATTGAGTGACTTCTCTCTGCCTTAAGACAGGTAGCAAGTGACAAGGTATTCATTGTCCTTCTCTCATTTGAGTGAATAACCTAGAAGACATTGAACTGTTCAGTTTGTGTCACTTAGGAAAGACCTTCTTCAGCCCTTCAGTCTAAACGAAGTCTGTTCTGTTACTCTTCTTCATGGTACTTTATTTTCTTGCTTCAGATGGCACTTACAATTATTTTAAGTTACAGTTCATACAGATTATTTGGGCATTTGTTCTGCTTAATTTCTCTCCCTGTGCTAGATTGTAAGGAAACAAGCGTATCATTTTCCATGTGATGGCATTCAGCAGAGACTTTTTGAATAAGTGAATGGATGAATGAATGATGACTGCCTTTGTGTTTCATAAGTGCACGATGCTACCAAGTAAGCAGATTTGGTCTCCTGTAAGGTTATGGGGAGGAACTGGGGGCAGGAGGAGAAGGGGACAACAGAGGATGAGATGGCTGGATGGCATCACCAACTCGATGGACATGAGTTTGAGTAAACTCCGGGAGTTGGTGATGGACAGGGAGGCCTGGCGTGCTGTGATTCATGGGGTCGCAAAGAATTGGACACGACTGAGTGACTGAACTGAACTGAACTGAAGGTTATGGGCCTGAAAATGAGTAGGAAGTGGTGTGGTATTCAATATTCAGTTCTCCTCAGAGGGCAAGTAGGATGTATATAGAAATTTTGCCTTTAACTTGAAAATTGGGAAGTTATTCAAGACTTCAATGATAAGAGTGAAGGAATGCCATTCAGATTAAAGTCGATTCCAAAGTGAATCAATGCTTCCCTAGTGGCTCAGCTGGTAAAGAATCTATCCACCTGTAATGCGGGAGACCTGGATTGGGAAGATCCCCTGGAGAAGGGAAAGGCCACTCACTCCATTATTCTGGCCTGGAGAATTCCATGGACTGTATAGTCCATGGGGTCGTCAAGAGTTGGACCCAACTGAGCGACTTTCACTTTCAAAGTGAATCAGCCAGAAGATAAAACAAGCAGTTTTTCCCACTAAAGTAGATCCCAGACACTTATTTCTTGTTTCTTTATTTGTTTTTTGAGACCAAGGTAAAATAAACTATAAAAAGAGGAAAGCACTGTGTTTTTTAAATTTCATTACTGCAGAAAAAGCAGGAGTGCAGGAACCCTTGACCGCATGAGCTCTGTGGTGGAGGCCGCTTGGTTGTCTGCTGGAGGTTCCTGCCACTCCCATCTTCCAAGCTGAAATGCTGGAATGAGCATGAAGGATGAAAAGGAGGTTTTGGATTGGTCACCACCTTTCACTCACATCAGTGGTATAGCACTGAGAAAGCATGGCACGTTGCTCTCAGAGCACTGGGAACCCTGAATGTCTCTCTTCTAAGTGCTTTTATGAAGTATTTCTTAATTTCTGTGAATTTTCCTCTTAATTTTTTTTTTCTTTTAACTTTCAGGTGTTGGTAAATCATGCTTATTGCTACAGTTTACAGACAAGAGGTTTCAGCCAGTGCATGACCTTACTATTGGTAAGTGTTACAAAGAGATGAGACACACTCACAAGTTTGGGGTAGTGGACATGGAATATGCTAGAGGGCTCATTGCGCTAGTGAGGAGTCAGAAGTCAGTGAAACTAGACCTGTTGCTGTACTGGAGTTTAGTCTCCACAACTGGGTTTAAAATATCTGTATCTGCAGTAAAAATGATATTACACCACTCTGTAAGAGTGGTTGGAATGCAGCAGACAGTCATACTTGATCTTGATTGTATTTAATGATGAAACAGAAGATTGAGAGATAGTATATCTCAGTGTATCTCAAGACAGGGGTGGGTAAGAGCAGAGACCGTGGACCGTTTTGTTGGAGTTCGGATCAGGGCTCTGCCACTAGCCGGACACACCCCTTCCCCACTCCATGCCTCAGTTTCTTTGTTTGTAAAATGAGAAAAGTAGTAGGACCATCTCACAAAATCGTTACGAACAGTGAGTGAGTAAGTAAATGTGATGCATTGAAACAGTGCCTAACAGTGTGGTAAGTGCTCCAGGCCAGCCTGTAATTATTAATCCAGAAAAACTACCATCAAGCATTTTGTAGTTTCCTCAATTGTGAAGAATAAATGAGAGTTCCTGGTAAGAGATGGTCAACAAATTTTAGCTATTATTACTGTTAGCTCTACTGGTTGTTTTTAGTGATATTATTCATTAATATGCACAAGTATAAAATTAAGTGAAAAACTAAAAACTTTAAGTAAGTGTGCTATTTCAGGGTCCTTAATCTGTTTTAAAAAATTACACCCCGAAAGCTAAAGAATCTAGATTTCTTCTTCTATGGCTGCAATAGAGATTAGTCAACCATGTATAAATAAGGTAATTGGAAATCTAGTTAAACTTAAGAACTAATAGCTTAATGTGTATTTTCAGCCAGTGACTGCTTATTTTCTATAGGTGTCATTAACTCACTATTCCTAACAAGTTGATTCTCATGTCCTGTGTATTTTTAAAGTACCAAATTGAAGATAGAGTTTATAAATCAGATTATTAGATCAGTTGATGGTATTCAGCCAAGCCTAATGTATTTGTGCATGTATTAAACATCTTTCCTCACTGGCTACTTACAGTAAGAACATGCAGATTCCATTTTCATCTTGGTAGTTTTAATTATGTCTGCTGATGATGGGTAAGACAGGTGCTGCTCTTTCATGCTGGTTCTCATGATGCATTTTAACTTGGGGGAGCTCCTTTTTTGTAGGGATCTGCTCTTTAATAGGTCTGCACCTTGAGGCCACCTCTTAGGCATGACTCGGTCCCGAGACATGTTGTTTTTTTTATAGGGTACTGTCAAAAGTGTCTTCCTTTTCGTTGAAGCACACCCAGTAGGGAGGATAGGCCTGAGCCTCGCTGCTGTCAGAGGACAGGCTCTGCTGTGAAGAGAGATGGGGAAGTAGATCAGAGGGAGTTCTCAGCAAACCTTAACTCATGTAACCGCACTGGCCGGCTTTCCTCTGGGCTCGCTGATGGGAGGCCCTGGGAGTTCGGAGGAGAAAAGCAGAAAGAAGCTGAGGGTCTTCTCCCCTTTCTGCCAGGGTTTACTGTGTGTCCTCCATGGCTTCAGTACAAGTCCCTGCCTGTCAGGGTCACTGGTGGTCTGGTTCCTGGGCTCTGGAAATCCTGGTTTCTCTCTCTGCCCCCCAGTTTGGGGACAGCAGCAGCTTCCGGCTGTTCCTGATCTCTGGGTTGCCTTACCTTCTGCTCCTTGGGTTTCTCAGCCCTGCCTTCAACATAACCAGTTCCCTACTTTAAATCCCCTCTGTTTTCAATACTTAAGTATGGTTTCTGTTTTTCTGGTTGGACACCAACTACTATACTCATGACACCCATCACAAGAATTTATTTTTCTGACATAGAAATAATTTAGAAGGTCCTTAGTACATACTTTTTCTAGGAGTGTAGAATGATTGCTAAAGTAGGCATGAGGCAGTGTCTTGATTCTGTTGCATACTTACTTTTGCTTGATGAATAGAGAAAGGTGACAAGGTTAAGGTTGGGTCGTGATGAAGAATTATTAACTGCTAGCAAAGGGCAAATAAAAGGCAAGGGAAGACTATATAAAATGTTCCTTACCCTTTGACTGCTATCTCAGTGAGAATTGTTATGCTGGGAATCAAAGAGCCATCTGTAAAAAACTTCCTGGGCACAATTTCACTGAGGATCCAGACCCCAGCCTTGCCATGCAGAGGGTGGCTCAGGGGCTGTTCCTCTGGACCAGCAGCATCAGCATTGTGTGAGGGTTGTTACAGGATCTGCTGCTGCTGCTGCTAAGTCACTTCAGTTGTACCCGACTCTGTGCAACCCCATAGACGTCAGCCCACCAGGCTACCCCGTCCCTGGGATTCTCCAGGCAGGAACACTGGAGTGGATTGCCATTTCCTTCTCCAATTCGGGGAAGTGAAAAGTGAAAGTGAGGTCGCTCAGTCATGTCCGACTCTTAGCGACCCGATGGACTGCAGCCCACCAGGCTCCTCCATCCATGGGATTTTCCAGGCAAGAGTACTGGAGTGGGGTGCCATTGCCTTCTCCGGTTACAGGATCTACTGGCTCCCATTCTGCATCTCAACAGGGTCTCTAGGTGATTCACATGAGCATTAAAGGCTGAGAATCACTGGACCAATGGCTTTTGTGAATATGTGTGTGGGTTCCCCAGGTGGAAATAGGCTTCATATTGTGGACCCTGTGCACACGCCCGCACACATCCTGGCCCCTCACTTCCTTTACTTGCGCTTCTTCTGTGATCCTGCTTCCACTGAGCTCCTTGCCCGCACAGTCTTGCCCAGGACCTTTCTGTCAACAGCGTCTGGAACTACTCCAGAGTCTTGGATTCTTGTGACTGGCTATCTGACCACCCCTGCTGTCCTTTGAGCTCACACACCTTCTAGTTCTTAACGCTAAAAGTTTATTTACCCCATCAGATGTAAAATCCATTGATTCCGCCATCTTTGTACTCTCACCCCTCTTGCTTTCTTACTTCTCCCCTTACCCAGCTTTAATTCTAAGCCTTATAGTTATGTCATTATAATTACTCCTGTGTACACCCTCTGCTGCTTTGTCCCTCCTCTTAGTTATAGCCCACTCATTCCCACTGTGTTTATTTTACTACCTACGAGTGGACAGTTTGACAAATACTGATCCAGAAGCTAGGCCATTTACATGTTCATTACACCTTGCTTCCTCTCTCCCTCACTTTAAACCGTCAGCCTCTAAGAAGTGACTACTGAAAGTGAAAGGATACTCTTGGGGAAAAGGTGGTATCGTTTCCCATATCAGGTGCCCCACAAGAGACCAATTAAAACTATGCCTCATTTATTTGGGGTTCAATTTTCTGATGAAGTTATTTAGAATGTCATTGCCAAGAACTAGGAAGATAGCTGAAAAGACCTTGTGAACATCTGGTTCAGATCTAACAAAGACCATTTTCCTGATCTTAGAACATAAAGATATTTTCCTGACAGGTTGTGATTGTTATGAAAACACTGTAAAAATCCAAAGAAGGTTAAATTCCCCATGTAAACTTGCCTTTGGCCCTCCACAACCACTGTGAAGAGTTTGGTATGTGTATCACCTTCTAGAGTTTTTAAATATATCATAAACACACATACAAAGCTGTTCTCATTTGCTTTTCCTCCACGGATGTCCTAAAGTACCTGTTCTTTGCTGTGACTGCAGCTTATGAATGGCTTTAATATTTGTGAATTGGAGGGAGAAAAGTTGCTATTTGACTTTTCAACTCTTTAGTTTTTAGTGCGGCTGAACTTTTTAAAATATGTTTGAGAAACACTTCTGTGTCTTTTCTTTGAATTATGTGTTTTTATCTTTGCCCTCTCTACTACTAGTTTTCTTTAGTCAAGTTCATTGATGCTTTTTGTTATGACTTTCAAGTCTTACTAAGAAAGGGATGCCCTTTCACGTATATGAATTATATGCGTATTCTTTAAAATATTCTCATACTATAAATTTATACTTCATCTGGTATATGGTCATGTAGGTTATTTTCTTTAATCCCTACATAACTTGTGGCCCCACACCATTAATTGAATCAGCCATTCTTTCTTTCCTATTTGGTTTAGCCTTTGTTATCTGCTAAATCTCTGTATGTATGTCAGCCTGTTTGGGGACTTTCTCTTCCTTCTTTTTTCTATTTTACGAGGCAGTATCATACTGGCATTTACAGTCACTTTCTAGATATTTAATGTGTGATTGACGTTTTTCCTTTTCTAAACATTTTCTAAATTTCTAAAAAATTTTCTGAATTTTCTTAATTATTTTTGTATATTTGTTCTCCAGTTGAACTTTAGTCTGTTTGCCAAATTGCAAAATTTTTAGTGAGGCTTTTAAAATTTGGTAGGAAATATATTAAATTTATGGACTAGTTTGGAGACAATTTATGTTTTTACTGTATTAAAATTAGCTATTTATACACATAAGATGTTTTCTTTTATTCTGGCTTTTAAAATGCTCTTCAGTGAAGTTTTACATAAGGTCTTGTGCTTTTACATTATTTTTGTATTTTATGGATTTTGTTGCTATTGCAAACAGGTTTTTCCCACCATGACTATTGTTTAATTATTTTGCATGTTCTAGGTAGACATTTTGGCCTTATCTGTAAGTCATAATTTTTTCTTAGCTAATATCTATACCTTTTGTTTTTGCTAGTATCTATAGTGTTGTTTCTAGGAGTATCAGCCTTCTTCCCCACCAGTCTCTGTTTTGAACCTCTGCAGTTTCTAAGTTCCAGGAGTAGATCTAGATCCTTTTTTTTCTCAAGACGGTCTAAGGAGGGCTCCTTATGGCTGTTAACTTGATACCATCCTGCTGTCTGGTTGGCAGCACCATCTCAGGGAAGGAGCCTCATTCTGCCTCTGCACCTCCACGTGCCCTGGCTCTGGCAGGGGGTCCTGTTTCATTGGGGCTGTCATCAGTAGTCACCTCATGAGTGACGTGTCATCATTAGTTAGAAATCTTGGAGTATAGTATGAAATAATAATGGATCCATACAAAATACTTACTGTGTGCCAGGCAATAAGTATATGGTAACTAAGGCATGTGGTAACTTTATTTTAAATTGAAGTTTACAATGTTTATTAATGTAATTAATGTAAATTAATTTAACATTAATTAATTAACACTAATTAAATTAATGTAACAATGTAAATTAATTTACAGTGTTATGTTTCAAATGTACAGCAAAGTGAACCAGTTTTACATATATACATATATATGTTCTTTTTCAGATTCTTTTCCATTATAGGTTATTACAAGATCTTGAGTACTGTACTATACAGTAGGTCTTTGTTGTTTACCTATATTATATATAGTAGTGTGTCTGTGTTTATCCCAGACTCCTAATTTATGTCTACGCCCCCATCCCCTTTGATGACCGAAAGTTTGTTTTCTGTGCCTATATTTTCATTTTTATAAATAAGTTCATTTGTATCATTTCTTAGATTCCACATATGTAATAACTCTTAATCTTGAAGAAATTTTATGAGATGGGTATTAATGACTAATGGTATCATTAATATCATTTACAAATAAAAACTAAAACAGAAGAGATACAGTAACTTGCTCAGGGTCACACAATTAGTTGGTATCAGTTGTTAAATACTAAATAAATGTTTACTATGCAAGGATGCAAGCACTTACTCTACAAGGATAATCACGATCCAGAGGTAATTTAGAAAGTGTGTATTTACGCTCAGAGTGTTTTGTCCTGGAAGGTTGGAAGTGAGTAACATCTGAAAAAATAAGCATCACTCCCTGACAGTGTCAGGTAAATGAGGCCTGGCCTTTGGCTCCACAGATAATTTCTCTGGCAGCCAGAATTGGCTGTTAATTGAAAATGTATCTGGGAAGAGAGGCTCAGGGGCGTAGGGGATGATGGTTTATCTCATAAAAAAGAAATAAAACTTTCTAAATAAGCTTCTTAAGCATATACATACCCATACACATGTACAAATATATACTTAACTAAAATGATTTAAAATTTTTACAGTCCAGAGGAGATGTGTAAGGTTTGGGGTTTTTGCTTGTTTCTAAAACTTCTAGGACACTTCAGCTTTCAGCATTTTCTTTTACCACATAGAATACAAAGGTAAAGCCTGCACTGAATGAACCCAGTTATGAGAAGGTAAATTGGGAAGAGTTGTTTTTGAAGCTAAAATTGACTTCTTTGTTTCTGTTTCACTTGATAGGAAAACAGAAATCATAGTTTTTCAGTAATCAACTGTGCTTGTCAGTTTTTTATCTCATTCCTGGATAATATAGTAGTAGCCTTTTAAAACTAGTTTCTTGGCCTCTTGTTTTTGTTTTCTGTCCTGACTCTATTAATAAGTGAAGTTAAAATGGCAATCTTTCTGTATTTTCCTGCTTTAGAAACAGTCTTGATTTTCATATAACATGGTTTTAAAATTAGGTGTGTTTTTCCACAATGAGGTACCATTACACACCAGTTAGGATGGCTGCTATCCAGAAGTCTACAAGCAATAAATGCTGGAGAGGGTGTGGAGAAAAGGGAACCCTCTTACACTGTTGGTGGGAATGCAGACTAATACAGCCGCTATGGAGAACAGTGTGGAGATTCCTTAAAAAACTGGAAATAGAACTGCCATATGACCCAGCAATCCCACTTCTGGGCATACACACTGAGGAAACCAGATCTGAAAGAGACACGTGCACCCCAATGTTCATCGCAGCACTGTTTATAATAGCCAGGACATGGAAGCAACCTAGATGCCCATCAGCAGATGAATGGATAAGGAAGCTGTGGTACATATACACCATGGAATATTACTCAGCCATTAAAAAGAATTCATCTGAATCAGTTCTAATGAGATGGATGAAACTGGAGTCCATTATACAGGGTGAAGTAAGCCAGAAAGATAAAGACCAATACAATATACTAACGCATATATATGGAATTTAGGAAGATGGTAACGATAACCCTATATGCAAAACAGAAAAAGAGACACAGATGTACAGAACAGACTTTTGGACTCTGTGGGAGAAGGCGAGGGTGGGATGCTTCAAGAGAACAGCATTGAAACATGTATACTATCTATGGTGAAACAGATCACCAGCCCAGGCTGGATGCATGAGACAAGTGCTCAGGGCTGGTGCACTGGGAAGACCCAGAGGAATCGGGTGGAGAGGGAGGTGGGAGGGGGGATCAGGATGGGGAATACATGTAAATCCATGGCTGATTCATGTCAATGTATGACAAAAACCACTACAATGTTGTAAAGTAATTAGCCTCCAACTAATAAAAATAAATGGAAAAAATAAATAAAATTAGGTGTGTTTTTATAGGCAAAATCTTTGAAGACTTTTTAAGTGTCAGTAGTCTCTGTGTATATATACTTTGAATAAAGGGCTAAATATGCCAAAACTCAACTGTGGGTTAAGTTAAGCAAAGGGATGTGTTAGAGTGTCTGGAGTTTTATATAGAATCCACAAGAGGGTGGGGACGTGGACTTGGAAATGGGCAGGAGTGAAGCATCCTAAGAGGCTGGAAAGCAGAAACCATAACAGCCATCCTCCTGTCAAAGGATGGAATGGTTGCCAGTCAGTTTGAGTACCTTCATCCCTCTGCTCAGGGTGCTGGTCCTTGATTGCCTTGCCTACCCATCCATGGTGTCAGTCAAGGGTCTGTTTCAAATTTGCCATTGTTTTTTTCGTCAAATTTGACATTATGTATTGGATTTAAGAAATCTTGAATCCCATTGAGCAATGCAGATGTTTTTGGATTGTGGTTAAAAGCCTTTATATGACAGTGGGAGGAAAAACAGGATTTCTCTCTGTGGCTACAATAGATTGATGAAAAGGCTTCCATTTTGTCAACTATCTTGCTATCTGTAGAATTTTGTGCTTTAGGACATAACTTTTAAATAGTGGGCATTTCAAAGAGCATTTGTACCATCCTTAGCCACTAGTTTCTTTCCTCAGCCACTCATTTTCATGTCACTGAGTGAGCTGGTGGATTGTTGTTTTGGGTATCCCCCCATCCTGTGGCATAGATGGTATATGACTATATGAATATAGATAGGTAGATGTGTAAACACTGTAGTGGTTTTATATGAGGTTAATTGTACAGTTTTGCATTTTTCTTTCTAGTATATCCTGACTCCTAGGTCTTTTCTCTGTGCCTTTCCTGTATTTCTGAGTCTGAGAAACATACCATTAGTTTCTTTGTATTGACTTTGCACTTAATATGGAATAAATAATAAAATACAGAATAAAAACTCAATCAAGTTACATATCCTGGAAGGGTAAATCACCTTTCTATCTCACCTTCCTGATCACAGTTGGGGGAATTATAGGAGATGCTGAAATGAAATTCTGGCACTGGGCAGCGTGCCCTTCCCTGGGCAACTAAAAGCTGCTTTTCTGCCAGGATGACATCTGGTTTCTGGGGACCATGTGTGTCTCCCCGTCACCCTGACTCTGATCTAAATACTGAAAGAACACACTCCAAGCAGTAATGATTTGGTGTAATGTAAGTGATAGACTTCTTGCAGAGTCTCCTTCACAGCTGTTTGCTCTTCTGAAATTAGCTCCTCTTTTTCTCCTCCTCCTATTTTGATGATTGAATGCGTATTTTCAAAAGATGGTAAATGCAAGGAAAAAAGCCAAAGTAGTAAGCTGATAAGTGTAAAGTTTGTATTCCCTTAACCTGCAGTCCTGTCTCCTGTAATTTGCCAAAACTCATCATCATAAGTTGAAAAATATATGCAAAAAATTCATTTCAGCATTAACTACTTAGTGAAGATTTGAAAACAACCAAAATTTGTAGCAATAGAGTACCAACTTAATAAAATGCATGTATATCTAAAGATACATAACACACAGGACTATTATGTAGCCATTAAAAATAATGGTATAGTTTTATATAATTTTTTTATTGTAAAAGTACTTCGTGGTATGGAATGTTTATGACATAGTGACTGAAAAGCAAATTTCAGGACAGCATTTGTGTGTTCCCATTTATATAAAACTGTATGGTTCTGTGTGTATTTATTCATGGTGCGATGTCTGAAAATATGTTTAAACAGTGTCATCTCTAGTGAATGAACTTGGAGATTTCTTTCCTGGTTGATAACCCGTGATGGAACTAAGACTATGCTGTTGAAATTCATCTATCCATTTTAGTGATTGTTAAACCACATTAATAGTTTTTAAGAAATTGGTTCTTGAATCTCATGTCTAATTATTTTTAATATTATTGAGCCTGCAAAACATGAAGGCCACAGTTGGTGTCTTGACTACACAAGACTCAGATATCTTAGTGTTTAATTATATTCTTAGCCTATGTCTTATGAATACCTCTGCCTTAACTTATACATTTTCTAAGGATGGAAGATGTATTTATTAATCTGTGTATCATTTGGCATAGCATGTCCTAGAAATACCCTTTTTAAAAAAAAATCCTTAAATGTGAAATATATTCCCACTAATTTGCCTAACAAAACACTTTCTGTTCTATTCAGGTGTTGAGTTTGGTGCTCGAATGATAACTATTGATGGAAAACAGATAAAACTTCAGATATGGGATACGGTAAGTATAGCGCAGATACCTTGTATGACCTCAGTAAAGTCATTTTATAAAAGTACATTGTTGTGTGTTTGTTCAGTTTTAATGTTATTTTATGACTGTTATGGTTTGTTAGACACCTGCAACCATGACATAAAATGTGGTAACAGAAAAGATTCATTTTTATCATGCAATATTTTCAACAGCGGTACCCTAGGTGTCAGGTGTAGGGGAACATATTTGAGCAAATGCTCAGGCTATGGGATCCAAATAGAAATGCTTCAGAAACTGTGTTTTTAAGAAAAACAAGCAGTATACTGTCTAAAGTATACATGTGAATTAAAATATATGAATGTCAGTACCTTAGAGTCACTTGATGTGATAGTTTATTGGTTTATTCTAAAAATAGGATTTAGTCCTGAGCACTTGATGCTACCTTGCTCCCAATCCTGTCGTTTACATTCATCGAATGCAAGTTCAATATCCTGTCACATAGTTTTTAATGGCAGTTTCTCATCTGAACCACGGAAAGTTATTTGCATGAGTATTTTCTTTATTTTCCCATCTTCTGCATAAAAGAGAAGTACTTCATTGTATACAATTGATATGTAGAGACCTCAAAGAGCCTTTGCTTATGTGGCTTATAGCTATCACTATCACTAGAGTTTAAGGCTGAGAAACTTATTAAACAGTTCATTATTGATTGATTGTAGAATAACCCTGATAAACTCATTGTATATTAGAGTAAAAAATGCAATTTTTATGGAAATTGACCATTTTCCCAAGACAAAAATCTATTTTCCAGTGTGAAGAGTGTCATTTTGTTACATTTTGAAAATTGTCTTTACACTCTGCTTAGTAGAAGACAGCTGGATTCTTGTGTCGCCCTCTGCATCAAGTCTTTTGTGTGTTGTTTTGTTGAAGTCTATGAAGAGAATGGCCCCGCCCATCAGAACAAGACCCAGTTTCCTCCTCAGTCAGTCTCTCCCATCAGGAAGCTTCCATAAGCCTCTTATCCTTTTCCATCAGAGGGCAGACAGACTGAAAACCACAGTCACAGAAAACTAACCAATCTAATCACATGGACCACAGCCTTGTCTAACTCGATGAAACTATGAGCCATGCTGTGTAGGGCCACCCAAGACGGATGGGTCATGGTGGAGAGTTCTGGCAAAATGTGGTCCACTGGAGAAGGAAATAGAAACCACTGCAGTATTCTTGCCTTGAGAACCCCATGAACAGTATGAAAAGGCAAAAAGATAGGACACTGAAATATGAACTCCCCAGGTCAGTAGGTGCCCAGTTTGCTACTGGACAGCATCACTGACTCAATGGACATGAGTCTGAGTAAACTCCAGGAGTTGGTGATGGACAGGGAGGCCTGGCATGCTACAGTCCATGGGGTCACAAAGAGTCAGACACAACTGAACAACCGAACTGAACTGATGAAGAGAATACAACCTCACGCAAATAGGTAGTTGGAGAATGGAGGACCTCATGGGCCCTTCAGGAGTCTTGGGGACTCCCAGAGGTCCAGGTATCCCACTGTAAGCACCACTGCCTTAGGGCAATTAGGACTTAAGTCTTCGCTGAACCCCAATTGAGAAAATCCGAAAGGTTTAGGACAACAAACAGCATATCTCTAAACTAGTAAATGAAATGGAAAATACAGGGAATTTTACTGCCACATGCCCCCGGTCTTTTTTTTTTTTCCTAATCTTACAGTCTTAGTGTCTCACCTGTCACCTTTAATAGCCATTACTGAAAGAAGGTATCTTGAAGAATATTCAGTCTCACAGACTGGATTCTTAAGAACGCCGAGCGAATTTCTGAAGGCTGTCGTGAGACCTAGGTTTCCTCATCTTTCCTATATGCCACACAGTCATCCCAAAATGGGAAACCCTAAATCTCTGTCTTGCTCTGTTTGAGAATCATATATGGGACTCTATTTTTATGCTTTCTTTTTCCTCTTTCTGCAGTGCAAATTTATGCATTCACCATTTCTTAGTGTTTCCCCCACCCCCAACCTGTAGCATATCATAACTTTCTGGATTTATGTTCTCTCAAGCAATGTAACTTCAAAACTGCACAGAAAAGAGAAAAATAAAATACACAAACTCCCTTCTTTCCTAGAGATTTTAATTAATGATCTCTAACCAAAAGGAAATCTTTTCTACTTCTATATTAATAGTTTCTCTTCTTTTCCAGAAGTGATTGTTTTACAGAAACCAGTTTGCTTCCTTAGCTAATAAAACATTCTTGTGCAACCCAAATCCTTCACTGTAGTGTGAACTAAACTGCTTACTGTTCTTTAATATGTTTTTCATACATTGTGCCTTGCATACTTTACTTGAAGTCGCTCTACATTAATGTCTACCTCCCGTGATCTGCTTTTCTTACATGACAGCGTTAAAAGAATCTGAAGTCAGCAGTTACATCCTCTGAAGTCTTTTTTCAAAGTAAATATTCTTAAATTTGTCAAAGCATTCAACATCTCTTCTTTCTTAGATCTTTGCAACCTTTATTTCTCTTCCCAGAATCTTCTTAAGTTTCTATATGAAATTCCCTTAAAAAACCTAGAATTAAATAGTCCTGGTTGACTTTTTCTCCATCCTTGCTGTTGACACTAAGACAGCCTAAAAATTACTGTGATTCTTGTTAATCTTGCAGTCATCCAAACCAGAAGTCTTACCCTTGCATGTAAACCTCAGAATCTTTTTCCTTGATAACAGCAGTCCTTGATCACAGGTCTAGATTTGTAAGTTGAGTAAAGTACCTGAGATTCCTTGTTTGGGCCCTGGACAGCTTAGTTGGCTACTTAGAAATCCTTTTTTCTTTTTAGCTTTCAGCTGTGTTCCATGTAACTGGAGTTGTTAGATAAATGACTGACAAACTAAAAGGTATTACTGTAGTATTGATTCTCACAACTTTTAATTTTCTAACTTGATTGGCTGTTTGGGATCATTGAAGATGACATATTTGAATGTCTGCTATAAATAAACTTCAGTATTCTGAATTGGGCTATCCCTCAAGAAGATCTAAGGAGGAAAAAAGATAAGCATGTGAATAGTGTGTTCATTTTATCTAATCAATAGTATTAGACCCAAATGATCACATGAAGGGGAAAAGGCTAAGTATAGGCTGTGGTGGACAAGCTTCCTAGCTTTGTGAGAGGATTATGGAGCTTGAACTGGTCCTCAGAGGGAATAGATATTGGGGAAGTAGAAAGAGGAGAAAAATTTTCAGACAAAGAGTTAAAATAGAGGCACAGAAGCAGGAATATTCAGAATATGGATAGAATACCAGTAGGAAAAAAATGGCTGTATGAATAAGACTTTTATTGAATAATAATATAAAATTCTAGAGAAACAAATAGAAATCAGATGCCCAAGAGGTTAGGATTTACATTCAGGGTAAAGATTTTTGAACACTAGTTTGATGCATGTAGACTTGTATATTAATGGAGGTAACAGAAGAGGAGGAGTTGTTAAATTACCAAACTGGTTACTACAGAAATTGTTATCAACAGAAAGGCACATAGGGAAGCCAATTTGGGGGAATCTTTATATCCTTAGCTGCTATTAGGAATCCCTTTCTACAAATAATTCTATATCTTGTTCAGTTTCAAACTTCTAAGATCTCTTTAAGCCACCATCTTATAGTGAAGAGGATGAAAAACATCTATATATCCTATATTGATTTTCTTTTCACTTAAAATAGTATCAGTTGATCACACTTTGGACAGGTTTACATTAAAGTGTTTTTTAAAGACTAGATTACTTTACTTTAATATGATCAAGATCATTAACCACTGGGCTAGCTTTCTGCAGTTAGTTGTTCAGTAGGCCAGAGTATGGGATGTTGTTCCTACAAGTCCGGTCTCAAGAAACTTCTGAATACTGATCTTTGCTTATTACAGAGTAATCATAGATTTTAAGATGCATAGCTGCATTCATGACAGTCACTTGGAATGTCATTTTTTTGGTTGAATTTTTGTTTGATTTTGTAATTATGGCAGGATCCAGATCCAGTGGATTTAGTATAAAGTGATGCATAATATACATTATTTCCATATTGCAATATGTTTCTTCTTTGTAAAACAATTCAGGAGGAATGGAAGTGATATGCAAATATGTGCTTTTCCTAAGTTTGTTTCCGTTTTACTATTTCTTATTTGGACTATAAACCCTGAAGTTTTAGATCTCAGTATAGTTCTTCTGTATGATCTGTAGCAATGTACAGTTAACCCTTGAACAGTGTGAGGTTAGGGTTGCCAACCCTCCACGCTCAAAAATCTGGTTATATAGTTGGCCCTTCTTCTCCATGGTTCTTCCTATCCCCGGTTCTTCCATGTTCGTGGATTCAACTAACCTCAGACTATTTTCCATTGAAAAAGCTCCACATATAAATGGATCCACACAGTTCAAAACCATGTTGTTCAAGGGTCAACTATATTCATTTTAATTCATCCCACAAAAGATCCCACCAAGATCCATTTAAAGAACTTTTACGTTTGCTCTTTGTATAGACTTGGGATGTAGAAGAGCTCTAAACGTGATTTTCGTCTTGAACACATAAGATACTTAGCTTTTTTGTATTGTTTACCACATAATCCTTCCTTGGTATATATCATTCACGGTGAAGTAAATCTCTTAAAAATCTAGTCCTTCGTTTTCCCATACTAAGCAGTTGAAGAGGAAATTCCCATAAGGCTTGCCTTTTGAACTTGGATTTGAATTTTTTTTTGAAAGCTGTGTCTCAATAAATTATATAAAAATAATTGTAAGTAGTTTCCTACTTCCAGCTAGTATCTAGTGTTTTAACCTCAAATTCTGTGAAACGAGTTGGCTGTTTTTACAGCCCTTTTATGTGATGGCTTTCTCAGTATCTAATTTTTCACAAGACATACTGCCAGAATTATTTTTAAGTTACCAAAAGAAGGTCTCATTCTTTAGTTTCCACTGGGAGAAGTTCTTTTTTACTGAATCTTAGTATGTCAGGACCTACTAATGTCCACTCATTTAGGCGGACATCAGTATGGATGTGACATCAGAATGGAGTGATAATCGTTTTGTGCATTTGCCTGAGACATTAGAATTCATTCTTTCACTCAGCAGGCTTTCTCTGCATGTCTGGTGTTTGCCAGACCCAGTGCTAGGCGGAGGATAGGAAGAACCACAGTGACAGCGCTTGAGTATTACTACTAGAACAGGGCAGAACCCGAGCTGTCCATGTGCATTCTGAGGGTGGGAAGGACTGAATATTTACACTGGAAGATCAGAACTCAGAATGCAAGGAGCTAGTAGATTTTTAATTAAAAAATTGTGAAAGCAGACTTTGTTGTGTACTTAATTTACATGCCATTTTTTTTCTCAAAGGTTGAAATGATTAAAAATGAAAAGTTATTTTCGATAAGAACTGTCCCCAATTTTAAATTCAGAGGCAAAAGACATCCCACACCACCCTTTCTTAAAAAGCAGAACATTAATGCCGCTAGTAGAAGAGAGAAATTAACTAGTATCTCTGAAGTCTGTTTTCACAAGTGGGTATTAAGATGACTTTATGTCCTCTTGCCTTTTGACAAGCATTATATATCAAATACAGAGAAAATTGATTAAGTGTAGAGAAAAGAATTACATAAATTCAGAACCATTTTCTGTTTTTTCATAATAAAATGATTGCTCAAAGAATTCCATCTGATCACTGTTGAAAGCTCACTGCAGTTTATGATATAACTGATAAAATCTGCATCCTTGGCCTTCCAACAACCTTTACACCAGCAGATGGTGGGCGTAAAGATGTCATTCATCATTTATTTACAATGGACTTTATTTATTCTAGTGTCAACAGCTGCCCCAGGGAGTGGGTTATTGAATTCAAATGTGAGGCTCTGGGTTATTTGCTTCCTTTCAAATTTGTCTTCAGAGCTTAGTTGCTAGGAGTCCATTCTGTGTTCTAATAATGATTCATGTATTGTGAAGCCATTCAGTAAATTGGGTTGTCAGGGATTGCCAAAAAAGGTTTCGAGGTCTTGTTTTGGGGGGTGGCGGGGTGTGGATTGCATGTGCGTCTGGTTGACTTGAGCAGTAGTGGTATTGCGTGACTTTTTCCTAAAACTGGTGAAGTTAGGATTTCTTCTTTTCCTTTTATGTACTCATTATCTCCCTGTCGATATATTCCACATGTGAATAATAAGGAAACACAGAGGGCTGTTTACTAAAGGGAACTCTCAAACTTTTCTTCTCTCCTCACAGGCAGGGCAAGAGTCCTTCCGTTCCATCACACGGTCGTATTACAGAGGAGCAGCAGGGGCTTTGCTAGTGTATGATATTACAAGGTGAGAACTTGCAAGTGGTTCTGCTCAGTGGGCAACGCAGAGAATTTTTCCAAGTATCAGTAGTAAAAGTATAGCTTTGCCTTTATGTCCTGACTACTTGCCTTTAAAATTTGTGTATCTTGAATTAAATTTAAATTTCCTACAGAAATCTGTAACTGAGTTGCTCTCTTATATAAATAAGCATCCCAAGTTGATCAGTTTGGTAATGATATTTATACATTGGAATTTCCTGAAGTGAGGTTACATTTAATTCCTAAACTGAACTATAGTCATTGAGCTGTGACTCCAGATACTGTACTTAAAATCTGTTTCTTGTTTCTTCATTGCATATGGCTAAAAACAATCTTTAATGGAATGTATACTGTTCATTGTATAGCACTTAGGGAAAATACTTCGAAAATAGCCATCAGATTGTCATTTATGTTTAGGAGAGACACATTCAACCACTTGACAACCTGGTTAGAAGATGCCCGCCAGCATTCCAATTCCAACATGGTCATTATGCTTATTGGAAATAAAAGGTAAAAAGACTATATCTTTAAATCTTTATTGCCTAATGGTGAAGACTGGATAGCTGTTTATGTGGTCACTGTTAAAGTGCCTGTCTTGTACATTGTCCAAAATATAAGTTATTGATTTCTTAAATTAAGAAATTTTTTTTAATATTAAGAAGTTTCTTTTGGTTTTTAAAATACAGATCATAAGCTTTATTGGGATTTATTATTATTTGAAATAGTTTTTGTTGGAAGCTGTATTTTAAATAATATTTTTATGGAGTTTTATCTGATTAGTAATTTAAAATAAAACCCACTGATTTGTTTGGTGGCTAGGTCACTGTTCGGTATTATCCAAAATACTTGGCAGTAGAAATAAGGATCCATACAGAACTCAGAAAAACATTTTTTCCCTTTATCGTGATTTAATATGTATTACATGAGTTAATGCAATACATGGATTAATCATGTGTGTTTCTACTTGAAGGCCAAAGCACTTTTATTAATAATATTGTTTAATAGATACCATATTTAGTACTTTTAAGCTTACCTCTAGGACTTACATATTAGTGTCATCTTAATAGTATTTTTACAATCTTATTTTACCTTATATTAATTGCAGTGAATGTCTTTGTGTTTGTTTTAAATGATAGTATAATACATAGGAAAACAGTTTCTTGACCGTAGTTTCTATAAACTTTCAAGAGTGTAGGAAAGTTTTCACTAATTTAGTAGAAAATTACAGTGGTAACAATTAAAACTAGTATTTTTAAATTGCTAGATACAGAATTCATTCATTCTTCAGGTTTATAAAATAGTATTAAAAGATAATATTTTTAGAAAAGTAAAAGTATTACTCTTATATGGTAATAAACACAACAAAGCTTTTATTTATTTCATCCATTAATGAGGGAACCAGTAAGATGGTACAATTAGTTCAAAAGAGAACTCAAAATGCCACACGTTTATAATCAAATAAGGAATGCTGAAATGAATTTACAGATGGATACAAAACTGAACAAAATTCATAGATTGATAGCTGTATTCCACCAGGGCTCAGCTTGCATTTCCATGGACAAGAATTACTTGCTTTAGTATCTGTTTTTCATAAGTTCGTTTCTCTTTAATATATCTACAATTATTGAAAACTTGTGGGGTGCAATTAAAGCAGTGCTTAGAGGGAGATTATAACACAAAACACTTTTATTAGGGAAGAGTTTCAAATCAGTAACCTAAACTTTCACCTTAAGATTAAAACTAGAAAGGTAAGAGCAATGTAAACCTAAGGTAAACAAAAATAAATAAGGAGGTTAATGAAAAGAAAACCAGTAAAACTAAAAGCTAGCTCTTGAGAAGACTGAGAAAAGAAGACACACATTATCACTATTGGGAATAAAAGAGTAACATCACCACAGATCCTTTAGATATTAAAGGGATAATGAGAGAGTAGTGTAAACAAATGGATTGGGGAGATGTTGGCCAAAGGAGTGCAGACCTGTAGTTAGAAGATGAATAAGTTCTGGTACCTCATGTACAGCGCTGTGATTATAGTTAGCAGGACTGCACCGTGTACCAGGTGCTGTGAAACAAGATCTTAAACGTTCTTACCATAAAATCAAATGATACATGATGTGATGGAAGTGCTAGCTGATGCTACCGTGGTAGTCATATTGTGTTATATAAATGCTTCAAGTCAATACGTTGTATTCCTTAAACTTACAGTGTTACATGTCAACTGTGTCTCAAAAAATAAATAATCCCTAAACAATTTTAAAAAAACATTTTTTTCACAGCTGTTTGATTTACCAGTTCTAAACTGTAGTTACCATAGTCTTCATAAACTTCCTCTATTAGATGACTGCTTTCTTATCTGTAGAATCTTCTAGTGCAAAAAATAAATCTAAATAAATGGAGAGATATACCATGTTCATGGATTGGAAAATACATATTTTTAAGATGTCAGCTTTTCACAAATTGGTCTGCAGATTCATTGTAATCTCAAAATGCTTCAGTCTTTTTTAAGCAGGTAGAAATTGACAAGCTGATTTTAAAATTTATTTGAAAATGCAAAGGTCATAGAATAGCTAATATTGGAGGATTTGCTGGTTTCAGTAAAGTGACTTCAAGATTTATTATAAAGCTACTGTAATAAGTCTGATATTGGCATAGATAGACATAGATCATTGAAACAAAGTGAGAAATAAGAAGTCAGTCTATACCCAGGTAGTTTGTTTTTTGATAAAGATGCCATGGTTCAGTAGGGGAAGGGGTAATCTTTTCTTCAAATGGTGCTGGAACAGTTGAATAACCATGTGCAAAAAATTAACGTTGATTCTTACCTCACACCATATACAAAAATTAACTGGAAATGGATTATAGACCTCAACGTAAGAGCTAAAGGTATTAAAAAAAAAACTGTAGAAGAAACCATATAAAATTTTAGGGATTCTGATTTTGTCAAACATTACTTACATAGAGAATGATCAACTTAACAAATATTGGTAAGGATTTAGAGGAAATTGAAACTCTCATACTGCTGGTGGGAATATAAAATAATACAATGATTTTGCATAACAATTTAGGAGTTTCTTTAGAAAATAAACACACATTTGCTATACCACTTAGCCATTTCACTCCTAAGCATTTACCCGAGAAAAAAGGATGAAAAAGGAGACATGCTATTTTCCATTTATATAAAACCCTAGCAAATGCAGACTATTCTTTAGTAGCAGAAAGCAGATCATTAGTTGCCTAGGGCACAGGGGAAGGAAAGGGTGAATTACAGTGGGGAATAAGGAGACTGGTGGCTTTACCGGGTATACACATATCAAACTCATCAAGTTTTCTATTAAACGTGATTTTATTTTTATGTTAGTTGTATTGCTGTAAAGCTGTTAAAAAGAAAGTAACATAATTAAATATTATAATGGCATAAATTAAATTTTTTTAGTGTTATTTTAATTGAGGTTTGCTGTTAAGAGAACATACAATTGTTCCTCCATATCCATGGGGGATTGATTCTGTCATTCCCCTCAAATATCAAAATTCTTTTAAGATTAAGGCTATTGGAGGGAAGCTTTGGTCTTTGTATTCAGTAATATGGAAGTATTCATACTACCATTCAGTGGTGATGTGTGAAATAGTAAGAGGAGAATGTTTGAGTAATAAAGGAAAAGTTCACACTTTTATCTTACCAGTGTTTTCCTTGTGTTTAAAACGAGACGGGGGCAGCTTGTTGTTTAGTCACTAAGTCATGTCCGACTCTTTTGCGACCCCATGGACTATAGCCCACCACTTTGTCCATGGTATTTGCCAGGCAAGAATACTGGAGTGGGTTGCCATTTTCTTCTCCAGGGGATCTTCCCAACCCAGGGAGCAAACTCTGCATTGGCAGGCCAGCTTTTTACCCCTGAGCCACTGGAGAAGCTACTTACTGGTGGCTTAAATTTGGTTGCTGCCTGTAATTCAGTTGTGAAAAGAAAGAGCAAACTATAGTGTATACCAAACATGTTTCTAATGATTGTAGAAGGGTAGTTCTTTAGGATACACTAGCTGTGGAAAGACATTTTAGGGAAGAAACTAAGAAAAAAAAAATGTATGACATTCAAAGAGTGAATGGCAATGAACAGAGATAAATGGGATTATTATCAGATAACGGGAGTTGGGGTAAACCTGGAGACAGAGAGTAAGCCATTTTTGAGTTAGGTGGATTAAGCTGTAGGGAGCCAGTGGAACCATTTGAGAAAGATAGTGACCTAGTCAGAATGACAGATGACATAGATTTTTCTTAACTGTGGCATTTGGAATTGATTATACAAGAAATTAGAAAGCAGAGTCTACAAAGATGAAAGTTTTTAATAGGTAAAGGATTAGAATACCCTAAACAAGAAAGCATAAGTTAAGAAAATGGTTTACTACTTAAGTAGTAAAAGTGATTTAAGTGGGATTAATGGGGTGAAAAGTCAAAGACCACAATATGATTTTATGCCTGGAAAACTGAAGAAATGGGTGCTAAAACAGAAGAAGTGAACACTGAAGTGCCACTTTCTTTTTTTCAAACAACTCCTTATATGTACATACCCTTAACCCTCTGCTAATATAACATTTGCAAATGCAAACATCATGAGAGATGCTGGTAGGGAAAACTTGTGACTAACTTGAAATATCCCCAAATAAGGGATTATTTAAATAAAATGTGGCATACACATAAAATGGGATGAAGGGCAGTTAAGGGAAAGTATTTTCTTGAAGATTTTGTGTAACTTAAGGCTAATTTCAGATAACAAAACTCTTAAGAATGAGATAAGATAAGGGAGCTGAATTTCAGTAGCACACTGCCATATCACTGTTGAGGGTGTCCCCCAACCCTTATTTTTTATTCCTGCTAGAATATAAGCTCCATGAGGTGGCCAGGGCGGCGGGGGTAGGGGGTGCGGCGAGGTGTTTTATGTCTAATTTGATGAGTGATCTGTCCCCAGATCCTGGAAATGGCTTGGCACGCAGGAGGGCCCCAGATTTCAGTTGGATAGATTATCTTCATCCAGTTATGCAGACTGAGTTTAATTTTTTTTTTTTTTTACAATAAAACACACTTGAAGAAGAGACAGCTACTTTTTACCCCTACCTTAACTAATACGATTCCAGTATGATAAAAATGGATACCGTACTTGTGTCCAAAATTTCTAAATTAGACTTCTATTTTTCTCTCTCTCCTTTGATTAACAGTTTTATTGGGAATTAAACCAACTAGGATGAATAATTAATGTTTCAGTAGTACTTTGAATTTTATCAGTCAACTTCCTGTAATTTCTGAGGATTGTGTCTTATTTTTAATCATATTCAGACTCTGAGTCTGGCTGAAGGATGAGGAGTCTAGTGTAATTTTGCTCTCTCATCATGTTGAGTAAGATAGTTCCCTTCTTTCGTAACCCACTGTACTCAAAGGTGGGATTTGAGGCTTGATGTTCCCTTTGAGTTTCTCTGGTTTTAGCATTCTAGGACTCTAACTTAGAATCTTTCTTTGCTTGGATTGTTAGTTCTTTGAAACTAAGCAGTGTGCACTTTGACTCTCATAATACACAGGATAATGCAGTTAATTATTATGTGTGAAAAATTAATTGGAAAAATGGTCAGCACAACTTTGAATCTAATTGTATTGTGTTGGTTGATAGCTGAGCCCTTTCTTTCCCATGTTCAGTGATTTAGAATCTAGAAGAGAAGTAAAAAAAGAAGAAGGTGAAGCTTTTGCACGAGAACACGGACTTATCTTCATGGAAACTTCTGCTAAGACTGCTTCTAATGTAGAAGAGGTAAATAAAGGCCTTTTTTAAATGTTTATCTTTCTACGTAATAGCAATCATTTGTTAATCATTTGTTGGTTATACCCCATAGGCTTTTTAGACACAGATAGTTGTTGAAAGTACAAAATTTCTTTCCTTTGAAATACCTTGTAACATTCATGTTATATCAGATTCTCAAATTATATTCTGAGCCTTCTCTTGAAGTCAGAATGATTTAACAGATCTTTGTATATACTTTGCCTAAAATCTTTTTTAATGTGGTTGAAGAGGGGAAAAAAAGAACACTAATGAAATTTGGAAATGTTTCAAGACGCTAAACATTTGTAGCTGTTTGCATCCACTTCTGCTTAAATAGAGGAAGTATTATTGCTATATAACATTATATTAAACATGGGAATTCTGCCATATTTAATAAATAAGATTTGTGGTATCTTAATTATTTCTGTTGTCAACCTGAACTGTGGAAGTTTTCTGAACACACCATATTTTTCTGTGCTTTGTGTATGTGGGATATGGGATTTATATACTACACATGCAGGAGTAGGCAGTCAATCCTCTCTAAGGTAAATGTATGACTACACTCTAGTTCATAAAAAGGAGAAATGAGACTTAAGAAAATATGTAGTTTGCACAGAGTAATGCTGCAGTTTCCACCTTCTGGGTAAGAATTTTAAAAGCAGCTGCAGAAAAGCTGCAGAAATGATTGGAGAAGCACTTGCTTTAAGGATAGGGGTCCTAAGCCACGGGACCTTCCACATAGTAAACAGTGAATACATATTTATTAGGAATAATACTCGTCTAATTACCTGTTGAACCCGGAAGTTGACTATAGTAGTTCAGCAGCATTGGTATTTTCACTGAAGAATTCTTAGGTAAGATATCCTGTTCATCTCCACTTAATGAGGTGCTCTGTGATTGTCCTTAATATGTTTCTTACAGGTTCCAACTAATGCTTTACCTGTGTTGCCAATTAATTGCAACTTGATGACATATGAAAATGTTTTACTTTACACAGCAAACCCAGAGAGAAATCCATTCTGTCCTCTTGTTTAACTTAAAATAGACAGAAAGCTGCCTGTTTCAGTGATGCATTCCTTTCCTAGAGGTTGGATTTGAAACTGGAGGGGCTAGTGTGTTGTGGTCGTTTCAAGACATAGGAAACATATCTTTATTGATTATTAACAGTGGATTTTCGTGTTGATTTTGAGAACCTTAAAACCAGAACTATCTGTATTTTATGAAAGAGCTGTCCTGTGAAGTCAGATGACAAGACAGCCACTACCGGAAAGTAATTCTGAATTTCTGGTTTTAACTCTGAAGCCTTTGTGTTCATTTTCTAATTTTTAACAAGTCACAGTAGGTGTTTATTTATAAGTAGAAAATTACTATTGTCATTTGACTGAACATTTAAATGAAGTATATTTCATTAATGTTTTGGCAGCGTTATTACAAAAATTCTGTATCTGTGGTTAATAATGAAAATAATTGTTTAAATTTGATCAGGGCAGGAATTTTCCATACTCTTGAGAGAGCAGCACTTTTCTTAATCATGTAAATTAATTTACCTCTCAGAAGCCAAGGATATTAGGAGATAATCTTTTTAGATTCCATTTTAAAGGATTCATAGATAAGCATTGCATAATATAACATGTGAGATCTTACCTAAAGGCTAAAAATGTTTCATGATAAAATATTTTAAGAAGATGGAAGTCCATTCTATGATCCAAAGGAAATCAAACTTGAATCTGTACACAACTTAGAAACTAATTGAACATGAAAATAATAACCAAAGGACTTCTGCATCTGGGAAGATGGAGTAGACTGACTTTCCACCTATTTTTCCTGCTGAGTACAACTAAAACTCTGAGCATTATATGTAAAACAGTTATAAGAAGACCGAAAAGTAGCAAGAAGAAGGCCAACCAGCTAGAGACCCTGGGATCTGAGGAATGATGCAGCAGGGGTCCCCTTGGTTCATTTTTGCCTCATATTACCTCAGATTGGGTTCAGGAGTAAGTGGCAATCCAGAAAGTTGTGTTCTTCTGTTTTGTTCCTTCCAGAAGATTTAAGTACATGGCATAAAGACATGAAATAAAGGCATACAGCTCAAAAAGGAAGGAATAAATTGTTTGTATTTGTGGATGATATGATTATCTCTGTAGAAATCCCAAGAATTTGTTTTTGTTCAGTCTCTCAGTCGTGTCCGATTCTTTGTGATCCCCTGGACTATAGCACGCCAGGCTCCCTTGTCCTTCACTATCTCCCTGAATTTGCTCAAACTCATGTCCATTAACTCATTGATGCCATCCAACTATCTCATCCTCATCCCCTTCTCCTGCCTTCAGTCTTTTCCAGCATCAGGGTCTGTTCCATTGAGTTGACTCTTCGCATCAAGTGGCCAAAGTATTGCAGCTTCAGCTTCAGCATCAGTCCTTCCAATGAATATTCAAGGTTGATTTCCTTTAGGATTGACTGGTTTGATCTCTTTGCTGTCCAAGGGACTCTAAACAGTCTTTTCCAGCACCACAGTTCAAAATCATCAATTCGTTGGCACTCAGTATTCTTGATGGTCCAATTCTTCCATAGTGCATAACTACTGGGAAAACCATAGCTTTGACTATGCAAACTTTTGTTGGCAGAGTGTTGTCTCTGCTTTTTTTAACGTGCTGTCTGGGTTTATCATAGCTTTTCTCCCAAGAAACAAGCATCTTTTAATTTTATGGCTGCAGTCACCATCCACAGTGATTTTGGAGCCCAAGAAAATAAAAGTCCGTCATTGTTTCCCCATCTATTTGCCATGAAATGACGGGACCTGATGCCATGATCTTCGTTTTTTGAATGTTGCATTTTAAGCCAGCTTTTTCACTTTCCTCTTTCACCTTTCTCAAGAGGCTCTTTAGTTCCTCTTTGCTTTCTGCCTTTAGGGTGATATCATCTGTATATCTGAGGTTGTTGATATTTCTCCTGGCAGCCTTGATTCTAGCTTGTGATTCATCCAGCCCAGCATTTTGCATGATGTACTCTGCATATAAGTTAAATAAGCAGAGTGACAGTATACAGCCTTGATATATATTCCTTTCCCAATTTTATTTTTTTTTTTTATTTTTTTTTTTCCTTTCCCAATTTTAAACCTGTCTGTTGTTCCATGTCTGGTTCTAACTGTTGTTTCTTGACCTGCATACAGGTTTCTCAGGAAACAGGTAAGGTGGTCTGGTATTCCTGTCTCTTTAGCAGTTTCCCACAGTCAAAGGCTTTAGCATAGTCAATGAAGCAGAAGTACATGTTTGTCTGTAATTCTCTTGCTTTCTTTGATCCAACAGATGTTGGCAGTTTGATCTCTGGTATCTCTGGTTCCTCTACTTTTTCTAAATCCAGCTTGTACATCTGGAAGTTCTCAGTTAATGTACTGTTGAAGTCTAGCTTGAAGGATTTTTAGCATTACCTTGCTAGCTTGTGAAATGAGTACACTTGTGTGGTAGTTTGAACATTCTTTGACATTGCCCTTCTTTGGGATTGAAATGAAAACTAACCTTTTCCAGTCCTCTGGCCAAGGGATTTACAAAATACACTAGAGCTAATAAGTTAGGTCAGCAAGTTGATAGTATGCAAGGCATATTTTTAAAATCTACTGTATTTCTATGTATCTACAATGAACACCAAAATTTAAAATACAGTATCATCTATAATCACACAAAAAGGGGACTTCTCTGGAGGCACAGTGGATAAGAATCCACCTGCCAATGCAGGGGACACGGGTTTGATCCCTGGTCTGGGAAGATTGCACATGCCATGGCGCAGTTAAGTCTGTTTACCCCAACTACTGAGCCTGTGTTCTGGAGCCCGAGAGCTGTAACTGCCGACGCCCATGGGCCTAGACCCTGTGCTCTGCTACACGAGAAGCCTCTGCAGTGAGCAGCCGGCGCGCCACACTCTGTTTCCTCATTCTTTTTCAGAGCTAGGTTCCCAGTCTGACTTTGGCCATCACAGCCAGGGTCTTGCTGGACCTCCTAGTTGCCTCACCTAACAAATCTTTTCTCTTCTTACCTTTGATAGTCCCTGGGGGGTATGTGATACTTCTGACCACTCACTCTTCTATAAACTTTCTTTTTTCTTAGCTCCATGATATCATAATCTTCTTTTTATCTGTGCCTCCCAGACTCCTTTACTGTCTTTTATTTCCATGTTGAAATTATCGCCTGAATCCAGGAATACCCTTCTTAGGCTGTATGTCCATCTCCACTTTGACCACTGCTGGCCCTCCTCTCCCCTCGTCTGCGAAGTCCCCTTTCCTGTATCCCAGGGCACCCCCCTTCCCTGCCTCTTCACACTCGGTTGCTGTGTGTTGCTCTCCACATGTGTATTACTATTTCTGCCTATTAGTTTAAGTATCTCTCCACACTGTCCTCTTCTATGATCGCTTCCTAACTGGACTCCCCATCTTCATTTTTCAGTCCTCCACACTCTTGCCTATAACACCTTTCTAAAAAAGGAAAACTGAATGTCACTCTCCAGCTTTATTAAAACCCTCCAGTGGTTCCTCACCACTTCAGAAACAAACTCCTTGGCTTGGAAAACAGGCCCTTCACTTGCCAGCCCACCCCTCCTCACTCTTCATGTTAAACTGGGAGTGCATCCACAGAATGTGTTCTCGGCACTTGAAATGCCCCGTTTCCTACTGAGCCTTCAAGGATGTCGTTGAGTCTCCTTCCTCATGGAATGCTGTGACGTGGGACACACACACACACCGCCCCCTCCACCACCCACACAGTCCCCCTTCTGTGCTTGTTTCTCTGTGCTTACTCATTCCTGGGTCATTCTGGTCATGGCTTTATCTTCACACGCTCATGACTCTGTCATGACTCTTGTTTTCACGTTGGCTCAACATAAGGACAGAATTCCTTGGAAACCTAGACCATATTTTTATCTTGGCATCTCCAAATATCTAGCACAGTTGTTTCCCTACACAGTAGATAAATGTGTGGATGGTTAAGTATTCACTTAATTTCTTTAACCCTTCTCCTCTCCCTGCAGTCTTTAGTCACCTTCTGCTTTGGTCCCACTTGTTAATCTGTAGGTGCAATTCTGTCCAAAACCTTCTTTGCCCTAAGTGTTCTAAAACCTGTGAGATTCTTGAAAACACTGATGAATAGACTGGCTTCTCCTTTGATTGGGAGCTCCCTCTGGTAGCTACCTGGAGTCTTTGTGGTTTGAAAGGGTTTTTTAGACCCAGGAATAACTGCCTCAAAGATTATGGCAGGCGACAGAAAGTACCCCTTCCCAGAAGCAGCAGGCCAACTTTCTAAAGATGTCCAAATACTCTAAAAGTGGTATATTTGCTTCTATAATTCCTACCTTGTTTTTCTCTTTGTATTTCCTCTCTACATTAAAATTTCTTTTTCTCAAAGTTGTAATTACCAAAACTTGACGTTATTGCATTCCCTCTAGGACCCAAAGATGATTGTGGTGTCAATGAAATATTCTTTGTCAAACTGTTGTCACTGTGTCAGATATTCTTCCCAGTTTCTTAGCCATTTGATGGGTGATTTTTCCCTATATTCATCAGTTTTTCTTAAAGTTAAGATGGGAAATTTGTGGGAAACCAGGATAAATACATAAATGTGAAAAAAAATTGAGGGAAAAGTTTAATAATTAAAAATATCTTAAACTATTGAAAAATCAGGGCTGGAAATTCCTGACTTAGCTGCTAATGTACTGAAGATAAGAGCCAAGATGATAACTGAAAATACAGTGTGCTAACCCAGAGACAGATTGTAGTAATCTGCCGAGCCATCTAACCTGAAGGATCAATGGATTTCTGTCTTGGGGGGAAGCACGTGACGATGATACTTCAGTAACCAAGAAGACCAGTTTCAAGGCTTCTTGTTAATACTGGTGTCCTCTCCTGGTACTTGGAGATTTACAGACTGAATTCCAAGTGAGATAACACCTTCCTTGCCTTGGGCTGTGTTGTAAGTGGTAGAACAGGTGTTTCATAGAGCTGGAATGTGGGTGTAAACTGAGGGGTTTGCTGTCCCCTTAGCCCTGTACTCAGCGTTGTGAGCTCCACAGGGCCGTTGAGTTCATTTCAGTCACTCAGTCATGTTCGACTCTTTTTGACCCCATGGACTGCAGCACACCAGGCTTCCCTGTCCATCACCAACTCCCAGAGTTTACTCAGACTCATGTCCATTGAGTCAGTGATGCCATCTGACCATCTCATTCTCTGCCGCGCTCTTCTCCTTTTGCCTCAATCTTTCCCAGCATCAAGCTCTTATCCGATGAGTTGGCTCTTCATATCAGGTAGCCAAAGTATTGGAGTTTCAGCTCAGCATCAGTCCTTCCAGTGCATATTCAGGACTGATTTCCTTTAGGATTGACTAAAGGAAATTTGATCTCCTTGCAGTCCAAGGGACTCTCAAGAGTCTTCTCCAACACCACAGTTCAAAAGCATCAATTCTTCGGCGCTCAGCTTTCTTTATGGTCCAACTCTCACATCCATACATGACTACTGGAAAAACCATAGCTTTGACTAGACAGACCTTTGTCGGCAAAGTAATATCTTTGCTTTTTAATATGCTGTCTAGATTGGTCATAGCTTTTCTTCCAAGGAGCAAGCGTCTTTTAATTTCATGGCTGCAGTCACCATCCGCAGTGATTTTGGAGCCCCCCAAAATAAAGTCTCTCACTATTTCCATTGTTTCCCCATCTATTTGCCATGAAGTGATTGGACCGGATGCCATGATTTTAGTTTTCTGAATGTTGAGCTTTAAGCCAACTTTTTCACTCTCCTCTTTCACTTTCATCAAGAGGCTCTTTAGTTCTTCTTCACTTTCTGCCATAAGGGTGGTGTCATCTGCATATCTGAGGTTATTGATAGTTCTCCCAGCAATCTTGATTCCAGCTTGTGTTTCATCCAGCCTGGCATTTCGAATGATGTACTCTCCACAGGGCTTTTCACTGTAAATCTGACCTGACCTTAGCAAGCTTCCAGCATCCCTCTGGGGGGGTTAGTGTAATAAATGTTTACTGCTCCCTTCCAAAGATCAGAATGTTTCTCCTCTTTCCCCCACCCCCACCCCCGTTTGGCCATCATCCTAGGGAACTTCAGGAATGATCAGAACCAGACTAACTTTTCAAAGTTACATCCAATTTCTCTACTTCTAAACCAGGGAAGCTAGACATTTCTGAAGACTGTAATGCTGCTATGTGCATGTCACACATTTAAACACTCACACAACTCTATAGATCACCAGCTCTCAAGGCTCCCATCGGTGGGAGAGTTCCATGTGTGTAAAATAAACTTTGCATTCTCTCCTTAAAACCTGATTCACAACATAACCTTCCATCTCAGTCACTTAAGCCAAAAATGGAGTCATCCTTAAACATCTTATCATCCTTTCCGTGTTCTTTGTCAAGTCCTGTTAATTTCTCCAAAGGCAATATTAAGTTTAATCTTTGCTTTCTGTTCTGGTTGCCACTGTTACAATTTGTCAGGCCTTCACCTCTTAGCTTGATTATTGTCCTAAACTCCTTACTGGCCTTCCTGTCACCAGCCTTGCCTCCTCTTAACTCCTCCTCTAAGCTACCCTCTGATTTTGTCCCCAGACTTCTTCCCTTTTCAGAGTTCACTGGGCACCTCTCTATCCTCATCTCCCATGGCTCACTGTCCCCAGCTTCCATGTTAACTAAGCTTAAAATGTGGCCCTCTGTCCAGGGTGGTCTTTCCTCCCCTGATTTTTCTAATAAATGAGTGGGAGCTTACTTATCCTTCAGGCCTTCATTCACAGGACTTTCTCTCTGGGCGGTTGTTTTACCAATGGAAGCAGTCATGCCACATTACCCTTCTAAACAACTGTTGTGGAAGTTTCTGTGCTGTGTTCCAATCTTGGGTTTACATCTGTCCTGTGTTACCACATCCTTGAGATCAAAACATGCATGTACCTGAGTATGTAACTGCATGCTCAGTGCCTGGTATGAATCAGGTATTCATTACGCTTGTTGAATGGAAGAACTAAATTAACACAGAATTAAATATATCTCTGTGTTATAAGTAACACAAAAACAAACTTAGCCATCCAAAACAACTTCTAGCTAGCTAGAAGTTTTTTTTAAAGGATATGAGAAGTGTGTGCTTTTTATGTTCAGTTTTAATGGCCATGTAAGCAAAATAAATGAAAATTCCTTTGAGTTGTATTGAAGATAAGAGATCCTAGTAAAAAGAGGATAAATGTGGGCAGGATCTTCATCCTGCTTCTGCTCCAGTGTTGCCTGCCTGTTCTTGGGCAAGTCGTTTCTCTTTTTGCAGCTCAGTCTGTGCTGCCTGTACAGTGAGAATTATTACAGGTCAGTAGATTCAGCAGCTGCTGTCTCTCCTAATAGAACACAGAAAACTAGATGAAAGAAAGAAGAGCAGAACGGCTCTTCTGTGGAATAGGGGCTGTGCCCTGGTTCTCCTGCCACTGGCCACCCTCCTTCCTCACTCATCCCCCCAGGGGTGGCCCCTGCAGGGTGTCCGTGAAACACTGTAAGAAGTCATTGTGTGTGGGAGGCCTCTCCCTTGAAGCTAAAGCAGATAGAATCAGTCACAGAATTTGAAGAAGCTTCATGTGTAAACAGCCCCATCTTAAATTCTAGTCTGATGTCCTTTTCACAGGACTGTCCTATCTCTGCATAATATCAAAGTCTTATCTCAGTGCACTTTCTTCTTGAGAACTCACTCTGTACACATTATGTGTTGCTAGTTTACCTTTTGATACTTAGTTTTATTTAATCAGGATGTTTTCATTCCCTGGGGGTTCTGCTTGCTGTACCTGCTTCTCCTGTGGTTCCCATAGCTATCCCTTGCCCTCATATACCTGGTGGTGGGTACTGCACCAAGGTCTACCTACGAGCCAAGCGCTGGTCTTAGTGCTTAACCTTCTTCCTCCAACAAGTCTGTGGCATGGGCATCATTGTGGCCCCCATTTTACAGAGAGGTTGCATGTGGTAAGAGGCCACACTGACCTTTGACCCGCCTCCCAAGCCTGGTTCAGAGCCCCACCTTCTGTTCTGCTAACAAGCTTACATGTACAGCTTCAACTCACAAAAGTAACTTCCTCATTTTTACACATATTTTGAACTTCTTTTCAGAAATAATGAAACCAGTGTAAATCACTTAGCATAGTGACCGACCCATACAGTAAATACTTGGTAAATATGGGTTAATAGAAGCTTTGGCAAGTGAACACCAGTATTGTCCATGGCATTGATTAAGCAATGGAAAAGAGAATTCAGCAACATTCTAGCTCTTTTTCCCAGTTCTCAGGGAGAACCGAAGAGTCGCTTATTCTACAGGGCACTTTGCTCTTTAACATCTATTCTAGATGTCTAAGTAAAACTGAGATACTTCTATGTATTTTTGTCACCTAACAAATGCTGTAACTTCTTTTTTTTTTTTTCTTTTTTTTTTTTTTAAATATGGAACACTTCACGAATTTGCGTGTCATCCTTGCGCAGGGGCCATGCTAATCTTCTCTGTATCGTTCCAATTTTAGTATATGTGCTGCCGAAGCGAGCACGACAAATGCTGTAACTTCTATCTAGCCACCAGGTGGCAGCATGTTACACAAGTAATTTAAATGTTACTCTGTTCTAGACCATTTATTTTCAATATTTTGCCTTAAAAACTGTAAAGCCCTTAATAAAAACAAACCATGACTTCATGTTCCCCTTTGTGCTCCCGCTTGTTGGCTGAGCAGGCACTCTGGGCTCAGTGTCCACAGTCGGCCCTGCCCCCGGCTTGGCCTGCACGCGTCCTCCCTCTCTCAGCCAGGGCAGAGGGTTTACGTTTCCTGCATCTGCAGCTGAAATGTCAGCACTCGTGCTGAGATCCTTTTGACTAAACTGGTTCATTTCAGCAGCAGTAGGATCTATCTACATTGCCCTTATCCACAAACCTTTCATCCATGCCCCAAGAAGTACCAGTTCAGTCAACAATGGAGTAGGTGCCCTTGGATACTGGCCAGGTGGTAGGTGGGATATGCACTCTATTTCTTTGTGGTTATGTATATTTTAATTTGTGCTATAGAAGTCCCTGAAAACTTAACCTCAGTAAGGCAAGGTATTATCAAGCATCACTCAGGTAACTACTGCTAGGGGTTGAAAGATTAATGTCTGAAGTGGAAGGCAGTTAATGGCTAATAAAGGTAAGGAACTGGACACGGCAATTAATCAGAGGAGAGCAGAGCGGGGAGCTAATGGGAAATGGAGAGAGTGGGGCTTCAGGTGCCTGCGTGGGCGCTGCATGGGAGGTCAGGCCTCGCCAGGGTAGGTTGGCTACAAGGAAATCTGTTTACACTTCTCAACCATGGATGTGCCTGGATTGTCTCACAGGCCTAATGAAATCCTTTCACATCAGCTTCTTAGCAGGTTTTTTTTTCCTGTCCTATAACCTATTTATTCAGATTTGACTATTTGAAACATGGATAGAGATGAATGTAACATTTGTGGTTCTGACTTAATGTGTCGCAGAAAGCTGCAGGGATCTTTAGGATGTCATGTTTTCAAAGTATTATGTTAATTAACCAGTGCTGAAAATTTTCTGGAGTTCTGCCATCATCTTGCTTCACTTTTCTGATAGTAAGGAAATAACTATTCCAGATAAGTTAATTGTTACACAGTCTTTCCCTGGTAAACATTGAAATCTGTAAGAATGATGAAGGCATTTCAAAAATGTGTTTTGTTTTACGCTAAACAGCAAATCCTGAGCCTCTTTCTCCTTCTTGACTTGGGCCATCTTGGTCAACATGTGCCCCCTTCCATCAGGAGCCGTGAGCCCGGTCTGCACTGGCCCACGGCTCCGCAGCCAATCTGAAGAGTGGCTTGGCTCCCGATGCTGCGCATGCGCATCGCCACCGGCCACTCAAGACATCCTTCTCACTCGCTCGCTTTCCCGTCTTCTTTCCCCTCCTTTTCATAATTTGCGTTGGTAGCCTGGGGAATAGAAAAAGTAAAACTAGTTAAAATGATGTCTAAAATTGGAAGGAATTGCAATTTAAGACTGTCCTATTAAAGCCTAAGCTTTAGGGAATTCCCTGGTGGACCAGTAGTTAGGACTTGGCGCGTTCACTGCCGGGGCCCCGGGTTCAGTCTCTGGTCAGGAAACTAAGATCATGCATGCTATGCAGTGCAACCGAAAAAAAAAAAATGAAAGGCAAAACATGAGCCTGGTGTAAAGGCTTTGTAATATTATTAATGTTAATTACTTCGATTTTTTTTTCTGTGTTCTATAGGTATTTCAGACTATTACATCTGTTTCTTAAAATATATATGTGAAGGGATGGGATGGGGGATGGAGAGAGGTTCCAGAGGGAGAAGATATGTGTGTACATACAACTGATTCACGCTGCTGTACAACAGAAACGGTGTAAAGCAATTATCCTCCAGTCAAAAAGGAGAATATATATGCAGACTGATTTTTAGTGACTGGAGTGAAATGAGCAATGAAAGAAAATTCTAGTCAATTATTATAACAGATATGTATCTCTTTCTGAGTTTTGAAATGCTTTGAAGCTTTAGTGGACAATTATTATCTGTGACAGGCAAGGCTCTTCTCTTAGAAGTTTTATTTTATCTCTACTAAACCTTAACAGTATTTGGTTAATGTGTCACTATATTTAGGAACTCAATTTCAGTGTATAAAAGAGGTATACTGCTGCCTACATCTGTTACATTGATTTTAAACTCTTAAGGTATCATTAAAATTGATCATTAATCACTTAGTAATATATATTAACTATTAATCCTTGCTATGATATAAATGAAACAATCCATCTATATAATATCCTCTCTATAATGTGCTGAAAGAAGTGGAAAATATTTTTATTTCAGTGTCTTTAACATGTAATCAGAGTTGGATGACAAGTAAATGTAGTATTGTCCAAATAGTATTTCATTGAGATGATGGGAATTATAAAAGATAACTGTTATATTTAATTATAATTGAGTTAATTGCATATCTTTCAGATATAAAATACATCCTACGTCCATTGGGTACAAATATTCTTGAAGGTGCTTGCTTAACAAAGCTTTAAGTACTGTTTAAGTGATAAAATTAGTGATTTAGAAAATGTAGCTTTCTTAAGCCAGTTTTTAAATTAATTCATCAACAGATTGGCAAAAAAGTCAATTTTTTTACATCCATCGGCACGTGTAATGATCTTCATAATAAAAATGCTTGTTTATATGAAGTTATAGTTCATTTATGCGACCTTGTAGTTCTGTCTGATGTTCTAGTGAAACGTACACAGTATGGGTGCCCCTGAAAAGGATTCCAACCCTGTGAATTTATGAATCTGTTGACTTCAGTGTTTAGTTAGCCCAGCCATCACTGTAATTGACATGTTATTGGAAATAGAGTTAGGTTTTCCCTTACTTATAAGGATAACCTCCATTTTGAGGAATGTGAATCAATTCATAGTTGGCTGAAAGCCAATTTCTCCTTCACTTTAACTCCAACGCGCACACATGAAAAGCACATTGGCTTCCTGAGTGCCTAGTGAATCTGCAGTGATTAATTCTTCTCATTATTTTGCTGCAAGTTCTCATGACCCTCTCTGATGATTCGATCAGCCACTTAGAGCTGATGCATATTCATACCTCTGTGCCCCCGCCACTGCCGCGCACGTCCCGGCACCGGCTGGGGTGTTCTTGGTGCAGTAATTGAGCTGCAGGAGATTGATTACTCTGGGGAGCTGTAAGGCCTTTAAAGGTGAAAACATATCAGTCCTGTTAATTAGGAAACAAAAGCTCTGGTGGCAAGTGCAGCAGTCAGTTGTTTCTAGTGTAGAAAAGACGGAAGGTAAGATGTGTTCTGCTCCATGGACCTGTTTACTTTTTAAATTTTGAATTGTCTGTATCAGTAGTAGTGGAGAACAACCTTCTTTTATGAATTTTCATAAAATGCTAATTGAATATAATATTAACACTATTATCTCTCAAACCTGGTGGTTTAAAAGCAGAGTTTGTATACATCTTCTGTAGCATTGGCAATAATGTGTAAAATATCTTATTATCTTAAATATAGGCTGTTTCTGGATTAATTTTGATATTTGGAGACTTCATTTGGTTACAATGTTCTATCACTAATTTTTTGTCAGTTAGTAGTATGCTACATGGGAAAAGGGTGAAACTTGATTCAATATGACATAGAAGTTGAACTGCCTTTATCTCTTTATAAGTACCCTTTGACTCTTTCCCCCCTGAACTGTATGTTAAGTAACACGTTGTCTGCCAGACAGGATCCTGTGTGGAACAGTGACCTCCAAGAATAAGCTGGTTACGTCATGGGTGTCTGTGCAGCTTATCTAGCTGATGTGTTTTTCCATGTGTGCTGTTCTTATGTTTTGGTCTCCCCTTTGCCCAGCCATGATTTTTTTTCTTTTGAAATACAATTCACATATCATATTTTAAAGGGTACAATTCAGTGGATTTTAGTATGTTCAGAGTCATGCGACCATCTCCACTGTCTTCCAGAATATTTTCATCACTCCATTCCTCCCTTCCCGTAATCCCTGGCAGCCAATAATTATTTTCCTTTTGTGGATTGACCTCTTCTGCATACTTCACGTAAATGGAATCATACTATGTGACCTTTCATATCTGTATTACTTTACTTCACAAAGTTCATCAAGCTTATCTCATGAATCAGTACTTTATATTTTTAGGGCTGAATATTATTCCAATGTATGAGTTGCACGACATTTTGGTTTTCATTCACCAGCTGGTGAACAGGTGTGTTGTTTCTACTTTATGACTGATTGTGTTAGTTCCCACACATCCTCGTCTTGTTGAACCACTTCACCACTGGGTCTGATATTGGCTCTGGGTTTTCTTAGATGTGGCTTATCAGGTTGAGGAAGTCCCCTTCAATATCTAGTTTGTTGAATGCTTTTATTGTGAAAAGGTGTTGGATTTTGTCAAATGCTTTTTCTGCATCTATTAAAACAACCATATAATTTTTGTCCTATATTCTATTAATGTGATGTGTTACATTGGTTGATTTTCTTATGTTGAACATTGTGATATTTTATAGACCTTTTTATATAATGTTCTTTTACTATGTGGTTTTAAATAATTTAAATTAACTTATCTATCTTATATTTCAGGCATTTATTAATACAGCAAAAGAAATTTATGAAAAAATCCAAGAAGGAGTCTTTGACATTAATAATGAGGTATAAACATACAATTGGCTACTAATTAATCTAGAATTTAATTTTAATTACTTGGAGTCAATTTATATTTTTAAAAATTCCTAAAATCGATCTATGCTGTCAGTTAAATATTAGTTTATAATCATGTAATTAAAAGTTTGTTATATGTTGTTTAATAGCTGAATCTTTATGTTTTGTAAAGCATCAGTTTATCTATGAAAACAGATTAAAGTAAGTGACCCTATCCATTTATTGCAAGCAGTGCAAAATAATAGAAATCCTCCAAAGAGAAGAAAATCCACTTTCATCCACACATCCATATGGTGTCGTCTGCTTTGGGGAATAATTTCCTAGTGTGTAAATGCATGTGCAGTGTTCCTCGTGCAGGATGCTCTCTCTGTTGTCTGGTGCGGAAGAGGGAAATGCCCAATTTGGAAATTACTCCCAGTTCAGCATAGCGTGTTTTCAGGAGACCGAGTTAATACATGTAATTGGCAGTTGGCGCTGGTTGTTTGGTTTTTGTGGGTAGCTTTTTTTTTCTCTCTTTTTCTAAAATTATTCTGAGCCAGATTTGATCAACGTGATTAGGATAAAATATAAAAATTTGAAGCAAATAATTCAGAGTGTTTACCAAAGGCCATCATTTTGACCTAAATCCCCACCATGCATTTATCTTTATTTATTTTAGAATTTTTATGTGAACAGGGTATATTATTTACTTTTACATAAATGTTTTTGCCAGTCCATGTTAGGATTTCTTGCTTCCGAGAGAAAAGCCCTTATACCTCCCCGAGGTGCAGTGAGGAAGGCCCTGTGTTGGGAGGACATTATGTGTGTGTGTGTGTGTGTGTGTCTCTTGGCCAGGACACAAGAGGCTCTTTTTATTTGCCTCAGTATTCTTTGCTAAAACAAGCAACAGTTCACCCAAGATTTCCAAAAAGTACTTGATTTTTCGATTTCTTGTAATCTGTAGTGATAAAGTGTAATCTGTAGTGATAAAGTTTCTGTGGCAGTAGATCTTGAGTTAATTTCGCGGCGATACCATTCAGAGACTAATGCCGTATCAATGGAACAGTAATTGGGCCTCTGTGAACAAGGGGGCGTTCATTGTGTCTGTCTGGTTTCATATAGTAGCTGACTGCTTTACTGTGCCTGGTGCGGCTTTGATTGTAACGTGCTGTCAGGAGCCAACAGGCCGTGCGATTTATTTGGCCTACTGCCAAGTCTGACTCCTTGATTCCTCAAGAAGTTGCTACCAGCCCAGAGGGGGCAAAACCAATGAGCCATAGGGCATGCTTTTTATTAAAGAGGAGTCAAAGGAGCGAAAAGAAACCACATCAGCTGCTGTCAATACTCAGCCAGTGCCAGAAACCCCAAGGCTACTACTGTTGCAGAACAACTGCCAAGCACTATAAATCTGAGATTTACTGTGACGTCGAGTTTCCTTAAGAGCTTAATTTCTGAAGCTACTGTATTACTTTTCTCCGTGCGTTGTATTTTTAGGTAAAATCCACTTGAGGGAGTGAGGGTTAAGACATAAGTGTGAGTTTGATGAATGAAAGAACCACTCTGTGTGTGGGTTCCTGGCAAGCTGCCATGTCTTTGGGGATCATAGAAATTATTGATGACACAGAACACTCATATGCCCTTAGCCTGTACAGCTGATTCAACATGGAGCAGAAACGCTGTCTAGAGGAAAGGTTGTCCGTTGTGTGAGAGCGGCATAAGATTTGCACATTTTCCTCCTTTAATGCTTTCGTTTTAAACAGTCTCTCCATTGTGAGAATTCCCTTAAAAGCAGCTCTCCAGTTTCTGTTAACCTAGTACCTGGCCGTGATAAGGAATTGTCTTCAGGAATATTTCCACAGTATTACTTTAAAAGGAAGAAACATTCCCTGAGAGATACTGTCTTAAATGTTGCCAAAAATTTGCTTAATAGATGTGTTTTAAAAATATATTTTAGTTGTTTGGTAATATCGTACCATTAAGAAACCAAAGGATTTCTTAAACTCAACCTTTATGTTATCCTTTTCTCTTTTATTGCAGGCAAATGGCATTAAAATTGGCCCTCAGCATGCTGCTACCAATGCCACACACGCAGGCAGTCAGGGAGGACAGCAGGCCGGGGGAGGCTGCTGTTGAGTCTGTTTGTACGGTCTCGATGCCCGAAAGGGGCTGCTCACCTATCCTTTCACCCTCTCCTCCCGCTCAGCTGAGACATGAAACTATTTGAAATGGCTTTATGTCACAGAAGACTTTAATCCTTCAAATTCTTGTATAACTTTGAATAAATGGTTAATGTTCACTTAAAAAGACAGATTTTGGAGATTGTATTCATATCTATTTGCATTTGATTTCTAGGTCAATTGATGTGATTATTTTTGTTAAATGTTGTCTCGTGCCCCTACCTACGAACTGAATTGTATGAAACACTACAGAGTCATCCTGAGTATTTTAAATCAGTTTGTGGAGTTAGGTTTCCCCACATGCGTGGTTACCTAATGTTTAATATTATAGAACTGTCCTCAAAAGTTTGTCAATTTTCAAGGCTCTAAGGAAAACAGAAGGACTCTTAATTCTGTATTTATCATTTACTTTCTGTATATATAGTTTAATAACCTGCTTGGGTGTAATTTGCCAAGCTTGAATTCTTTAATGCATTTGCATAAATTCTATACTGTTTAGAGCTTAAAGCTACAGAAGCATCATTAGGAATTGCTTGGACACTGAATTTTAAAACTTTTTGACATTGTTAACAAGCATGTTCATTTTTCCTTGTCACTAGTCCAAGAGAAATATGCTTAAATGTACATTATTACTAAAGGCTGTGTATGTGTTAACCTGTTTTAATGCCAAAAGTTTGCTATTTGTCCACAGTTTCTTTAAGATCTCTTCAGAGAAGGATTTGTTTGCCTTAATGTATCCCATTGGGTAAAAACACAGTATGATGAGTGAACTGGGCAGAAGCACGGACTCTCTCCACCTGAGCAACTCCAGGAGGATCGAGTGTCCACGTGTAGATGGCACGTTGCGAGGACTTTAATCTTTCTTTCAACAATAATGTTTTCTTTTCCTTTTATTCACATGATTTCTAAGTATATTTTTCATGCAGGACAGTTTTTCAACCTTGATGTACAGTGACTGTGTAAAATTTTTCTTTCAGTGGCAACCTATAATCTTTAAAATATGGTAAGCATCTTGTCTGTTTTGAAGGGGATATGACAATAAATCTACCAGATGGAAAATCCTGTTAAAAGTAGAAAAGCTTTAGTAATTTACTCAGTGTGGTGGTTTTACCCTTTTTCTTTTATCTCCCTTGGTCTATAATGAAATTGTTATAGCAGTGCAAAATAAAATCCTATGTATAAAAATGTTCTTTTTTTTATTATGACCACATCCTTTTTTAAGAAGTTAATTTTTTTAGTCCATCCACAGCTTTGGCGTGTATTTAAGCATATTTTTTAAAAGGGTCAGAATGTTTTAACACTACCCTTTTTAACAATTTTGCTAGAATGTGGTAATCTTTTCAACAGTATTAAAATTCTTTGTTATTGATGATATATATAAGCAAGTATTTTTAAGAATGAAACCAACTACTTTCAATCTACTCACTGACTTCACCTTTCTGCCTGTCTTCCCTGAAGATTCAGCTATGCTCTGTCAAAGCTTTGACATTGCTCTTGGGAGAAGTCACCTAACGCTGTCTTAGTTTTCACAAGCTCCTTGTGGGCATAGGGAAAGGTGAGGGGAAATTGAGGTTCCTGAGTATTTTTACTATATTTGTTTTTCCCTGGAAGTGGTCTTACCAAATTCCCAATCTTCCCATTCACTCATCAGTGGTGGGCAGGACAAGGTGAGACAATGAAGACTTGTTCCACTCAACCAGGAAGAGGATGATTCTTCAGCTGCCATTAATTTTTCCAGAAGCTTAACATATTCCTTTTCCATGCTGTCTCCTCTAATTCTTCTATAAGTCAAGTATAAAAACAGAAAGTAATGGTAAAAAAACAACAAAACACATGTATCTTAGTAACCTAAGAAAAGCGTGCATGTGTGCTTAGTCACATCCGACTTTGGGAGACCCTATGGACAAGCCCACCAGACTCCTCCGTTCATGGGATTTTCCAGGCAAGAATACTGGAGTGGATTGCCAGTCCCTTCTCCAGGGGATCTTCCTGACCCAGGGATCTACCCCGAGTCTGCTGGATTACATGCAAGTTCTTTACCACCTGAGCCACCAGGAAAGCCCTAAGAAGAGCTGGAGCCCTCAAATGCAACCCCTATACACAGCCTTCCCTGCCTCGGGACTTGGGCAGGAGGGGCATGTGGGGGCTTCTCCGTAGTTAACACCACTTTCTCTGCATACCTCACCTGCCATTAAGAAACATGTGATGAATCCTTGACTTCAGTCGACAAAGCAGCATTACTCTCTGGTTTCCACTCTCCCGTTTCACAAATAATGTAATGGTGATGCCTGGAACCGAACCTTTTAAAACTTCAAGTCTTTAAGTGGTCTTTGATCAGTTTTTGTAGCATCCATGGACATGTTTTAAGAGCTAGAAAATCAATCACTAAAAAAAATACAACTTGTAATGTCTCAACATGTAACATCACAAAGTGGTAATCTTCATAAAGACAGCATTATAATTTGCCTTCTGGATTTAACAAAACTGAATTAAGACCAAATTTTTGAAAGAGCATATACTTAGATATACAATTCAAACAACATGTGAAAGCAAAACTCTATCTTCATACACTTAGTAATTTTTTATTGACATAGAGTTGATTTAGAATATTGTTTTAGTTTCAGGTGTGCAGCAGAATGATTGGCTTATACATACGTGTGTGTGTGTGTGTGTGTGTGTGTGTGTGTGTGTGTGTGTGTGTGTGTGTATACTTTTTAAAAGTAGCCTATTCACAGGAAATAGTCTGTAATTTTCTTCTAATAGAGTAGGAATGTATATGATACTAAAACATCTAATCACTCCAAAAATTCTGTTTGGCTTTGGAAAACATTAAACATTTATTCTCTTGTAGCTAGTGAAACCTCATCTAAGCACAGTACTAAGGTTGGCAGCCCAGGGTTTGACTGTGAGCTAAAAAATAATGCAGAAAGGAAACCATAATAATGGAAAAAATGACCCTCTTCCATGATATGTAATTGAACTATACCTCCCTGTGTTTCTTAGAAAGAGTTCACACGCACTTTGGTGTTCAACCCCAGAAGTAGAGTTTCTCGTGTCGTGTTGGTATATACTAGACAATAGGGCTCACTTGGTTGGAGTCAGGATAAGAAACTTCAAGGTGCCAGTGTATATACTTGGTGTTCGTTAGCTTTGGAAAATCATCAGGTCAGCTCTTAAAAACTGAAAGACAAGAGGCAAAAACCTGCTAGGAGAAAAGCTCACCAAAAAAAAGATAACAGAAGTGTCCCTAAAATGTATTTCAAAATTCAAACAAAACATAACTTCCTTGGTGATTGGTGGTTAAGACTCTCTGCTCCCAACACAAGGGGCCCGGGTTTGATCCCTGGTCAGGGAACTATACATCCCACATACCTCAGTGAAGACCAATGGTGTTGAAGTGTTGTAGCCAAAGTGAAAAAAGACCATGCTTCCACTGCAGGGGACACAGGCTTAACCCCTGGCCAGAGAACTAAGGTCCCACGTGCTGCACAGTGCTGCCAAAAAATAAACTTCAAACAGAGAAATGGAAATTAACACGTACCATTTCTCTCCTATGAGATTGGAAGAAGTTTATAATATACAAGTATGACAACACATTCTGTCGGTGAAATGTCTCCTGTTCCTGGTGAAAGTGCAGACTTAATGTTCCCTTTCTGGAGCGGAACTCGCAATCCCTATGGAACCAGGATACGCTTAGCCGTTGACCTGGCCTTCCCGCTTCTCGGAAGAGACCTGATGATACTTCCCAGCAGTGCAAAAGCCCTGTGCACAACGCTGCTCACTGCGGCATTGGCTGTAATGGCAAGATAATTGAAAATGGCCTGTGTCTACACATAGAATGCTTCAGTGACCTGGAACATCACACGATACAGTCCTCCACCACTGTGTAAAGTGTGTGCTGACGTCGTCACTCCCAGGATATATTGTTCAGTGAGAAAAGCAACGCGCAAGCATGTCTACAGTTCGCCATCCTTCATTTAATAAGAAAGGCAGTAGAAGAAAATACATATGTACCTGCTCATCTGTGCAGAAGAAACACAAGAAATACTAGAAACTCAAAAGACTGGTTACATACAGAGAATGGCTGAGTTCAGAGTAGAAAGTAAGGAGGAACAGGAATGGGGTATTGGGGACAAGTAGCACCTTTCAATATACATTTTTGTTTGACTCAAAACTATAGTAATATTTTACATACTCTGAAAATAACGAAAATCAAACATAATGTACCAGGAACTCGAAATAAAAACTAATGATTGGACCTCTATAGTATGGAAAAGTGACATGACCACATGGCACAATGCTGGAGAATTCTTGCCCAAAATGTATAACCTCAACCTAGCCGTGGGGAAACCTCAGACAAACCCAAATTGAGGAAAACCTTACAAAGTAAGTGGCCAGTACGCTTCAAAACTATCAAGGCTGTGGACTTCCTTTGTGGTCCAATGATTTATAAGACTCCATAGTTCTGCTGCAGGGGGTGCAGGTTCGATCCCTGGTCTGGAAGGATCCCACATGCCATATGGCATAGCCAAAGAAAAAATTCAAGGCTGTGAAAGATAAGGAACAGTCAAAGATTGGAGGAGACAAACATGACAACTAGATGCAATGTGGGGTGCTGGATGGGTCCTTGATGGGGTGTTGATGAAGGAGGGGTATGCGGGGCATCTCTGGTGTAGCAGTGTTGTTTCTTGGCCTGAAGGGGGGTTACAGGGGTACTTGCTTTATAATTCTTTGTGCCTGTGTGCAGTATGGGCTAACCTGGTAACTCAGTGGTAAAGAATCCGCCTGCAATGCAGGAGACACAGGTTTGATCCCTGGGTCAGAAAGACCTGCTGGAGAAGGAAATGGCAACCCACTCAGTATTCTTGCCTGGAGAATCCCATGGACAGAGCCTGGTGGGCTACAGTCCATTGGGTCACAAGGAGTCAGACACGACTTAGCGACTAAACAACGGTGTGCAGTATGCACTTTCTTGTAAATAAGAATTTATCTCCATCAAACAAAAATGCTGCCTTATGAGTTGCCCTCAAAAGTTACATATGTGAAGTTTACCCTATCCCCTTTCAATGGGTTGAATCGTGCTCCCTATCCCTGCCCCCATAATATACATGCTGAAGTTCTAGCCCCTAGTCCCTCAGAATTTGTCTTTTTCTGGAAATACGATGGCTGCAGATCTGATGCATGAACATGAAGTCATACTAAAGCAGGACTGTGGCCATGTGAAGACACGGGGAGAAGGCTGTGTGACGAGACAGCCTCAAACCCAGGAGCCCGAGAGATGGCCACCAAGCCACCGGCAGCCCAGAGGAGTCCCCTGTGGCTCCAGAGGGGTTACAGCCCTGTCGAACTCCTGACTTCAGGGGTTGAGCCTCCACAATTGTGAAGGAATAAGTTCCTGCTATTTCAAGTCACTCAGCAGCACTGTTATGGCTGCCCTAGGAAATTAATACGTCCCTTATATCCAATGAATGAAGACATTTTTTGACGGGTTGTCTGTGTCCCTTAGGTGAAAGTTCATGTTGAAGCTTTGGATTCATGGAAATGTACCACCTGCTTCACTGTGTGGCACGCGTACATCCTGAGAGAAGCAAAGTTAATCTGTAGGGATGTTATTTTTACATTTTCCTGCTTTGGAATAATTTACACATCCAGCTGCTATTCAAAATATGAAACATTTTTACCTAGAGATTGCATGAAAAACCAGACACAACGCAGGACTTCCTTGATGTGATGTTAAAGATACAGTTTTTAATGTTACTTAAGCGCAGAATTCAGTTTAAAATTGAAATAGGTGTCAAATGTGTATAAGAGTGATCTTACGATTGTGATGCTGACGGTGGAAGTGGAGATAAAACAAGTTCAGCAATGACATCCTTCTTGTTGTGAAAATAAGCAAGGGAGAACAAATTAAAAGGGAGGCGTAAGCCAATCAAGAGGGGTTGTTTGAGATCCTGAAATCATTTTTGATCATTTGAATATTGCCAGCAAGGTACAGAGCATCCAGAACAAGAGTGAAGACAACTAGCTGGAGGGTGAGATGGTCACTCACCCAGGGAGAAGACTGTTGCAGTCATATTTGACAATCGATTTTGCATTCAAATTGCCACATTCCAGTCCCCAGGAGCTGCTATACCAAATTCACATAAGAACGTGAAAACTGGCCACAGAGTGAGCCCTCGGCTGTGTCTTCATGCACCTGTGTGTGTGTTGGGAGTGGCCAATACAAATATCCAGACCTCATGTCATACCCGGCTTTCAAGCTGGTGCTGATTTATGTTAAAGCACTGAAATTCAGCATCCTCTTTGCAATCAGAATTATGAAAGCCTTTGCTAACGACTGTGGTCAGAGATGGTTCTGTCAGGGGCTTTGGCCAAAAAGCTGCCTGTTCATGGGACCTGTCCACTGGAACAGGAACTTACTGTCTCAGAGGACCACGAGTTTATTCCATGCAACCAGCCATTACATGATAGGTAACATGTTTATGCAACCAATATGCCTTTTAAGGTAAAAAGGATTATGTACAATGTTTTATTAGTTTGCTAGGGCTGCCATAACAAAGTATTATAAACTGGGGGGCTTAAATGACAGAAATTTATTATCTCACAGTTCTGGAGGCTTAAAAATCCAAGGTCAAGGTGTTGGCAGGGCTAGCCCCTTTTGAGGATTGTGAGAGAAGGTTGTTCTGGGCCTCTCGCCTGGCTTGTAGATGGCCTTGTCATCCCTGTATCTCTTTGCATCATCATTGCTTTGTGTTTCTCTTCGAATCCAAACTTCCTCCTTGCACAAGGACACCAGTCGTATGGTTTGAGGCCTGCCCTAATGACCTCGTTGTAACTGGATGGCTTCTGTAAAGATTGTATCTCCCAGTGAGGTCACACTCAATCTTAAAACACTGGGGTTTAAGATTTCAACACAAATTTGGGAGGGGAGCTACACTATTCAGTCCATAACCAATGTGGTTTTGGATTGTGGATTTAGACAGTAAGAAAGGGAGCCAATCGGCCCTTTAATCAGCCTAGTCTGTGTTTATGATGAAGCTAGGCTTTGGCGGTCACATGGGGCATGAACAAGCCAGTACGATCCCCAAAGGATACCCTATACTTATTCATCTGTTATTCTTCCTTACCTCTCCACCCATCCCCTGGTGACCGTTTAATCTGTGTCCTGTGGCCGTGGATCTACCTATTCTAGCCATTTCACATAAATGGAATCATATGAATATGTGGCCATCTGTGTCAGATTTTTTCATTAAGCATGTTTTTTAAGGTTCACACATGTTGTAATATGCATCGGTACTTCATTCCTGGTTGTGATTGAATACTGTTCCATCGAGTAGATCAACCACAGTTTGCTTGTCCATTCAGTCACTGACGGGCATTTGGCCAGTTTCCACCTTGTGGCTATTGTGACGACATCTACGATGGACAAGTGTGTGTGTGAATCAGTCTGACGATCTAATAGTACTTAGCGCCCAACCTGGTTCTGATTTTCCTGCATTTAAATAACAAAAACATGGCTTCAACATTTTATTAAGTATTAAAATGATGCTTGCACATAGATTTTTTAAAAGATGAATAGTCAGACTTCCCTGGTGACTCAGTGGGTAAGAATCCGCCTGCCAATTCAGGGGACACCGACTTGATCCCTGGTCCGGGAAGATTCCATATGCTACAGAGCAACTAGGCCCGTGAACCACAGCTGCTGAGTCTGTGCTCTAGAACCGGCAAGCCACAACTACTGAGCTCATGTGCCTCAGCGACCGAAGCCCACGTGCCTAGGACTTGTGCTCCGCAAGAAGAGAAGCCACTGCAATGAGAAGCCTGAGCACCGCAGCTACAGTAGCCCCCAGTTTCTGCCACTAGAGAAAAGCCCGTGCAGCAATGAAGACGCAGCACAGCCAGAAATAAATAAACTAATTAAAAAGAACGATGAATAGTATTAGAAGGCATAAGGTAAAAATAACCATCCTTCATCCCACCCGTCCCCTTCTGATAATCCCCTCCCTGGAGCTCTCAGCCCTGCTCCTCGCCTGCTCCTGTGGTGCCTGGCATCCCTGTCAATCTCCAGGCCCTGTGCTCAGAGGGATGGAGATGGGCACCCTGGCTCAGCATCAGTGGGAGATGATGGGAGCCAGCCTCGTGCCTCCAGCTCCTCTTCCCCAGTGACTGGCTCCCTGCTCACAGACTTTCCCTCTCCTCAGTCAGAGTACTGTGGGCATTCCTTGTACACGGCCAACTTCCTCTCCTTTCCTCATTGCCCTGTGTGCTTGTCCATTTTATTTCTTTAATGCCATTTGCTGAGACCTTGGGGAGGAGGTAAATGCATGTATTCAATTTATCTCATTTTTCTAGAAGTCCAGTGAACTCCTTTTGAATTAAGATTTTTTTTTTTTTTTGATGTGGACCAAGTCTTTATTGAATGTGTTGCAACATGCTTCTGGTTGTGTTTTGGCTTTTTGACCTTGAAGTATGTGGGATCTCAGCTTCCCAACTCAGGATCGAACCCACACCCCCTCCATCGGAAGGTGAAGTCCTTAAGCCCTGGACCACCAGGGAAGTCCCCAGTGAATTCCTTTTTTTCAAAAAACTTTGCCTTCCTTTATAACGTGTTATAAAGTGCAGTCTATTTTCTGCAGAGAATGTAAACAAAAGAAGAAAACTGGGAAACTGTTCTCTAAGTTTTGATTCCCCACAAAGAAGAGATTTGGGTACAAGTGAGTTTTAAGGAAGAGGATGTCAGGGGCACAGTGAAGACCTGCAGAATCGGAGGGGAGAGGACACCACGCCTGCGATGGGCAGCGTTAGCAGAGGTGTTGCTGCTGCAGGTGCCCCAGGCTCGTTGCCCACCGGGGACCCTCTGAGAAACAGAAGGATATGCCCCAGCCCAGGGCCCCTCCTTCACAGGTGAGCACTGCTCCCAGGACCTCAGCCCCCAGGCCTGCCCTGGACGAGGCACACTAGCCCTCAGGCAGAAATTCTTGTTGTTCAGTCGCTCAGTCGCTCAGTCGTGTCAGACTATTCGTGACCCCATGGACTGCAGCACACCAGACTTCCTTGTCCTTCACTGTCTCCAGGAGTTTGTTCAAACTCATGCCCATTGACTCGATGATAGTATAGATTTTTATATAAATAATTTTCCTCCAGAAATGTACCAGTTTGTAGTCCCACCAGACCGTGAGAGCGCTCTGTTTCCTGTACTGTTACCGACAGTGGGATTTTTCATTTAAAAAATACACTTTTGGCAACTTGAAAATCTCTAGTTTCAGTGTCATTTATTAAGCAGTTCTTCTTTCTCTCATTCCATTTAACTGCTTTGACTTCAGACAAACATTTTTATGTGCGTATTTGACTTGTTACTGACATTTTTATCGTGTCACAGGTGACTACATTTCTGTGTTAGCACCATCTCTCAAAACCTCCAAAATTCTATGGGGGGCTTTTAATTTTTTTTAATTGTTTTAAATGTATAGTTTAATTTGGGGAGAAATCCACATTGTTATGATATTAAATGCTGTCATCCAGGAACAAGATATGTCTGTGCAGCAAGGACTTTTATGATAATGACATTAATACCAGAAACAGAAGTTTAAGGAGCTCAGTTTGTTTTCAAAAATCTAAAATTAATCTGATTTATGCATTTTTAAATTCAGCGCATTTTAGGGAGGAAATTTCTGCTCATTTTGCTTTTTATTTGACCAAATCTTAGGCATTTTATGATTTCCACTTATTTTAATCATTTCTCATTTATGCTTATTTTTCAACTATTTGTTTTCTCTTCTGTACTTCTTTTGGTTCATGATCCTAAAAAACAGCCTTTCATTTTTTTTTTTTAGCTATGAAATGTCATCCAGGAATAAACAGCAGATATTCACTCAGTGTGCACCTGATTCAATTCAGTGTAAATGAACATGCAGCAAATACTGGGTATTTGCCAAGTAAATAGAGTGAATCATATGAATGTGCTACTAGATAATATAATGAGATATTCTTTCATATTTAGCATCCAAATCATTGAAAAATAATAACTATGGGAGTCCCTGCTTACGGCCTAATTGAGTTTTCCACGTGGTGTCCTGCCCAGCAGGTGGGCTCTTTTAGTTCCGTCACAAGACAAATTGCCCTGATTGGCTCCACGACCCACCCTTCTACCTTAGAGACAATGTACAGATGAGTTCTCCCGGGACTTCCCTGGCAGTCCCGTGATTAAGACTCCATGCACCCACTGCCAGGGGCATAGGTTCGATCCCTCGTCAGGGAACTAAGATCCTGAATGATGCATGGTGCGGCAGAAATTAAAGTAAATACAAATGCCTGCCAGACTCCTCTGTCCATGGAATTCTCCAGGCAAGAATACTGGAGTGGATTGCCATTCCCTTCTCCAGGGGATCGTCCCAACCCAGGGATTGAACCTGTGTCTCCCGCATTGCAGGCAGACTCTTTAATATCTGATCCACCAAGGAAGCCCCCAATACACTGACTTTAGTTAATGATAAATATATCAGTATGCATTCATCAGTTGTAACAACTTATCACACTAAGGCAAGATGCTAATAGGGAATATGGGGATGGCTGAGGAAGTACATAGAAACCTCTCTATAAACCTAAAATTTCTATTTAAAAAAAAAAGTCTATTTCCTTAAGTTTTCCTTAAAAAAACTTAGAAAACTGGGTCATACGACCCAGCAATCCCATTGAAACCAGAATTGAAAGAGAAACGTGTACCCCAGTGTTCACCACAGCACTGTTTACAATAGCAAGGACATGGAAGCAACCTAGATGTCCATCAGCAGACGAATGGATAAGAAAGCTGTGGTACATATACACAATGGAATATTACTCAGCTATTAAAAAGAATGCATTTGAATCAGTTCTAATGAGGTGGATGAAACTGGAGCCCATTATACAGAGCGAAGTAAGTCAGAAAGAAATACACCAATACAGTATATTAATGTATATATACGGAATTTAGAAAGATCATAACGATGACTCTATATGAGAGACAGCAAAAGAGACACAGATGTGAAGAACAGACTTTTGGACTCTTTGGGAGAAGGCGAGGGTGGGATGATTTGAGAGAATAGCATTGAAACACGTATATTATCATATGTGAAATAGATCGCCAGTCCAGGTTTGATGCATGAGACAGGGTGCTCAGGGCTGGTGCACTGGGATGACCCTGAGGGATGGGGTGGGGAGGGAGGAGGGAGGGGGGTTCAGGATGGGGAACACATGCACACCCATGGCTGACTCATGCCAGGTATGGCAAAATCCACTACAATATTGTAAAGTAATTAGCCTCCAATTAAGTAAATTAATTTTTTTAAGTCTATTAATTTTTTTAAAACGTGGAGAGTGGGGTGCATGCTTCTCACCAGATCTCACGGGAGAATCACAGGCAGAGCCTGGTGATCATCACAGTTGTTGAACTGTGCTCCCTAGGTTAGAGCCCCACCCAGATGCTTGAAGAAGGAAGAAGGAAGCATGCAAATGGCAGACAGATTTAGCTGGTTTCTTTGCATGAGCAGAAACCCCATCAAAACATTAAACATCACTCTCTTCTCCGTCCCATAATATCACTCCAACCTCCACCTCGACACCCTTCTCCTGCATCTTCACTCACACCTGGACCAATTCCATTGTCAGACACTGTTTCTCGAGTCTGTTCAGCACCACACATGAAGACCCTCAGCTGGCCCGCCTGGCCTGGCTCTGACCAGTCCTGGGCAAGGCAGGTGGGCGACTTCTAAACTCACACCCTCCTCGTGTCACGTGTGCCCACAGGACACCAGGTGGCTCTTGGCCGCAGAGGCACACTCTTCCTATAGCCTCACCTACCTGGACTCCTGTGTCTCAATTTCAGATTCAGTTTTCACCAAAACATAAAGCCCAAGAGGGCAGGGAATGCTATTTTAACTGTTTTGATCGCTGATGTATCTCCTGCATCTAAAACAATGCCTCATTCATAAAAGGAGTTTAAAAAATATTTGTAAAAAAAAATGGATGAAGAAAAAAGGAAAAAATATATATGTATACATATACATATTGTAAAAACATGTATTGAAATAAATATTTTGTATATATACAAGTATATTGTAAAAATAATAATTCACAAATATATTGAAAAAATAAATATATATTGAAAATATATTTTTCCTTTTTATTCATCCACTTATATTTTTATTCATCCATATATTTTTTCCAACTGTTTCTTTTTTTGAAAAATCTCTTTTTCTCTAAGATTATTTTCTTCCTACCTCTTTGCTGTTGAAATGGCTGTTTTCAAGAAATAGTATTTGCCCCTGTGGGAGGTACATTTATTTTTCATGATCATCCTTAGTACTTTTTTCTATTACCTGTTCAAAGAAATGCAAATTTTAAATAAATATAAAGTAATTGAAGTCCTTGCTTTTATGATGGCAATTTTAAAATATAATTGGCAAGATTTTAAAAAATTATTTGCAACCTTGGATTAATTTCCCAAATTTATTTAATTTGATGTTTGTTTTTAATAGCAAAACCCTCAAATCCCACAGTGCTGAATACAAGGCTTTGTACCAACTCGGCATCAAATGTTAGATGAGTGTGGGAATTCCCTGGCGGTTCAGTGGTTAAAACTGTGCAATCCCAATGCAGGGTCACGGGTTCCATCTCTGGTCGGGGAAATACATCCCACATGTGACATGGCGAGGCCAAGAAAAAGAAAAAAATATTTGATGAGTGAGTGAACAGCCCCTAACTTGAAACTTCTGAGGTTGGTGTAGGGACCTCAGAACAATAAAAGTGTGCGCCGTGATGTGGTTAAGGGACCTTGTCGCTGTCGCTGTACTCGGATGATTCCCCACGAGGCGGTGCCCCTGCACCCTTGGGGCCTGCCTCCCCAGCTGGGGGGCAGTGCGGGCTGGCAAGGTGGGCCCCCCGCCAGGATCCTGGAGCCCATGGCGCTGGGTGGCAAGTGAGGCTGTGTCTGCGTCAGGGTCGCTTGGGGCTTGTGCCAGGGCCACGGGATTGAAAAGGGGGTGGCGAGGGTGTCATAGAGTCCGGCTGGAAAGACATCCTGCGAGACTTTCAGGCTGCTCTGCCCTCTCCCCCACATCCCTCTCCCCTGTATTCTCACCTCCGCATCCCCGAGGCTGGCAGAGCATGACCTTATTTAGAAATGATATCTTTTCATGTGAGGTCACACTAGGGTTGGGGGTCGGGAGGGGAGCTTAATCCAACACGACTGTTTTTTTCCAGAGGAAGGAAACACCCTGTGAAGAAGCACACCCCCAGGAGAGGCCACGTGCCACCCAGGACAGAGTGGTGAGCGCTGGGGCAGTGAGCCAAGGACCGCGGGTACCACCTTGCTGGACCAGGCCGCGCACATGCGCCCAGTGCCCAGGCCGGAGCGGCCCCGCCCGCCAGTGTCTTGGCTTCAGGAAAGAAGCTGGGTTTGCAGGGTCACCCAATTCTTTGCTAAAACAGCAACCCTAAGAAATGGGTGCAGGTTGAAACATAAGATTTTTCCACTGGCTGACAAGCACGCCCACCAATTCTTTGTTTTGTCTTGTTTTTGACCTTACTGGTGATGACATAATTTGAACTCCATGTATTGATGGGGCGCTGTGAGGTAAGTACCCCTTTATTATTCCCCCTCAAATCTCCCACTCCTGGGACACAGCTGCTCACATGACACCCACAGGATCCAAGGCGGGGGGGTGGGGAAGGGGTGGTTCCCACTTCACCAGCTCTGGACACTCTTGCTTGGTCTTCAACTGGGCGGTGGGGGGTGCCCCTCGGACCACGTTAACATGCAGGCTCGGATTCTGCAGGTCGGGGTTCACCTGAGCCTCTGCATTTCCGATGAGGTCATTGGTCACCCCGATGCTGCACTGTTGGTCACTCCCAACAGGCTTGAAGTACCAGAGGGCTTTTAGTTCAGGGCCCATTGGGGTCAGGTAGAAAACTTTGGGCTCCTTGAGAGAACAGCCAGGCTGGATGGGAGAATGTATGAACAGGCTTCCCTGACATGCATTGGGTCAGAGGATACAGAACCCTGCCAGCTCTGGGACGTTCCCTGCTGCAGTGACAGGGACATCCCTTCTCCTGGGTTATTTATTTTTATTGCCAAAGTCTTATCTTTTAGATTCCAGTTTACTGATGAAGACAGGGTTAGAATGCCTTGCACGAGATGGAGGAGATTTTGTTATCAGTGCCACAGTTTCCAGCTTGTCAGTACCTCTGATTCCTCTCTGGAATTTCAAAGTCCTTCCTAAATCCAGCTCCTTGGAGCACTTAAAGAGGCTTTAATAATACTACAACTTGTAATATTTCAATCAAGTCATAATTGAAAAAGAAATCTACATTCTTTTCACCTGTCCAATATCTACTTGTTGTAGGGATGTTTTAACCCCCTTCTTAGGAGTGATAGTGAGTGGGATCAAATATAAGACAGTGTTGCTTTTTTATGTTAACATTTGACAGTGTGAGAAATGGACTTTGTCAAATTAAGGACTGCCTTACCAATGCCTCAGAAGCATGCATCTCAAGTAAGTTTTAGTTCCTTCTGATGACACAGCATTAAATTGAACCGTAACCCCACTTCATCATCACGAAGAAGGGCAGAACAGTGAGAGGCCCTTCTGTCCCGGATGGCCTCTGTGCAGACAGCCCTCAGATGGCATTTTTTTAGGGGCTTTTGTTAATGTGAAGGAAGCCTTTTTACTTCTGTCGCATGATTTGACACTGAAAATTATTGAAAAGAACAAAACCAAAACCATGATAAAAAAAAAAAACCAACCCAATGTGTTGTGTATGTGTATCATTTGTATAGCTGGGACCAGTTTTATTGTTTTTGGAACTATTACAAGACTTCTGTTAAACATGTTAAATGTTAAGAGGAAACAGACTCTTGGCAAATGTGGAAAACCAATTACAGAAAACGTCTCTGCTGGAGATTGAGAAGCACTGGGAGGGACAGAAGAACACGTGCCCCCGCCCTTCTCCAACTGCTGAACACACACAGATGATGTGCTGTCTTGAGAGAAAATACAACTCTTACGTCGTTGCCTTTACTTTTACATTTACAGGCAAAAGACAGTAAAATGACACTTCCCAGTTTAATCTACTTGTAGTGTTGTAGAGTACAACATACAGTTACTTTTCTTAAGGTAAATCTGATGTAAGAGAAGTAGTATTTCCAAAATAAATAACCTAGAGTATGACTATTTGCTCTACAAAAGAAAACTAAAAGGCCTCACCACTAATAAAGAAATCAAATTATCTTTAAATTTTAAATGTTTGAATTAGGAATATTAATTTACTCAAATTTTGAAAGCATGTCTGTTGTATACAGCGTGGGCTTGTATGTTCACACTATCACGTGAGCATGCTATCATGTGAATATTAATTGCAAGATATAATTGGGCTTCCCAGGTGGTGCTAGTGGTAAAGAACCCACCTGCCAATGTAGAAGACAAAAGAGATGTGGGATCAATCCCTGGGTGGGGAAGATCCCCTGGAGGAAGACATGGCAACCCACTCCAGTATTCTTGCCTGGAGAATCTCATGGACAGAGAGGAATCTGGCAGGCTACAGCCCATGGGGTCACACAGAGTCAGACTTGACTGAAGCGACTTAGTATGGATGCACACATACTTATACTTGAAATAAATGACTCCTCAATTTTGAATTGATTAAAATTTGAAGAGCTAGAAAGCTGATCTCCTGAATGGATCAATCAAGGAGACAAAACCTTTTCAGCTGGGGTCTAGCAGTGGTTTCTTGATGTTCTTCATGCGTTCTGCACTGTGCTAAGCTCCAAGGTATACAGGTGAATAAAACGTGGCCTCTTGACTTCAGGGAACTGACATCTTGGAATGGTAGGACATCAATTCAAACGTGATGTGGTCAGTGAACAGGAGAGACAGCTTATGTGGAAGGCACCAAGGATGTGTTCATAGTGTCTTTGGGACAGAAAGAGTAGTAGACTCGAGGGTCCAAGTATGTGGGGAAGAGGAGGAGGAGGAGTTTGCTGTGGAAGAGAGACAGGATACAGAAAGGGCCAGGGACAGGCTACACGGGAGGAGTGGGTCGGGGCCAGGTCCTGATGGATGTGGGAGGCGGGAGAGAATGGAGGAAAGAAGAGGCGCGCTCATTTGGGCTTTTTGGAAAGACTTTTAAGAAGTGTGGGCAGGGGGCTTCCCTGGTAGTCCAACAGTTAAGAAGCCACCTTGCAGTGCAAGGGACATAGGTTCGATCCCTGGTCTGGGAAGACCCTTCATGCCACAGAGCAACTAAGCCTGTGCACCGCAACTGTTGCGCCCACACTGTCTTGACCCCACACTCTGCAACAAGAGAAGTCACTGCAACTAGAGAGTAGCCTCCTCTCACTCCAACTAGAGAAAGCCTGCGTGCAGGGATGAAGATAAAAATAAATAAATAAACAAATAAATAAAAAGAAGTGTGGGCAGACTGAAAGGAATCGTTGACAAGGAAAGGCACCTGGGGACCAGCATCCCCATGTAGCCTGCGGGTCACAGAGAGAAGATGGCATTTCCAAAATCTGGCTGTGCACTGGAGCCCAGGAAGAGAACAGTGGCCATATGTGGAATGCTAAGAAGTACTAGGACAGGAAGAAATGAGAGAGTAGGTAGGTCTTCCCTGGTAGCTCAGCTGCTAAAGAATCCTGCTGCAATGAAGGAAAGTGTGGTTCGAGTCCTGGGTCGGGAAGTTCCCCTGTAGGGAATTTCCTTCTATCCCTGTAGAAAGGATAGGCTACCTGCTCCAGTATTCTTGGGCTTCCTTGGCAGCTCAGACGGTAAAGAATCTGCCTGCAATGCAGGAGACCTGGGTTGGATCCCTGGGTTGGGAGATCCCCTGGAGGAAGGCATGGCAACCCACTCCAGTATTCTTGCTTGGAGAATCCCCACAGAGGAGCCTGGCAGTCTGTGGTCAATGGGGTTGCAAAGAGTTGGACACAACTAAGCACAGCTCAGGGACTTGTTAGTCATCTAACAACAATTGTAATGTGTAAAATATTTTTCTTAATAATTAGATTTGAGAAATATCAGACAGTAATAGCTTAATTATGGACGTTTGTAAAAAAAAAAATACGTAAATAAAAAGACAACCACTGGCTAATAAGAAGCCGGATGATTCTCTATGGGGTCTGCAGAGGGTCTCCCCTGCCTCTCTGGGCACCTGAGCTGTTGAGACACTGATGGTGGCCATGCCTGTCACCCACTGGTGGCAGTGGGACTCAGCGGGTTGGGCTTGCCGGCCACTGTGCTGCCCTGCATGCTGCTTACTTGGGGGGCTTCCCTGCCAGAGTTTCGGGGGAGACGGAGGAGGCCTGGTGACCAAGGGCAAAGAGTGGGGAGTGCTGCCACGGGTGCTGGGGGGAGAGGAGGACAGCTGAACGCAATCTTTTTATGCCTCTCAGCCCCCCAGTACATCAAATCCTAACGCTGATCCTTCATCACAAAAGTTAAACAGACTTAGCCAACTCAATTTCCTGTGATAATGAGCATCAGAAATCACATGGATTAATGAACCACAAATGATCCCCTTCAGAATAATTTTATTTCTAATTTCTTAACCCTCCTGATACAAGCCCTTGGAACAAGTGACGGACAGAATTGAGGCAGGCTGCCCACTCTCCCCATCCTGGGCAGAGCTACAGCGGAAGATAGCAACGGCCACTAACCATGGAACCAGTGCCTCCACAGAGCAAGGCAAATGTGAGGACATTTGATTGTCTTCTGCATCCTTGATTGTCATTAAGGATGTGCCACTTCTCAGCTAAAGGTACAGACTGAAGAAAAAAGGTAGGAAAAAAAAGTCTTAAAGGTACAGCCCTTTGCCTCAGCTTTATGCTACTGAATCCCCCACATTCCTGTCTTGCATTCTTTTTATTTATTTAAAATATGTTTCTACTTCTTATTTTTGGCTTCATCAAATCTAAGTTGCAGCACTCAGGCTCTTCATCACAGCACAGGGGCTTAGTTGTCTGGTGGCATGTGGCTGTCAGTTCCCCGACCAGGAATTGAACTGGCATCCCCTGCGTTGGGAGGTGGACTCTTCACCACTGGACCACCAGGAAAGTCCCTGTGTTGCATTCTTGATTCTTCCTCCCTTCCCTATCTTCTGAAGGACTGGCTGATTTGTAAGCATGCAGACACTAACTGAGTGACTGAACACCCTAGATCTATTCTGAGACTGACACCAATTAGATGTAGCTAACACAGCCAATAGGTATTAAGGGGGTCCTCAAAGAATTCGCCTGCCAATGCAGGAGATGCCGGTTCGATCCCTGGGTTGGGAAGATCCCCTGGAGGGGAAAATGACAACCCACTCCAGTAATCTTGCCTGGAGAATCCAATGGACAGAGGAGCCTGGTGGGCTACAGTCCATGGGTTTGCAGAGAGTCAGACATGATTGAAGTGATTTAGCACACAGCATGAGAAGCAGTATATCTGAAAGAAGAAAAAGAGAGAAAAAGACAAAAGACAGAAAAGCAGAGGGTGAGGGCTTGCTCATGTGCTACTGTCCACGTCCATGTCTGTCTGTAAGAGAACAGGAGATGCAACTCTGAGAGGGGTTTTCTCTTTAAAAATGACAGGGATGTTTGACTTTCGGTAGCAAAGTAAATACAGGTGGCAATGTTGTATCTACATGGTCACCCAAAAGATAAATGAATGAAAGGGCTAATGCAGAAATATTTAAATGTATAACTGTCAAGGGACTTCCCTGCTGGCCCAGTGCTTAAGACTCTGAGCTCCCAATGCAGGGGGCCCAGGTTCAATCCCTGGTCAGGGAACTAGATCCCACATGCTGCAACTAAGACCTGGTGCAGCCAAATAAATGAATAAATATTTTTTAAAAAAATGTATAACTGTCAAAAAGAACTGATTAAAAAAATGAATAATTATATTCATAGAAATAATTAAGTCTATCTAGTGAGTGACTGAAAACAGAGCCAGGACTTTTGAGCAGACTCAGGATTTTAGGCCTGAGTCCCAGCTCTACACCCACCAACTACTTGACCTTGGACAAGCTACCCCACCTCTAGAGCTTCAGTTTCCAAATCTTTAAAATGGGGGTAATTATACCTGCTCCCAAGATTTTTGTGAGGATGAAAGAAGATTCTTAGGACAGGGTTTGGCATAGACCAAGTGTTCCATAAATATTACCAAACTCTATACAGACTGGCCTATAGTTACACACCAAATACCAAAGCAAAACTCTGAAGGAAGAAACTTGCTGGAAGAGTCTCGAACTTCTTTGGTAAGACATTTCTTGCTTTATAGACTGTATCATATTATTTGCTGCTTGTGTTAATTGTAAACAACCTATTGCACTCAGTTTAACCTTTAAATTTTAATAACTTTTAAAAATTAATTATTATTGGAGTATAGTTGCTTTACAATGTGTTGTTTCTGCAGTGCAGCAAAATAAATCAGCTATGCATATATATATATATATCCCCACTCTTTTAGATTTCCTTCCCATTTAATTCACCACAGAGCAGAGGTCCCTGTGCTATACAGTACGTTCTCATTGGTTATCTGTTTTATACCTCGTATCAATAGTGTATGTCAATCCCAGTCCCCCAGTTCTTCCAGCCGCCTCTTCCCCCTTGGTCCCCATACATTTGTTCTCCATGCCTCTGTCTCTGTGTCTGCTTTGCAAGTAAAATAATCTATACCATTTTTCTAGATTCCACATATATGCATTAACATATATTTGTTTTCTTCTTTTCTAACTTACTACAATCTGTACGACAATCTCTAGTAAAATTTAGTAACTTTTAAGTAAAGTTCATATAATTAGAAAAATCAACAATTTAAATGCTAGAAGTTTAAATTATCAAATGTATATTTGCTTCACTGACAGTCATCCACACAGTTATTCATGTTTCACTTCTGGAGACAGCTAGAGTCTTTATGCTGATGATTTTTGCTTTTTCATTTCTTTATTACAATGGGTGAGGGTGAGGAGCCTGCAATAATTGTCATTTGAGGAAGCTGCAACAATGTTTAAATATCTTGCTTGTATTTCTTCCTTTCTCAACATTTCTTCCCTTTTCCATAACAAAAGGGGGGGCAATATCAAATTAATATAATTTTGAGGAAAGTCTGTAAACTAAATTTATTTCACATCAAATCTGGTTTAGTGGAAATCCCTCTATTAAGGAATGAGGTCATGTCTCTTGCAATGAATCATGTCCATTAAATTTATCTTCTTTTCTGGATACTTTCCTTCCTTCATTTTGTCATTTCCAAGTCTCTAATTCTTGTTGATTGCTCAATTAAATGGAAGCACTGATTTTTATTTTTTCAGTTTTCAAAAGGGCATGAAACTGAAGCTACAAAATATTATTTGTATCAACTATCTTTTAACTCTGCAATAATTTTTCCTATCCAGTTTTTTTAAAAAAGCAAATACTGATTTAATTTTATTCAAAACTCTCCTAACGTTTTCTCTTCTGCATCGATTTTTTTTCAAGTGTGTCTTCTCTTTTTTGCCATCTTCTGACTGCTTTGATATTGAAAACAAAATAGGAAAGATGGTTGTTCCCTACTACAATATTCTATTACTCAGAAAACTTACGGAGAACGAAAGTAAACCCTGCTCTTCACATTGGCTAATAACTGATTCATCTCCATACATTTCTCTACTGCTCATTTTCCTTGATGCCAAAATTACACACTAAAAGATTACAGCTCCACTTAAATAACTCCCACTTATTTTCATAGACAGTCCGAGGAGAACTATAATCTTCTCAAGGATTCTTTAAAAGGTCTCATCTATTCCCAGGCCTTGAGATATGATCCAGTACATAGGATGTATCAGGATTTTACGCCTGGAATCAGTTATTTTAACAATGGAAGCAAACTTGGAAATCTACCAGGCCCGTAGAAATCTACCAGCCCCTCTTTTTACGTGCAGGGAAACTTAAGACCCAGAGAAGTTGTACTGTGTAGAAAAGAATTACTTCACAAATCTATGTGTATCATCTATACTGCTTAAAATTTTATAAAGAATATCACATGAATCGTCACAGATACTAATTAAGGGGATCTTGAAGAGAAAACTAAGCGGTTTTTTATAACACTTGGCCCTTTTCAATTAATATTTTTAATCTTAAAGGAAATCTTTATGGCAACACAAATGATTTTATTTCCTAGTGGAGATGATCTTGTGTTTTGAAACAGCGCCTTCATTCCAGGCTCAGATGCCGTGACCTCGTATAAGTTCGGCTTCCCACCCGGGTTCCCCCGGGGCGGGGACTGCGGGCCGCCCAGGCCCCGCTCGCACCCATCTTGCCCAGTGCCCGGGCGGCGGCCGGGACAGCGACGGCCGCGACCAGACAATGTCCTGCATTCACTGCGGCCTCGGCCAATCACAGGCCGGCGCCTCCCGGCCCCGCGCGGCGCCACCGGCCACGCTCGGGCCGGAGGAAAACCTGGCCTCTGGGCGGCCATCTGCGGCCATCCTGGGACCGGACGCCGTGCCCCGCCTGCGCCCCCGCCCGGAGCAGCGGGCCCGGGGCGGCGGACCCCGGGGCAGGGGTCGCGCTCGGAGCGCAAGACGCACCGCCCCCTCCGGCTAGAACGCGGCGCTGTCCCTTTAAGACGAGCCTCCTCCCGGGCCGAGGAGCGCGTCGGCGGCCCCGCCGCGGGGGGCAGCGACATCCGGGCTACCGGGCTGGCGACGACGACGGCCCCTCGGGCAGCTCCCAGCCTCTGCGGGATGCCCGGCTTGCCGCGGCTGGGCGGGGGGCGCTGCCGGGGAGGAAGGGGCGGGCTTCAGAGCCACGTAAGCCCCCGGCCCTGGTGAGCCTCGCCGCCGCCCGCCCCCACCTCGCGGTCGCCGGAGCTTGGACGCCAGGGCCGGCACGCGGGTCACGGACGCTTCGCCCTCGGGGCCGCGCTTCGCGCGCCCGCGTCGGGCCCGCCCCACCTCCTGCGCGTGCACGGGGGGGCGGGGCGCCGAGAAGTCAGCCAATCAGCGGCGGTCGACCCCGGACCGCCCCTGGAGTCCTCGCGGGGGGCGGTGCGGGAGGCAGAACTTCGTGGGGGGCGCGGCGCGGGGCGGCTGGCTGGCGACCAGGGAGTGCGGACCGGCGGGGGAGCCGGACACCGAGCCTACCGGCTCCGACTCGGCAGCTCCGCGGAAGTGAAAGGGAGGGAGCGGCGGGGAGGGGCGCGAGCCGCGCGTGAGAACCGGCGCGGGCGGGAGGAGGGGAGCGGCGCCGGGAGCAGGTGGTGCAGCCGGAGGCGGGGGAGGAGAGCGGGCGGGGGAGGGGGCGGGGGCGGGGGCGAGCAGGCAAGTCCCGGAGATAGAGAACTAGGGATGGACGTGCCGAGTTAATGAGCGTGAAGCCAGAATCTGTCAGGGCTTATTTATGCAGCACGGAGAACTTGAAGAAGTTGTGCACTCACTGGTGAGATGCGTCCTAAGATTTTCCTCTGTCCGCGTTTTTCTAAAGTGGGTACAGATTTTTGATATCTGGTAAAGTTTATTAAAATAGAAAGTTGATCACAATATTTTATCATGGGAGTTGGGGGCGGGGGAAAGGAACAAAGGGCATTTTAAAACTAATTTCTGCAATCTCTTCTATCGAAAATTTGAGAAAGAATGTTTCTGCAGTCAAGACACTGAGTTAGTTTTTAGGGTAGAATAGGGGGTGTATGCCGACATGAACAAACCCGCACCTCGGAGTCTCATTTTACTCACCTGCACAATGAAAGCCATGATCTCTACCTAATCTCGTCGATGTTTTGTCGTTCGATGCGATCGAGGAAAAGTGGAATATTAAGTTTTGTCCGGTCGCACTGGAGGGACCCCCTGGGCAGCTGTCCTAGGCCACCTTCTCCCCCCAGATGGTCTCGTCCCCTCGCAGAGCGTAGTCCTGCTCCAGCCCACCTCGTCCTGAGGTGCAGGCGTGGGTAATCTGGGAGCCTCAGAAACGTCATCTGGGTGTCCTACACAGAGCTCGGCACCTCCCCTCCAAACCTGCCGCGGCTCCCATCTCAGCAGCTGCGTCGCTGCAGCTCGGTCGTCCACCCCTCACCCCATCGTCGAGTCATTAAACCCCTGGGCCCGCTTTACTTCCGTACTTCTTGACGCCTGTTTGTCGCTGCTGCCCTGCTCTGGCTTCCTCCGCGCAGGCCACCGGCGTCTCCCTCCTGGGTCACCGCAGTTACCTGCTCACTCATCTTCCTGTCCAGGGATTTTGCCCCACCCTCATCTCGATATTGCAGGCACATAGATACTTTATTGTAAAGTGTCGCGTGTAATCTCTTAGGGGATGTTTGTCACCCTCAGGATAAAGTCCTGTCCCCTTAACTTCTCTTTATAAGGCCCTCCTAATCCTGTCTTTTGCTAGATCTCTCACCACCGGCCACTCTTCCCACCCGTCCCCAGTTCCAGCCTACCTGAACTGCTTTCAAATTCTCTAAATGTGCCCAGTCTGCTCTGGCTTCTGCAGCCCTCCCTAGGCTCCTTTTCTGAGAGCTGGCTTCCTGCCTTTCCCTTACCTCCTTCCCCAAAGTGTGAAAGAATTAGGGGCGCCCACTGCACCCCTACCTCTGCAACAAACTGTAGCCCTTTCCTGTGGTGGCTTGTCGTCCTGCCCTTCAGAGCAGGGGCTTTTGTGCTGCTCAGCATTGTTCCCAGTTCCTGGGAACATCCTGGCAGTAGTGGTCGGAGCCGGGTGACCCTTTTAGAATACCAAGTGAGGGGCACAGGAAACCGGTAGCCTTAGGTGTCTACTGACTGATTCATTTTCTATTGCTGAGTTTTTCAGTTTTGAATTCCTCTTCTCTTAGTTACAGGTTTCTTTATAAGAGTAGCATTTAAAAAAAAAAACAATGGATTTTACTTAAACCAACTGTGATGTTTTTTGTCACAACTATAAATCTCTTTCAGCAGAAATAGTATGTGTGGTTTATGAAATGAAATTCATGACCAGTGGCTGCCGTTCAATGCAAATAGGCAGAAATGGGTTAAATGGGCTTATTTGACACTCAGACTCTGAATCTAAGCTGAAAGTAATGCCCCAGTAATGACTGAGGGAAGGCATGGAAAGAAAGAGTATTAAGCTGAGAGTTTTGGTTCCTTGTTTATTATTATTATTAATTTTTAGAATACCACTAGCCATATGTTAAGAAGTTACTGATACTGACTTTAAAAAAACAACTCCCGATACACCTAATATTTTTCTTTTGCTTGCAAGAAATGTCAGCGTAACAAACTGAAATTCTCATTTCCTTGTGCTTGAAGCTCACAATACTAACATATGTACATTTAGATATGTAGTATTTCCGAACACCGCCCTGCTACACACTTTCCAATGAAGTTCAACAAGAATTCTTTGTTGAGAGATGTAATATTTGGAGGGGAGGATAGGGGAATAAATCTTAACTACTGCAAATTGTTTCCCTGCAGCCTTACTCTGAAGGAGATCCTTGTTGGTTTTCTCATTACTGTACAACTAGTCTGTTGATTCTGTTACACCTTGGTGGAAGGGAGGGGAATTTAGTAAGAAATAAACATTTTTAAAAAGAAGGGAGGGTAAGCTTATTTCTTTAGTAAAATAAACAACAACCAAAAAAATCAACAAAATTATATAAAAGTAAAAGCAAGTAATGTACTTAAAGTATTTAAAGGAGAAAAAACATGCATTATAATTATCTACTATTTCTACACAAAAATATTCTCTCAGCATGTATCATATCTGTTTATGGGACTCACCAAATGATTATTATAAACGATAAGGGTTTAAAAAATGTGAGAGAAATGGCTTCTTTTGCATATGTCAGCTTGGGTAATTTTGAGTTTAGAAAACATTTTATGTACTGTGATTTAGTAAAAATACTATATCTTACTTACATTTTAGCTAGTTCTGGTTTTCAGTTTTTAAAACTTAAAAAAAAATCTTGTTTCTAAACTATAGAGTGGTAAAAGATTGTTAAAAAAAACTTTATAGTGAAACATTTTTTACAAATAGCTATTTTAAGAGGGGATTCCCTGTGGTGGTCCAGTGGTTAAAGGTTCTGCATTTTCACTGCTGAGGGTGAGGGTTCAATCCCTGGTTGGGGAACTAAGATCCCGAAACCTGCACAGGATGACCTAACAAGAGTAAATAAATAAATAAAAAGAGCATATCTACAACGACATACATTTCAGCCTTATTTAAAAATGTCAAACCTGATTAGGTGACACCTTAAGAGAATCACACATTGAGGCTGAGATCTAAGGTTGCCGTTTGCTACATTTGTTGGTTTTAGCAGAGATTTCAAGCTGATTGGGCAGTCAGCTCAGAAGAGAGATGCAGACACTGAAGACCAGCAGGGAGCAAAGTGGAGAGAGGGTGGGATTTGGAATGAAAAGACTTGGGTCTAAATCAGAGAGCTTTGTACCTTCTGCAGGTTACATCTGAGACCAACGGTCCACATTTATAAATTAAGCAACTATTTGTCATCTTGACCACTGTGTCTGTGAGGATCATGTGAGGATAATGTATCCTGCCAGCTTTGAAATACTAGATAACTCGTAGTTCCTGCTACTGTCCTACACATTCTGCCTTGTCATTGGAGACATTTGATTTTCATGGAAATCATAAAATTATATATGAATTATATATGTGTGTGTATGAAAGTGAAAATGTTAGTCCGTGGAATGACCTCATGGACAGTAGCCCACCAGGCTCCTCTATCCATGGGATTCTCCAAGCAAGAATACTGGAGTGGGTTGCCATGCCCTCCTCCAGGGGATCTTCCTGACCCAGGGATTGAACCCCATATCTCTTATGGCTCTCTAGCACATATGGGAAGCCATATATGTATATGTATATATGTGTATATATGTATATGTATATATAAAGGAAATAAATCACTTTGTCATAAACTATGACTCTTCAAGGAGGATTTATATATGCTTGCATTTATCTGTGGGTAATAGCTGATATTAGAGACAATTGGGGCACCCTGTATAAAAAACAATCCTTGTAGTAAAGGTACAGAGGATGATGGTGTGTCTAGAATTTGTGGTGTTCTATGTAGAATGCAGGAGCAAGGTGATATGTGTGTGTGTGAAACTAATAAAAATGGATAAAGGAAAATAAGGCAGATAGTTAATGAAGTTAAGTGCAGTTCAGTTCCTCAGTCATGTCTGACTCTCTGCGCCCCCATGGACTGCAGCATGCCAGGCTTCCCTGTCCTTCACCAACTCCTAGAGCTTGCTCAAACTCATGTTCATCAAGTTAGTGATGCCATCCAACCATCTCATTCTCTGTTGTCCCTTTCTCCTCCTGCCTTCAGTCTTTCCCAGCATCAGGTCATTTCTAATGAATCAGTTCTTCACGTCAGGTGGCCAAAGTATTGGAGCTCCAGCTTCAGCATCAGTCCTTCTAATGAATATTCAGGACTGATTTCATATCTCTCTTTTTTTTTTTTTTTTGAAAAAAAAGTATTTATTTGGCTGCACTGGGTCTTAGTTGTCTCATGTGAGTCCTAGTTCCCTGACCAGGGATCGAACCCAGGGTCACTGCACTGGAAGCATGAAGTCTTAGACACTGGACAACCAGGGAAGCCCCAGTGAAGTATATCTTGTCTGGTGTTCACTGTTGAAGGCTAAAGATGAAAGATGTTCTTCAATGACAGTATTTATTTATTGTTATTTACCCATGATAAACCTGGAGAATAAAGTAGCAAAATGGCAACCAAAACACCTCTACATCCTTGACTCCTTCACCCAAGTTTGAAATATTTGGCCAGTGGTTAATTATCCTAGGTTTGACTGAAAACTTACATGCAGAAAGCAATAGTGCACGTGATGTGGATGGTTAAATGAATGCAAGATGTATTTTCTCTCAAGGAAGAATTCTGAGAAAGAAAAGAAACAGAGCCCTAAGATGTCTGTGAATGAGCCTGCACTCTGCCCTGGAAGAAGCCTGGGTGGGCAACTTCCCACTGCTTCTAACGGACCCCAGCACCAAGCAGAGGAGGCATCTCCTACATGAGTACCCTCCACTCACCCTGGACTGTTCCTCCCTCAGAGTCTCATTCTCTTGGGTCCTAACACTATCCATTTTCTGAAGTTCCCGTTAAAGTATAAATCTCCCTGGGAGGGGTGTTGCTGGAACTGGGAGTTAACACCCACATAATCTTTTACCTGCTCAGCAGAGATGGTTCTTATCCTGCTGAGAGCAAGGAAGGGAAGAAGATGGACACACAAGAGCATGTGACCAGCCAAGGTGGAGAGGAAGGTCCCGCAGAGAGGAGAGAGAAGCACGCTGACAGTTTTGCTGGGACAGTCCCTCTAGCTCTGCTTCTCTGCAGGTGTGACATCCTGCCGTGGGGTTCCCATCTCTGCCCTCAGGCTTTTAGATCTCTGCATCTGGCAGTACCCGTAGCTCTCGACTGTCTTGAGGTTCAGCTGGATTCAGACTAGCTTTGTGGTAAAAGTGGCACTAGAAGAAAAAGCAGTCTGAAGGTCAGAAGACCCCAGTTCTTTGGGACTTTGAGCTATTCAGATTTCAGTTGCCACATTTGTAGAAAAGAAGGAATGGATTCTGTTCCTATTCTGATCTGGGTTCCATCCTCTCCCTGCAAACTTCTCTCCCAACTCTTTTTACTGTAATTAAGCCTCAACCACAGGTGGTAACAAACAAAACAAAAAAGAATGTGGTAGCTCCTAAAAGGTGGAAACGACCTGAACGGGCACGGCTGTGTGGATGAACAAATGTGGTCCATACACACAACGGAGTGGTACTCAGCCTTAAAGAGGAAGGGAATCCTGACCCATGCTACCGCACAGATGAGCCTTGGAGACATTATGCTGAGTAATGTCTCATTCCGTTTCACTGGAGGCCTCCGCTAATGCATGTTCTGGGGCTCTGTTTTGTCATGCCTCAGCCTTGTTCTACACAAACAAACCTCATTTTTAACTGCTCTTTTTGCAGCCCTCCAAAAGTGCTATACTCCTTCGGTCCAGGTGTTTGCACAAGCAGATCCTGCTGCCTGGCACACTACTTCTTCGCTCTTCTTTGTCTAACAGATCCTCCGTGTTCCTAAGGGCTCAATTCTGAGAAAGCTGATGCTGGCCCCTCCCTCAGGCTGTAGCAGGAGCCTGTGTGCCCACGGCACCCCCTGCTTATTCCTCCCATCATACGTGTATTACGACTTTCCCATGAAAGTGCAGGGATTTTGGCGTCTTTATAGTGGCATGCTCCCAATCTGATGCAGGCCTGACACAATAAACCTGTTGAATAAGTCACTGAATATACTTTTAAAAAATGCTTCAGTTCAGTTGCTCAGTCATGTCCGACTCTTTACGACCCCATGGACTGCAGCATACCAGACTTCCCTGTCCATCACCAACTCCCAGAGCTTACTCAAACTCATGTCCATCGAGTCGGTGATGCCATACAACCATCTTATCCTTATTTTTGATTTATTCCTTTATTTGGCTGCACCAGGTCTTTGTTTAGGCATGCAGGATCCTTAGTTGTGGCATGTGGCTTCTAGTTCCCTGATCAGGGATTGATCCTGGGCCCCCTACATTGAGAGAGAGGAGTCTTAGCCACTGGACCAGAAGGGAAGTCTCCCCCTGAATATTCTTAAGAACACACTGTTTAAAAAAAAAATTACACATTGTTATAGGTTGGTCTAATCAATGATAATTTGGCTTATAATTTTATTTCTGTAATTTTATTATCTTGTTATAAATATCATGTCTTTATCTTTTATATTATCTTTTTTTACCTACTAGTTAATTTTAATACTTGACATGTCAATAGAATCAGGTTTGGCTGCACATAACAGAAAATTCTCAGATAACACTAGCATAAACAAAATAGAAGTTTGATCCCAATTCTGCAGAAGTTCAAGTACAGACAGTGTTGGGCTGATACCCATTTCACTCCAAATCTTCAGGGATTAATCCTCTTTCAGCTTCACTTGGCCATCCTGAGGCTGTCTTTGTGCTCCAAGACGGAGGCTGGGCTGGAATCCCAGGAAGGAATCAAGAAAGGGTGTAGGGTGAAGAGCAGCTGTCTTTCTGGAAGCTCCTCAGACGCTTTACATACAGCATTCTTGCTAACATACTGTTGGGCAGCTTAAACACACATAGCTGCAAGGGAGGCTGAGATATAGTCTGTATTCTGAGCAGCCATGTCCCCAGCTAAAAAAGAGGAGCAATGAATACTGGGGGATAAGAAGAAGGGGAGGCCAGACCTGAGTATAAAAAAGATACAAACATGTCAATACCATAATCCAGTTGAATCTAGATTTCAGATGTATTCTTCCCAGCTCCTAATCTCCTTTGTCAAAAGGTCATAACATTTAGACTCGGGAGTTTTCACACTAAGCAAAGCCCTGAATTTCCAGGTTTTCTCCTTTTACCAGGTAATCAAAGAAGCAAGTGCTGTCCCCTTGTCCTTCGTATGGGGCTCAGAGATGGGGCAGAGGGGGGTGGAGCTGAGGACTGTCAGTGGAGAAAGGGCTCAGTAGTAACAAAGGCAGGATGTCATGTTTCAACATGTCTGGCCTGGCCTCTGCATCTCCCGGGCCGGCTTGGCTTTGTCCTGTTTTTCCCTGGCTCGGCTCTCCGGGGCGTGTTCCCAGTGATTCCCGACCTCCAGCACCTGCAGTTCCGCCCCGGGAAGCTGGAGGTCTCTGCTCCTCCACCAGCCACTGTGGATGCTCCAGTCACCCTAGAGGAGGTATCATCGGAGGCCACTGTCTCTGCCACCTGGCCAGGTGCAGATGTTGCCTGCAGGGGACCCCAGTCTGCACCACAAACCTGCTCTCGCTTGTCACCAGCCACCAGCCCCAATGGCCTGCCCTCACTCCCTGTTCTCACTGTCACTCTCCAAGCGTCTCCTTCTGATCGTTTCCCTTCCGTTATTTTTCCTCCCTCCCAGTGCTTTCTGAGGTCCTCAGGAACCCTGAGTGCTCTCACGGCTTTGTCCGGCTTTCATTCTCCACCTAACTCACTGTCAATCTCCTCCCCTGAATCTCTAACCTCTGTCTCTCCTCTGTAGCTGAGGACTCTGCTCCAGGCTCAGCATCCTCCTCCCTCCTTCTCCGCAGGCTTCATCCTCTCCCCCAGAGCCCCCTTTACTACGAGGAAAGCCACCCCTTTTTCTTGCTGCTCCATCCGTTTTCTTTCTTTCATCGCCAAATAAGGAAAAACACTTCACTTATCCATTGCTCCCAGTGATTCATCACCACTCCTAACCCAGTTCCTTGTCGTCAGGTGGCACACTCCACCTCTTTGTGGTCCTCGGGGAGCTCCAAATTACATCATCCAATGAAAGCAACAGATTCCTTGATTGTAACATGACACTAACATCACTGCCCTTTCATTACAATTTTCTCTTGCCTTCCATCATACTACATGCTCTGGTTGTTTTCTTATGTTTCATGACCACTCTGATCAGTGGTAAAACATCACTGCTTCCTTGGTGGCTCAGACAGTAAAGAATCTGCCCGCAACGTGGGAGACCTGGGTTTGATCCCTGGGTCAGGATGATTCCCTGGAGGAGGCATGACAACCCACTCCAGTATTCTTGCCTGGAGAATCCCCATGGACAGAGGAGCCTGGTGGGCTACAGTCCATGGGGTGGCAAAGAGTCGGACATGACTGAGTAACACTTTCACTTTTCTGACCACACTAATCAATGATAAAACATCATTGCTAACAACAAATGTTTAATGACCACTTATTTTGTGTCAGGCAGGTCAGATGGTTTACATACATCATTTCCTTTAACACTTGTATTGACTCTATGGAAGAGATGCAGTTATTATCCCCACTTTACAGATAAGGAAACTGAGGCTCGTAGGCCTACAAAGGTCAACGATGCGCTCACAATAACAAAACCAGTAAGAGAGCTAAACTGAAACCCGAGTTTGCTGAATTCCAAACCAGGGGGATGTTCTGGTTCTGTTCCACCTGTTGTCCCTCCTTTCCTGATTTCACCTTAAATATGAGACTTTCCCGGGCTTTTCTATTTTGGGTTACCTGCTCCCCTGGGTATAGACACTTACTTTTAAAAGGAAATGTGCTCCCACAGAGTGAGCACTACATTTGTTTTTACCCTATTATTATGGAATATTTAAACAGAGAGAGACAGAATTGTGTAATGACCCTTTACCCTGTCCCCAGGTAACACCACCCAAGTCCAACAGTCATCCACTGATGGCCACTCTTGTTTTGTCTGTACCCCACCATTCCCCATGCCCTCCCCCACCATATTATTTTGCAGCAAATCTCAGAAATCATATCAGTTCATCTGTAAATATTCCAGTGTATTTTTAAAATGTTGTTGTTGTTTAGCCTCTAAGTCATGTTCGACTCTTTTGTGACCCCATGGACTGTAGCCCACCATGCTCCTTCTGTCTGTGAGACTTTCCAGGCAAGAATACTGGAGTGGGTTGCCATTCCCTTCTCCAGGGAATCTTCCCATCCCAGGGATTGACCCCATGTCTCCTGCACTGGCAGGCAGTTTCTTTACCACTGAGCCACCAGAGAAGCCCTTTTAAAATGTAAGGACCCTTTAAAAAGCCTTAACCATGAAAACATTAATATGTCTAAAAATGAAAAAGAATCCCATAATATCAGCAAATATCCAATCAGGTCACATTTCCTCAGTTGTCTCATAAAGTTTTTGAAGAGTTGGTTTCTTCTTTGTTCAGATCCGGATCCAAATAAGGTCCACACATGTCACTCCTTAAATCTCCCTTCATCATTTGATTCCCCTTTTCTCTTCCTACACCCCCAGCCCCCGCAATTTATTTGTAGAAAACACCCATTCCTTGGTGCCCAAAATCCACCCTGTGAATTTTGCTGATCACATCCCCCTAGAGTTGTTTAACACATTGATCCCTCCACCCATCCAAATTTCCAGTAAACTATAGTCAGATGGAGAGGTGTGAGCTGATTCAAGTTCATTTTTCAGCAAGATGATTCCGTAGGTGAAATGATGTACTTCCATCAGGAATATTGTTTATTTAGGTGGCTTCCAAGTCTGTATCCAGCTTCATTCCTTTATCTTAGGCTAACTGATATTGGCCATCATCTCAAAATCAGCATGTCTAAAAACAAATTTATCTTCCCCCACACAAGCTTTCCCTCTTGACACCTTCTCTGTTTCTGCCATTTCTGCTATCCTTTTAAATGTCTTGGGCTCCCAGTCTCAGGGCCAAATTTCGCTCTCCCTTTGCTCCCATATTCAGTCACAAAGACCTGCCAGTTATCTCTCTATAGGGTGTTAGCACCCTTTCCCCTTGCTTCCCCCACCCATTGCCCTTGTCCAGGCTTTAAAAGTATTACAATACCTGACCCCCGCCCCACTGGTCTCTCTTTCCTCAGTTCCATTCCATAAACTACCATTGGACCAAGGTCATACCTGACATCTTCCTTCAGTGTTGAATATTGGAGCATCAGATAAACAATTACTCAAGCTCTGGAATAGGCAAAGCTTCTCTCTGAGGATAATCCTGGATTTGTCTCAAGGGACACCCGTGGCCCCACACTAGGGGGAAGGCAGAGTTGCCTGTCCTCCTGGTGAAACTCTGCTTGCTAGCAGCTTTCTCTGCTTTCCTGGTAGGACGTTCACACTTCTGTTTGTTGTTGTTCAGTCGCTAAGTCGTGTCTGACTCTTTGCAACCCCATGGACTGCAGCACACCAGGCTTCCCTGTCCACTGTCTCCCGGGGTTTGCTCAGACTTATGTCCATTGAGTCAGTGATGCCATCCAACCATCTCATCCTCTGTCACCCCCTTCTCCTCCTGCCTTCAATCTTTCTAAACATCAGGGTCTTTTCCAATGAGTCGGCTCTTCACATCAGGTGGCCAAAGTATTGCAGATTCAGCATCACTCCTTCCAATGAATATTCAGGGTTGATTTCCTTTAGAATTCACTGGTTTGATCTCCTTGCTGTCCAGGGACTCTCAAGAGTTTCAAACACTTGTGTTTGTCCGGTCTTAAAACATATGCCTGGCTGTCGACCAGTAATACAGATCGCCAGCCTCCTCAGCCCTGCTCTCACGTCACCCGCTGGCTGGCTCTAATTACAAGCCAAGCACACAAACATCCAACAACACAAAGAACTCCCAGCCCAGAGAGGGACGTTCAGAGAAAGTTCCCTCAGAGACACGCTGTCTGTCTACTCTTCCAAGAACTTCACTGAGTTAACCAGTGACCCTCTGCATCCTGGATGCCCTTCAACCAAGAGACTCTTGAACATTATCCGGCTGATACTGCTCCTGCCCACAGCTCACCATCTGTGAGAATTCCCATGTGACACTTTCTTGTAAAATTCAACAAAAAGATCTGGTATTCACAGAGCTGGTATACCATCCTTTCCATAGAAAAAGCTATGAGTTTATAGTTTCCCTTTTTACGCTGGTTATCAAGAGGCTCAGATAAAATTGCAAAGTCCTTTTCATTAGAAATTTTACATTTTCTCCGAGGTTCTGATTTCCATTTGTATTTCTCCTTTAATAATTTTGGGTTGTTAATTATCTCATAAGCATCTTAAAATGCACTTTGGAATGATCCCGTGTGTGCGTTAAGTGAATAAAATGCTACTGCATTCCTCCACCCAGGCAGAGGTTCATTGATTTACCTCATCTGACTCCCAGTTTACTTATTCTGTACCTTCTGATGGGGACACTGCCCTGTTCTATGGTCCCACCAGCACCCCAAAGCCCACCCACCCCAGACACCTCAGTTCAAATGTCCCCATGAACCATCCTGACTCCCCAGCCTGGAGCAAGCTTGCCCTCCTCTGAGGGCGTTTCATGTTGTGTGTACACTCTTCATCCTCTACTTCCCATGCACTGTCTTTTATTGTTAGTTCTATAAGCTATTTTTTAAATTAAAAGTAATTTGTACATACAGTAGAAAATCGAAACTGTACGAGACAGGTTGCACAGGAAAAAGTATCTGCCATCCACAATTGCCTTAGAGGCAATCACTGTTGCTAGTTCTTTTTGTATCATTCCAGACACATCTGTGCATTTACAAACATATGGATATAGGCATATGCATACATATATGTACATATATGTATATATGTGTGTATATGTTTTCTTACAAATTCTTCTGTCCTTTTCTCCACAGCTATGAACATAACATACATTCTTCTGCATCTCGACTTTTTTTTTGGCTGCACTGTGCAGTTTGTGGGATTTTAGTTCCCCCACCAGAGATGGAACCTGCACCCCTTGGAGTGGAAGCAGAGTCCCAACTGCTGGACCACCAAGGAGGTCCCTAGACATTTTTTTCCAATACAACAGTATGACTTGGCAATGACAGCGCATCAGTACACAAATATCTACCTCATTCTCTATAATACCTGTGCAGCTTCTGTTGTAAAGATAAACCTTAATTTATTTGATTAGTTATACATCATGGTTGGCATCTCTCTGGCTTAATGTACTCTTTCTGAGGGCAATGCAGTGAATATAACCACAATTAGTATTGTCCTCCACAAATCCAGGGTATGGTATCTTCCACATAGGAAAAACTTAATAAGTAACTGATGGTCAACTTTTATCAGTAAATAGTCAAACAGAAAGTAATCCTACTTTATAGAAATGTTTTAGGAGTAACTTGAGAAAGTCTTATAGCATCAGCCTTTCAACTATGCCCATCTTTCAGTGACATTATCTGTGGTCTGGGCTTGACCTTGAGGTGTACTGTATCTCAGCTCATGAAGAGATCGCTGAGGAGGCCTGAGCCTGGGGCAGGGCCCCCAGGGAATGCACTGGGTCCAGCCAAGGTCCCGCCTTCAGCGTCAGGAGCAGGGAATCTACAGGACTGAGAGAAGCAGTCCGAGCTTCCCTGATGGGCTCAGTGGTGAAGAATCCTCCAGCCAATGCAGGAGACACAGGTTCCATCCCTGATCAGGGCAGATCCCTCATGCCTCGGAGCAACTGAGCCTGTGTGCCACAACTACTGAGCTTGTGTTCTAGAACCCGGGAGCTGCAACCACTGAAGTGCCCTAGAACCTGTGCTCCACAATAAGAGAAGCTACTGCGATGAGAAGCCTGAGCACCACAAGTAGAGAATAGCCCCTGCTCTCTGCAACTAGAGAAAAGCCCATGCTGCAATGAAGACCCAGCACAGCCAAAAATAAATAAATCAAGGTTTGAGGCAAGGGAAATGCATATGATTATAGAACATGGTATCACTTCCCCCAATTCATTCTTACCCCACTGCCTTGATCTGTACCCTCTCTGAGCCCACATGTACTATTTGACTCTTGGTAGGAGATGTGTACTAATATTACATTTTCTCTTCTTGAGAGAGGTAATCAAGAAACAGGTTTTGGGAGAAGTATGTGTAGCTATGCTTCTGCGAATTTCAACCTAGGTAACTTAGATGTGACTTGAGGGCAGTGGCCCCACCGCAGCTCTGGGAGGACGGGACGGGGACCCAGTGGGTGAGACAGAGCCCCGGGTCCACTCAGCTCCCACCGCTGAGATCCCAGGAAGCTGTGCGTGCCCAGGAACCGGAGTCAGCCCTTGGAATGACATCCAGGGAAACTGCCGAGAGGAAGGCTTAGGAGACGGGTTAATAGGGAGTCTTGCTAGCTTTCTAAATGAAAAGCCCCAGCATAGTAGCTCCACCACATTAGAAACACATTAGAAACATATTAACAAGTAATTACTTTGGAAGAAGTTAACTTTGTAAAATTACAATTTTAGACAAAATTAGGAATATTTCTCCTTTCAGATTCAAGTGCATAGGATATGTATAGTTTTAAAATGATTCCTTTTTGTATCCAGCCATCCTCACGCTTTAAATGCAACGCTCATTCCATAACCATTCGTCACGTGCCTCATCTCTGTCAGGCACCCTGGTAGGTGCTGGTCTTGCACTAACCTCTCACAAATCTGAGTGCGGTACTGGATGGGCGCATTCCCACAACCATATTTCACTGTGCAGTGGTGAGCAGAGAGGAGTTGTGTCTCCACTCAGGAGAAGGCATGATTCATGGCATCATTCTCAAGTCCGTCTTACCCAGAGCTGCAGCCTGAAGATCCTGTGAAAATCAGGGTGCGGACTCGTCTGTCAAATGTCTTTTTCCCCTTTAGAGCAGAGGTGAGTGTACACAATCGGATGTAAAGGAGTTCAGTTCACAGTGGATCACGAGGAAGTCACGGCATCTTTCCACCATCACTGGATTCCTGTTTGGCGTTGAGAAGACCTGGGTTTGGATCCCACTTTTTCATTCACAGCAGGGCAGTCTCTCACGATGCAGATGCCTCATCTGTTGTATGAGCATGATCTGCAAAAGCCAAATCTAATATTTTTTTTCTACTGGGAATATTTTGACCAAGGAGGAAGAGGGCTGGAGCACCATGTGCTTGCAAGGGTTATTGGCAAATACCTAAACCAGAGTTAAATGTAGGAGCATCATGAGGTCTGACACATGCGGTATGGAATTAGGCAACCTTAAATTATGACCTGTTCTCATTTTACATATCAGAGTACAACTTTGAGTTTGACACAGTTCAGCCTAGAACTGTCCAAGAACTTGCAATGATAATATTATGTACTTTTATGTCCCCTGTATGATACTGACACTGCTGAGATCACCGGAACAAAAACAGCACCCGTGGCCTTGACCTGGTTATCACTGGAATCCAACCAGATGAGCCAACCAGCCACCCTGGAACTTAAGGGAGTAAAAGGAAGAGGAGACATACTCAGTTATTTCTCTGTTGTTGTTAATATCTTTCTTTCCCCAAAGAGGATTTGAGATGGCCAGTAATCTCTGCATAATATAATCACATACAGTCATGAGTTGTGTGCGATAATATGTGTGTGATTCAAAGAAAGCACATGTGATTGTGGCTACTTCATGAACCATACAAGGTGATCTTGCCTGGTCCCTGGGAGCCTGCTCTGGTGATGTGACCAACTATCCTCTTTGGTCCCAGCAGATGGCAATGACTCCCCCGTGTGAAGCTGGCAGTTTGGCAGTTTTCCAGTCCGACTCCTTTTCCCCAGGGTTGAACATCACTGAAGGAAGTTGCACAACAAGCTGATGTCTCTGTAGTCCCAGCTCAGGACTCAGGGAGTCCTAGGACTCCAGAAGGGTCCTTTCACTTCATTTTCACAGCTTCTTTCTTCCCTGTAGAGATTGTTCCAAGACTTGAATCCTTGTCTCAAATCTCCTGACCCTCCGTGAACATTTGAATCTCAAGAGATGATTAACCGCTGAATTGAGGGGGGAAAGAAAAAGAAGCTTTTATAAATGCATTTGCTTAACTTTCTGACATCTCTCTCTACCCCAGCCTGTAATCTTACTGCCATTGTTGCCAGCCTTTCTTTGGTTTCAAAAAGCCTGGTGTTGCTCTTTCCATCAACCCTCTGCTGGATGCTTCTTCCTCCCAATAGGCCTGAATCTCCTATGTCATTTTCCCTCTGCCTCCTGGCTCCTGTCTCTTACTCTAAAGTAATGCAGATCACTGTCATTTTTTCTTTTTTTTAAACAACTATTACTCTCCCTTTAATGAGAGTTCTCCTGTAGATGCTACTCCATCTCTTCATTTCATAACTGACCTTCTAAGAAAAGAAGTCTGCAGTCTACACCATCTGCCTACACTTCCTCAACACCCATTCACTTTCTCTCCCCTCTGTGATTCAGTTTTTACTCTCAACTCTTGAAACTGCGAAGGTTAACAAAGACCAAGTCCATAAACACTTGTTATTCCTTCCATTCCTGTTCTCTCTGTGACACTTGGCACTACTGCCCCTTCCCTTCTAGAAACTCTGCTTCCTTGATGTCTTACTGGGTCTTTCGGACAGTGATTCATGTGTCTTTCTCCAGTGGCTTCTCTTTTTCTGCCTATCTCTTAACATGTGTTTTACATGGATAAGTAATGTTCCCAATGAATCACTCCTCCCTCTGGGCTCACCTGGTGTTGAATCTGGGACCATATGACTTGCTTTGGCCAATGAAACATCAGTGAACATGAAGTCAGCAGAGTCTTGACAAGGGCTTGTTTCTTGGCACTTGCCTTCTTGAAACACTCCTCAGAAACTTCCGTGTCTTCTGGATGACTAAGATGAAAGACCAAGAAGAGAGAAAGGAGAGAGGGAATGTCAAAAATACCAGATTTTTCCAACTGAGTCCAAAGCCAGCTCACCCACCCACCAGATGAATCATACCTTTTTTTTTTGGTTCAAGCCGCTAAGGTCTGGGATGGCTTGATATACAGTAATAAACAACTGAGAAAACCTGGTATTTTAAAGATTCCTATTGTTGTCCTGCATTCCTCTAATGTTGCATATTTTTCCGGACATCCATTCCAATGGTACCATTCATATGTCATAATTCTTACACTTACGTTTCTAGACCAGATCAGTCTTCTAAACTCCTATCTCTTACTGGACATCCGCACATGAATATTCCACAGACCACTTTGAATTCCCACACCAAAGCATCAGGTTCTTCCACAAACTTCTTCCCGCTTATTACTTATCTTGGTTAGTGATGCATCTACTTACCAGTCACTCAAGGAGAGAACTTAGAAGTGAATCTTCAACCCCTCCCTTTCATTCACTTATCAACAATCAGTTGTTCACCAAATCTTATCAAGTATGTCACCTAACTCTCTCTCACATTTATCTCTTTATCTCCAACACCTCGAATGCTACCCTGGTCAAGGACTTCAACATGTTGTACTTGATCAAAAACCTCTACTGTCTCCCTGCTCTGAGGTTTGTTCTGATCATTTTCCAGCTGAAAATCCTTTTGTGGCTCCTCACCTATGGAATAAGGTAAATATTTCTTAATATGCTACTAAGCCCTTTCTGACCTGGCCTTCCTCATATTTCCATTGTCATTTTCTGCTCTTTCCCTGTGTATACCGTGCTCTGAGCCAAATTACTCACAGTGCCGACACTAGCCATCTGCCCCATGGATGTCTCAGACAGTTTTCCTGCCTGGTACCTCCCCTCCCCTGCCATCTGCAGAGTCCTTGAAGACTCAGATTAAATGTCACATCCTCTGTGAAGCCTCCCCTGCCTCTCTGGGCAGAAGCAAAATGAGGCATCTCTTCCGAGCAATCATGTACCCAGTCGTACCACGACTGTACACATTTTTAAAATTGTGGTGATGTGCTTGAATATCTGTCACCCCTAATAGAGTCAGAGAGCTCCTCCGGGGTAGGGGTGGCTTTATTTTTGTTTTCACAGTGCCCAGCACAGTGTCTGATACATGGCAAGCGTTCAATAATTACTGAATAAATAAGACACTGTATTTTCCCACTTGTAATGTTTTGTTAAAGTGCCTTATAATTGGCTAAGTTAGCACCTTGGATTTCCATTTATTAGTCTCAAAATAGAGACGGGAGACTTTAAGTGTTGTTGAACGTGACTGAGGATAAGTCTGGTGATAAGCCACGGAAGTTGGAGCTGGCAACTGAGGGGAGAGGAGGCAAGTGCCTTGTCCCAGGTGGGCGGCGGGGCTGTGTTGGAACCACTGCCTCCACGCCCCCAGCAGTGCTCATTTCAGACTGAGACCACCTTCTTCCATCACAGGGGGAGTGGTCCACCATGCTGCTCTGTTTCCCTGTGGGATGATGGCCCACGTGACAAGCATTTAGGAACACCTTGAGTCTGAACAATAACATAGGAAGTGTGGAATTGATTTTATTTCTTCCCTTTTCTTTCCTTACGAGGGTTTCTTTTCTTTTTCTCCCTGCACCCCATTTCCCACTGTCTGCACCCCATCACAGAGGTCTTTCAAAAGAAAGATCTGACTTGTGACTCTCTGAAGTCTTCAGTGAGCCCCCACCCCCACAACACTTTTGGGGTTCAATCAAGGGCTTTCCTTGGTCCTGCCTACTTCTCCAGTCTAATCTGCCACCCCCTGACTCTACCATTTCTGTAAGCAGGTAAGCATTCATTGGGTACCTTTCTGTGAAGGCTCTGTGCCACTTGGGGATGCCAAAGGACAAAGCATAGCTGGTGTCCCCAAGTAGCTTACAACCTAGTGAAAAGATAGGAATGAATTGTAATTTAATGCAAACCAGTATTAATGGGGACAAGTATTGAATGGATGAGAGGACAGCCAGCCATCTTGGGGGCTCAGAGAAGACCAAGCAGGACCCGCCCTCCATGTGCCACTTAGTATGGAACCACTTGCAATGACCTCTGCACACCAGGCTTTGAAACCTCTGGACCTTGTGGCCATCCATCCTGCTCTCTTTGTTCCAAGGAAATCTTCAAGCCCCCTTTCTTCGAGGAAGCCTGTTCTGCTGTCCCAGCAGCCAGAACCACTCCCTTCTTTCTGCTGCCACCGAGCGTGAACTCCATGTCAACAGGGAGCTCGCTGTGACCTCCACATAGCAGGCACTGGATCAGCGTTTGCTAAAACAACTAATGATTCTCTTAGGGAGCCAACAGTGGCCTGATTGCAGCCCTAGTGGCTTCCTTTCACCTGGTGTCTTCACCATTCTAATCTGGACGGTTGCTAGCAAAGGCAGTAGCAGCCAGGCCCATGACCAGTGGAATATGGAGGCTGAACTTGCACATCCAACCAGATTCTTTCCCCCATAAAAAGCATCAGCTAGGAAAGTTATGCAATCCTTCCAGTGATGTAGTAAATGCTTTTCAGGCTTCTCTTTTTGGTGCTTTCTTCAGCATTTATAGCCCTCTAAATACCTATAGCTTTATTTTTCTCTACCTTTTCTTTTTAAAAAAATTTATGGATTAAACATACTCAGAATTTATTCTAGCCAAGTTTTTAAAACTTTGTGAATAGCTATCACATATACTATTTAAATTCTATATATTTCCAACGACAGCAAATCATTATTTAATGACAAAATACCCTTCTGGAGCTTGCCAAAATCATTTGGAACCAAATTTGATCAATGATAAAGTAGAATAATACAGTTTTTAGTGGAAAAAAAGAAACTGGGCCCTAAAAAGGGTTATTTTCTATGACTTACAAATTGGCTCTGAACACAGTTTCAAAAGATGAGTTCCAAAAATGCATCAGATAAGTCCTCAACACTGGAATTGGTGTAACTGATTAGCGTAATTGATTTTAACAATTCAGAAGAACAGATAGGGAAAAGCAGACAGCTTTCAATTGAGTGTATTCTAAATAAAATTTGGGTATTAGAGATTGTTACATTATTATTATGTTCCCAGAGACAAATATATATTTATCTAAGCAGTAAGGCAGATACACTGTAGGTCAGTTAGCATTAGTTTTGAGTTCCTGAAAGAGACTGTTTTCATTCATTTCATGGGGCCTAGAAAACATTTTTTTTTTTGTTAGAAAACATTTTTGTAACAGGTCAAGTTGTCCTTGGAATTTTTCTCAACAGTTTTCTGGGGGCACCCACTCCATCCCACCTCTAGGCCCACCTCCAGGCCTTTTGCACCCTTCCTCTGCCCTGTGGCTACAGTGAACTCAAGCCCATCCCTAGGGACTGAGACTCTGAAGTTACCCATTTCTCTTAGCACTAAATCAAACCCACCAGCCCATTAGATCCTACATTCCACGAGGGCAGGAACCTTGGTCCGTTCTGTTCTTACTGTATCTCCAGCGCCTAGCACAAGGCTTGGAACTTCTTAGACACTCAACGTTGAATGAATGAAGAAATCTCTAAATTTGTTAGTCCCAGCTAGGTGCTGGGAGGAGAACAACCCATTGAACTAATTTGCACTCATCTGTGAATGACCAGGAGGAGTCCCTTATCTGTCCCTAAGGTATTTGCATACTCAAAGGGAAAGCTTGTGAATTCAAATTATTCTCAATGGGAAAACTTCAATAGTGGAGCAAATGGAGAGAAAACATTGGCGGGGAAAGGGTAGGGCTGGGGAGGGGGTGGAGAGGTTATGACTCCTAGCTAGGGCTGCCTAGGAGTCTGACCCTGAGGCCTTTCGCTTTCCAAGGCCCCACAGCTCTGCACTGTTAACCACTTCCGAGAGCTTAGAGACTCCTCTGTCCTGTGGGAACCAGGAGGGAGATTAACCAGAGAGGGGCTGCAGGGCTGCTGGTCTCCACCTTGAGCTTTGTTGTACTATATTACAGTCTTTCATATATTTCAAAGGGACGTGTCCTCACTTTCTAGTTAAATATACAAGGGCATGGGGGGATCTCCTCATAGTCAAACCTATTTGTTAATTAAAGGTTAACATATATTTTTGGGCTTCCCAGGTGGTGCTAGTGGTAAAGAACCCACCTGCCAATGCTGGAGACAAAGGAGACACAGGTTCAGTCCCTGGGTCTGGAAGACCCACTGGAGTACAAAATGGCAACCCGCTCCAATTTTCTTGCCTGGAGAATTCCATGGACAGAGGAGCCTGGTGGGCTACAGTCCATGGAGCTGCAAAGAATTGGATAGGACTAAGCACAGCACAGTATACTTTTACTTTATGTAGATATCATTTTTTTTTAAAGTTGGTAAATTGACTTGAAATATACCCACATCTGACAGAGAGCTGGGTATACTGTAAAGGATAGAGATAAACCCTTGTATGCCACATTTGAGTCCTCTAACACGATCTGTTACTAGTGATTTCTCTGCAGAACATGTGTCCTGTCTTTAACCCCACCCCCACCCCTACTCCTACCCACCCACCACACCCCCAAGCATCCCCCATAAGCTTTCACTGAGAGATGCAAACATAATGGAAATGTAAACCTGACCTCAGAATTCTGATTCTTGGTTTATGAAATGAACTATACAAAAAGACAGAAGTTGACTTTAGTGTTTCCTAATTTTTTAACATAAGAATTTTCTGTAAGATCAGCCTTCTTTCTGCTGTTTATTTGTACATTTCTTGAATGAAACATTTACCTCTTTCAAAAGACCATTTAAATGTGTGATAGAAAAAAGCCCAAACCAGTGCATTTCAATAAATGACAGTATAACACATATTTAGAAAATCATTACTAATGTTAGGAAATGTTTGAGTGATTAAAATCTAGGATAATCAAACTTAAGTTATTGAAGAGTTGTAGTAGTAATGTAACAAAAGAATTTTGATTAATCTTTGCTTCAAAGAAATATATTGTGATAGCCTTAGCTCTACAGGATCTGAATGAAGAGAAATTATATTTTCTGAGTTTGTTTTGGAGTCCATTTTAATAGCAATTGGCTTTCCTCTGTATCTGTTATAGGTCCCTATTTGGTTGACAAAAGTTCCTTTCTTGATGTGAAAATAATGTAATCTTTAACCTAATAAAGTCCTCTTAATGTGTACAACTGTTGACGGTTTAAAAAATTTATAATTGCTAGGTATTTTGCAGATAAAAGGTACTTGATAAAGGTTGGTAGACCTATTTCCTGAAAAGAAAATTAGTAAATTTCTCCTGGTTTAATATTCATTTTGTACCGGGAAGGGAAACAGAGTAAGAGAATTGGGTATTTAAGGCTAGGCGATCATACAAAAGTGCCATTTTGGCCAAAGAATGATTAAAACACTCTAGTCCTGACACGTTTAATAATGGGCACACAACCTATTTCTTTGTTTCATAATCATTGCGCGCTCTCTCCCTTTTTTTGGCAAAGCAACAAATTCAACAAAATCAACGCCATCTAGTTAAACTTTTTGATTTAGCGGTGGATCCGGCTGTCCTGTCAACGAGGAGGTAAGACCAGCAGTGTGCAGAGGCAAGAGAAATGTATCTGAAATGGACAGAAACGTGCCCATTCTAAATAATTTCCTGTGGGAAAATCGTTCCAAGTTGAAGGATAATTACAGGAGAGACGTCCCAACCCTCCAAGTCGCTGCGGTCCGTCCGCGCAGCGTCGCAAGCCCTCCCCGCGGCCCCGCCGCCGCCGGGCCGCCCTTCCTGCCGCGGGCGGCGCACCCGGACTCCGGGAAGGTGCCGCGCGGGGAAACGTGGCACCGTCTCCAGCCCGCGCCCCGGACGCTGCCGCGCGGCGCGGAGCGACCGCTCGGGGAGCCGAGCCGGGAGGGCGGCGCGGCGGCCGCGCACGGGCCCGCGGGGAAAGCCGCCCGCAGCGCCGGCGCCCGCCCGGGGACGGGAAGTGGCGCCCGGCCCGCCCTCGCGGCCCGCGGCCCCGCAGCCCCGCGCCGCCCCCTTTCTCTCGGCCTCTCCCTCGGCCTCCGCCACCCCGGCCGAATTCTTGCATAAATTATGCCAGGCGCGCCTGACGTCAGGTGGCGGCGCGCGGGCGCGGCGCGGCGCGGAGGGAGCCGGCGGCGGGCGGGCGCGGCCCCGCGGCCTCGGGCGCGCGCGGCGTGCCGGGCGCGCGCAGGCGCTGGCGTGCTGGGGCCGCGGCGGCGGCGGCGGCGGCGGCAGCGGCGGCGGCGGCGGCGGCGCGGGGGTTGAGCCGCGGTAGTGCGGACGCGCTCGTGCTCGGGAACTATCGGATTAAACTTGAATCGAGTGAAATTACACAAAGGAGCGCCGCGGAGGAGGCGGCCTGGGGACCCGGAGACCCTGAAACTCGCCAGAGCCCCGTTCGCCCCCGGCCAACTCCGCGCCCGAGGATCCAGCCCCCTGGCCGCGGCCGCCGAGCCAACTCCGGAGCCCGCTCTGCGTTTTGTCCCCCCCTCGGCACCGGGCGGCGGAGGAGCCCGCCCGCCCGCCCCGGTAAGCGCGAGAGTTCGCCGGGCGCCTCCGGGAGGGGCGGCAGCGGCAGGAAATCGCTCCGGGCGGGGGCCGGGGCCGCGCGAGGAGTTGGGAGCGAGGAGTTGGGCGTGTGCGGGGCGAGGGGCGAGGACGGGCGGGGGCCGGGGCCGGGCGCAGGAGCGCAGCGCCGCCGCCGCGGGGCCCGAACCCGCGCCCCGAGCGCCGCCCGGCGCCCCAACTTTTGCCTGCGTCCGCGGGGCTGGCGGCGGCGGGGGCGCGCGGTCCGGCCGAGGGTCACTTCCTCGCATGTAAATGGCTTTTTGTTGTGCTGCCGGCCGTGGGGGGGGGACGGGGGACAGGAGGGAGCGTGTCTGCGCGCGGGGGAGCGCGAGCGCGTTTCCTCCCGCCGGCGCCGAGCACGAGTTGCCGGCTCCATTCGGAAGAAAAAGGAAGGAGGAAAAGTTGGGCTGCAACTCCAGTGCGAGTGGGCGATGGGCGCGCGGGCGCGGGGCGGCTGAGCGGCGGCGGCTCGGGGACGACGGCGACCCCCGCCCCCCGCCCGGGACCGACCACGCCGCGCTCGCCGGGAGCGGCGGCCGCACCGGCGCGAACAAAGTGCGTCCCTCCCGGCGCGGCGGCGCCGCCGGCCCGCGCGGGGACGGCCACCGGGCGAGGTGGGTCGGCGGCGGGGAAAGTGCGCGGGGCGCCGCGTGGGGCGGGGGCGGCGCGAACACGCGGCGCGGGGGGCGTCCCGAGCCCGGCCGGTGCCGGCCGCGGGCGCGGAGTTGCGAGCCCGGAGCCGGGGGGCTCCCGGGGCTCCCCAAGTTCGCGAGGAGGAGAAGAAAGGGAGCGGGGCCGAGGCGGGCGCGGGGCGGCGCGGCGAGGAGGGGACCCCACCTTGCCGAGCTGGCCGGGCCAACGGCGGCGGCGGCTGCATAATAGCGACTTTAAGCCCCCGGAGGCAACTCGGCTCCCCCACCCCTGAGCCTCCCGGGGGTCAGCGCCCGCGGCGGGGGGGGAGGTCACTAGGTGCCCCTGAGGTGGCTCGGGTGCGCTCTGACCCCGCAGAGATCCGCGGCTCGGAGCGTGAACGGTCGAAGTGGCTGGAGGCCAAGCGGTCAGCGGGGAGAGGAAGGAGGGCGGCGGGGGACGCGTTGTTTGTTTGGTCGGCACCGGGGACGGGACTCGCCGGGGGTGCAGGGGCGCGGGCACCGGGTGGGCTGCCGTGCGGGGCGGCCGCGTCGGCGCGGGGCGAGCGCCGCCCGGGGGAGGGGGGAGGGCGGCGATCCCGGGCGCGAGGGTGGGGGGGGGCGGTCGGGAGGCTCCGGGGAAGGAGCCGCCGGCCCCGAGCAGCCATCATTACCGAGCCGCCTTTCTCCGGATGGCTGCGCCTCGAGGAGCCCCGCGCCGTGGGAGCGCACCCCGAACTCCCGGCCGGCCGCCCGCTTTGTGAGCGCCCCCGGGGAGCGGCCGGGCGGGGAGTGCCTCTGCTACCGGGCGGCCGGTTTTCCCGGAGGTCACTTTTAGAGATTGTTCACGCCTCGATTTTAAACTAGTTTTTTTCCCCCCTCTTCTGAACAGACAATGGACAAAAGAAAAGTGGCAATCCACATGGAGACTTTGCTTTTGAATTGCTAGAATTAGATACACTATCCAGCTCGCCACTTGCTAAGTATACTTTCTAGTTTCCCATTGTATATTACCTCGCCGTCGATTTAGACAACTCATCTTGAAATGTGTCCATCCTCTTGGCTTGATTTCGCAGCTGTATTAAATATTTTCATTTATTTCTAAAGGATTATGTGAAGGCCCTGATTTTTATTTTCAGAAAATTGTAATTCACGCTGTCTTTGCAGTGGGCAGCACCTTTCAAAGAGGTGGAGTGTGTGCTCTCTCCCCCCCCATCCCCCCAATTCTCTCCCGATAAGGGGAGGGGGGGAGTACTCCCTAAACGTAATAATCAAATAGTTTAAAAAAAAAAAAAAAGGCAAAACCAAACAAACTTCTCTTTATTTCCTCACATATCTATTCTGACGATGGCAAAAAAGAAATAAAAATCGTAGTGACTGTGATCTTAGCAGCATGGGAACCCGATTTATTCCAGTTAAAATTCCATTTAGGTAGTAGCAACGTGTGATCGTAGGTAATTCTTATTTCAGAGATAACTCGAGCAGTGATTCTCCGAAGTTGAACCCTCCTCCCAGCCCCCGGAGTGCGACATCTGTCGCGGAGTGTTTTTGTCTTGCTGTTGCACAACAGAAGCCCTCCAGTCTTTACCCTAAAATGGCAGCTTTCATTTGACTGGGGCCCATTCATTGACAATGATAATAAAGAGGCTGAAAGCTAGATGCTTGGGGCACGGAGCAGGACTGGGTTTGCCTTTCTAGGTGCTAGTAAGTGGGAGACATTTTATGTCTTCCAGATTTGCTCAGGAAAAGTTTCTTTTTCCTGAAAAATCTGGACTGTGGAAAAAAGTTACAAAGTAAACAGAATTTGGAAGTGGAAAGGGACTTGCAGCAAATTTTAGAAACTTAAGTTTTCTTGTTTCACCAAATAGTGAAATTATGACATCTTCCCTTCCCACTTGGTAACCAGATCAAGGGAGGTAATGAATTTTTGTGAGGCTTGTAACAGGTGAATTTCATCACTATAACACTCAAGAATTGTTTTCTAGCACTTTAGACTTCATTATTTATAGTCTGCTGATATTTTCTATTTTTTTTTCCTCCCTCTGCGCAAATCAGTAAATTGAAGCTTGGTGAATTCTAGGTTTTTCAGGATTCAAATGTGTTTCTTGGTAAGAAAAGAATGATAGTAATAAAGGGACTGGTATATGAATTCCAAACTCTAATTATACTGGTTTAATCAGTGAAATTATTTTTGACTCAGTTAAAATAATTGCTTCCTTTTCTATGTCTTAAGGTGGAAGTTAGGATAGAGAGGTCGTTTATAGGTGATGGTGATAGTTAAAAACTCAAACATTATTTTCCTCTTTCGAGGAAAAAATAACAGTTTTCTCCAAGTTGAGAATATATAAGTTGAGTTTAAAATAGCAGATCTTGTAACTTGGTTTTGAAACAGTACTTTCATAGATTCTCCTGTACTTGGTCTAGTTGTTAATAACTTTGGCTTACAGGACTATTTCCAGAACTTTTCCACCAGAGTATAGAGTTAAAATTAATACCATGGGGAGTATGTGTATAAAACTGTATCAAAGAAATGTTACACGTTTTTCTTCATACAGATGCAGTCAGTAATGTATTACCTGTAGTATATTTTTTAAGCCATTAGGTCAAAAGAAAAAAACGCATTTTCATTTATGAGAAAATAGAGTGCTTAGGTATACATGCCATGTAACCCGTGAGAGCAATCTCAGTGCCAAGGTTAGAGTAGGCATTTCAAACCTGGATGGAAAGCATTTTATTCCCTGTGCTTGAGAAAGTTGGCCTGTTGTACAGTCAGCATTCATTTGGTTACTTTGGATTCAGCAATCACTAGTGAGTTTTCACTGTGTAAAAAGACAGATAAAAGGCAATGCTTTCCCTCAGAGGGTTCACTGTCTAGCAGGAGAGGGCCTTTTAAAGGTGCACAGATACCCACGTTTAACTTTCAAGGTCAACTTTGGAGGTAATAGTTATTCATCTTTTATTATCCATACATGGCCATTTTATAAACATCTACTATAAATAAGGCATCACAAGAATAAACATGCTTAGTCAGGGCTGAGCATTTAAAAAATGATTGACTTCAAAAAATGACCCTTAAAATTTCAGCTTTGAAATAAAATGATTTAATTCCAGTATTCAGATGGTTTCTAGATGTAAACAAACTAGCACTTGGATAGATCACATAGCTAAATTAACTGGAGGTAGGAAGGGACATTTGGGGATGATGTTAGGAACATACTGGTCCTATGTGATTCTTTAATTGTCTTTTTCATTCACAAGGACACATTTGTATATCTTTAAAAGGGTATTCTTTTATGCCCTTTTAGAAATTGAGAATTTTGTGTTGTATCTTTCCAGGTTTCTCAAACCGTTATGGTTTGGAACGATAAAATTTTCCTTTTTCTCTGGAAAACTTTATAATTCTTAGTTTTTTGTTTTTTTAAAGAAACTGACATTCAGAGATGATGGATGATGTTAAAATATAAAAGAAATTGGGAATAAGTGATCACTTAATTTTTCTACCAAAAAAATGAAGATGTAGTGATTTAATTTGGGTATTACTCAGATTGGGTTGCAATTATGGCAGAAGCCCAGAGCTGATCTTGGTGGTAGTTAAGAGTGGGGAAAGTAATTAAAAACACTACTGCCATTCTTTTATATTTAAATTCTATCAGTATATTAAAATTCTTAAATGAAACCACACCTGTGTGATAAAAATAATAAACAGGAAAGCACAATGATATTGTCAAGTAGAAATTCGTCTTGTGATCATTAGTGAATCTTTGGATATTTAGAGCATGAGGACCTTGCAGAGCTAGTCGAACTTTCTCGTTTTACAGATTAAGAAACTGAAGCCCAGAGAGATTAATTAAAGGAGCTGCCTCTGGCTGGCCACCCGGTTACTGCTGGGCAGTCTCAGTCATGGTTGTCTTGCTGGCGCCTAGCTGGGCGCTGCTGCAGGGAGATGCTGGGTTGGTCCTTGCTGGATGACAGAGCTGGTTCTGGAAGGGTCTAGCTCTCTTCCTACTTATATCTGACTCTGAAGCACCTTTTGGCTTAAAAACCCTATAACCCATGCTACCAGAGCTCTTAAAGGTGTTCCTAAATCAACAATATTGTGTTTGTCTCTACTGTGTAGTGGTTTGGAGGTTTTTTGGGGGGTCGGGTAAGGGGAGGTATGATTATGCATCTAGAGAAAGGTACAGAAAAATTATTCCAAGATTTGATTACTGTTTTCTCTTGAGAAGCATGTATTCCTTACCATAATTAGATTCTTATATCTTTTAACTCATGTTAGGTGACTGCAAACATGATTGTGTTTTTCTTAGTGAAGTATTTTTGGAGGGTTTTGTCTTGTTTTTACTTCAAAAAGTAAAAACTTACCTTGTTAAAAATGAAAATAGCATAGAACAGTAATGAAGGAGGATTACTGGGTAGTAGGAGGCTGACTGGTCCCTTGGCCCGTTTGCTTGTGATCACGTGGCATCAGAGATGCTTGCTGTCTTCCATGGTCCTTTCTGCCTCTCACTACTGCTGTAGGTGCTAGGCTCGGCTTGAGTGGCTGGTGGCTGGGACTGTGATCGGTTTTCTGTTTCATCTGTTTTCTTGTTCATTGATTCAAGTACTTATTGGGTACCTGTTACCTACAAGGTGCTGGGCTGTACCTGAGTTAGGAATATAATACACGAGAAGACATAGGAGACCCATGTGAAAGAGAAATAGAACTGCCACAGTGTCGTAGGTGCTATGTGCTGGATACCGGGAGGAGGGAAGAACACTTGTTACGTCTTAGGAGTGGCTTCAGCACTGCCGTCCAAGTGGTGGTAGAAGAAGGGGGCTCACCTGGAGGGTGGCAGCACATCTGAGGTCTACGGAGAACGGCCAGATGACACCCTAAGAGGCAGGCAGAGGCCAGCTTGGGCGGGGCTGACGGGATCTGGAATTTGGGATTAAAAAAAAAAGCAGCAGAGCCACCGATGAGTGCAAAGCAGTGCTTGACATGAGCAGGCTTGTGTTTTGAAGGCTGAATTGGCGGGTGGGGCAGAGGAGGGAGACTCAGGATGTTCCCCCTGGTGGTGAAGGAGCAGTGGTTTGGACTGGACTGGTGACCGTAGGGAGGGAGAAGTGGAGAGGTTGGAGAAACATTTAGGAGGCTCGCTGGATTGGACTTGAAGATAGATTTGTTCTCAGGGAGAGGAAGGGGTCAGGGAAGGTAGGTGTTCTGGTGTGTTCCAGGCGTGGCTGGCTGGCTGGTGATGCTGCTCACTGAGGTGGGGGGCACCTGGTGGGGCCAGGTCTGAGGAGGAAGTTCCTGGGTTCTCATCGCGTGTGACTGAGGGGGCCGATAATGGACCATGAAACCGCTGTCTCAGCCTTCTTTCCATTGCTAGTGGCATTCGAAAACTTTCCAAAACAGTCTGCTAGCTTCCCCCCAAAGATGGAGGTATACAGTGAGCCCACCAGGAGACCTGACGGAGAGGGGAGCTTTGTTGCTGCCTCCTCTGTGGCACTCTGCTTGTTACCTGTTGAAAAGGACTTTGCTTGCTCATTCAGAGACGAGAACCCCTCCAGAAAGCAGACTTTGCCACATTTTGTTCTTCTGTCTCCACATTCCGGTGGCTGCTTTGTGTTGCTAGTTACGTATTGGGATGAGGTCCTTGGCCTCCCAGCAGTAGCTGGTGGGTGTCATAGTTAGCTCTGGTTGAATTTTAGGAGCTGGTTGCAGCCACATGTGGGTGTGGTAGAAATGAATACAGTACTTGGTGGAGGGAAGTACCATCCTTGGTCTGAACACTTAACCTGCTCTGGGTGGGGAAGGAGGGAGTATGTATAAACTAGTTTAATGTATCTTAAAAGTCACTTTGCTCAGTTATTATAAAAAATTGTTGTTCAGTCACTCAGTCGTGTATAAGTCTTTGCGATCCTATGGACTGCAGCTTGCCAGGCTTCCCTATTCTTCACCGTCTCCTGGAGTTTGCTCAAACTAGCATGATTGGTAGCAAATGAGAAGGCCATTTCCTTCTCCAGGGGATCTTCCCAACTCTGGGATAGAACCTGGGCCTCCTGCATTGCAGACAGATTCTTTACCATCTGAGCCACCAGGAAAGAGGTACTAATTGATAAATCCAGAAGTGTTTTGAAGTTTCTGAGAAAAAGTATGAAAAGCCTGAACATTTATCTTGAAACATTTTTTTTTTTTTTTTGAGGGAAGTGTTTGTATTTGATGTGTGTGTTTATAGAGTAGTGGTATTGTTGTTTAGTCTCTAAGTTGTGTCTGACTCTTTTGTGACCCCATGGATTTAGCCCACCAGGCTCCTCTGTCCATGGGATTTTCTAGGCAAGAATACTGGAGTGGTTTGCCGTTCCCTTCTCCAGGGGATCTTCCTGACCCAGGGATCGAACCCGAGTCTCCTGCAAGTCCAGTGTCACCCGTTTATTTTTGTTACAGGTCCAGCTTTGGTCTTGGTGTGCAGAGAGATCCTTCCTGGGTCTCATTGTCTTTGGTTGGGGTTCATTTCAAAGATGCTCTGCCTGACGCCGGTCCTCACAAGCCTTTTGGTACCACTGTGACTCCATCCCAGCTTCACCAGGGCCTGCCCCGCCTCCTCTGGGGTGGGCATGATTGTCCTTTGCAGGTTTTTCAGGGACTTGCCTTAGCTGTAGGGGCTGCTCCATCTGCAGGTTTTGCTCTCTCCTCTAGTAGTCTTTTGGAATTGTTTGGATACATTTAAACTTTAGGGGCAGTAATGGTCGCATGTGGTGAAATAGTATAGAAATGCTGGGTATGCTGACTTCAGGTGGACTTGGCTGGCGACCCTACAACAGTTTTTATTTCTAACCCTAGTTCTTCGCCTGGTTAGTTTCAAACATTTCAAAAAACCTTTAAAAATACATTGTCTGGCTTGTTCCCATCAACAGTATATTGGTTTAAGAAACCGTTGCCTTGTCAGGTGCGTACATGACACTGGATGTAGGGTTGTGCCGTGTGGCCTCCAGTGGAAGAATAAAGGGAATGTTATCCCCACTCCTAACCCCCACCCCAGCTTTAGCCTGTGTGTCCTCAGCATGGGGCGGGCAGAGAGCCGCAGCCACTGTGCATGGGGCCTGGGTAGCCACACCAAGCCTTTGTGCAGGGAAAGGCAGGGAGATGACGTGCGTGCAGTTCTGACATGTGAGGGACTCTCCCTGGGATCCTCCACTCACACGTCAGAGATCTCTACACCATATTTGAGGTTCATCTGATAAAAGGGTGCATCGTTCCTCAGTAATTAATTTCCCCCTCTTTCTTCGGCAAGTTAGAGACTGCTTTAAATGATTAAAGAATCCACTTTGTTCTCTTTCTGTCCTTCTGAAAGAAGCCATAAACACTTCAGAGTTGGTCCTTTGATATTTAAAACATAATTAGCAAAAGTACATATTTTTTTAACACATGTAAAAAGAATGATCCCCTCTACCATGATTCGAAGCCAGCAAGTAGCAAGAAGCCTCTTATAGAATTACAAGTCTGCCTTATTTTCCAAGCCAGGCCTGTCCTGGCACTAGGTGAAGAATAAAATCAATTGGAACACAGGTGTACAATCAGCGTATGCCTTAGTTGTGACGTATTTTAAAGTGTGTGGGTCTAGAAATTACTTTATTTATGGATAGGACTAATAATGGATTGTAACTGTTAAGCCTGGATCCTCAAGGTGAACTTTTCTTTTTTAAACATCTCTCTCACAGTGTTTTATATTCTTGTATACTTGACCTTGTTTGTGCTTGGGATTTTGCTTTGGCCAGTTGCAGGTGTATTGATCTTGTCAGAAAAATCATGCAGACTCATCTGGAGAATGTAAAAATCTTGATTAAATTAGGAAACTGTCTATTTTCTCTGTTAGCTGTGTGATCAACTGAAATAGTGCAGAAATAACCCATCAGCATTAAAGATATCATTAATCACCATAACAACTATCAGTTGATTTTTGAGCATTTCCAATTATGTAGGGCTTCCCCGGTGGTGCAGTGGTAAAGAATCCTCCTGCCAATGCAGGAGACACGAGTTCGATTCCTGGGTAGAGAAGATCCCCTGGAGGAGCAAGTGGCAACCCACTCTAGTATTCTTGCCTGGGAGATCTCATAGACAGAGAAGCCTGGTGGGCTATAGTCCATGGGGTCACAGAGTTGGACGCGACTGAACATGCATGTGCATGCGTGCACACACACAGTCAGATAGGCAGTTGCTAAGTGTTTCGCTTACTCATTAGAGCAACTCTAGTAGGACAGGGGTCCCCAACCCCTCTGGTCCTTGGCTTGTTAGGAGCCGGGCCACATAGCAGGAAGTGAGTAGTGGGCCAGCTGGCAAAGCTTCATATGTTGCTCCCCATCACCCACGTTACTGATGAGCCATCACCCCCACTCTTTGCCCAAGGCCCATGGAAAAACTATCCTCTGTGGAGCCAGTCCCTGGTGCAGAAAGGCTGGGGACCACTGCTCTAGGAGATGGAATGTCTACCCCCATTTTATAGATTCGGATGCTTGGACTGAGAGGTTAAATTGCCCAGAAGCACACATAACTCTAGTGTATGTTGGAGGAGGATTTTTTTAAAAAATAATATTTATTTTTATTTATTTGGCCATGCTGGGTCTTCGTTGCAGTACATGGATCTTTGAGCCTCATTGCCACACGTGGGATCTTTAGTTACAGCTTTTGCGAACTCTCAGTTGCAGCATGTGGGATCTAGTTCCCTGACCAATGGTCGAACCCAGGATCCCTATTTTGGGACCATGGAGACTTAGCCACTGGACCATCAGGGAAGTCCCTGGAGGAGGATTTTGAAGTTCACCAGTCTCCAGAATCTGTATTTGTGATCCATCACCAGGCTTATACCACTGCTGCCTTAATAGATAAAAGTGCATTAGAGATGCCAGCAACGCCCTGTAATCCTGTGTCTCCAGTCAGCTCAGGGTTTTCCGGTCACACTTGCTCTTTTTGTGTGTACTATACTTGGAGCGAGGGAGCGTATATTAATATCTTGGGATGTCTTGACTCCCAAGATGACCGGGTTCCACGCCTTGCAGCATCATACCCTTCCTATCCCATGAAGACACTGAGAGCAGTTGTTCTCCAGCAAGGTTTATTCTGTGGTGGCCGAGAACTTGAGTTGTGCCATCAGACGGATCAGCTCAGTGAATGATGAAACTGGGAATAATAAGTCTCCACCAGCCAGGGTTAGGGCGGAAGATGGCGTGAGATGCTTCAGCTTCAGGCACTCGGTATAGCTTATGGCATATTTATTGAGAAGTCACTAGTAGCTGACTCTTGGTCGTTGAATTTATCAAACCATGTGCCTTGGTTTTCTTTTTCACTTAAAAAGTCCCCATAATCCTGAGTCATGAGAGGCCCACTGTGGAGTCCAGCTGAATGGTTTGCCTCAGGAGTCGCCATCAGACTTCACAGATGTGTGCCTGTGTCCAGGTACAGAACTAGTTGTTGTTCCCCTGCCCAGAGGGGACTTGGATATCCCAGGTGCTGACGATCCTGCCTTTGAGGGAGCAGTCCCTTCCTGGCTTTGGGGATTCCTTCTGCTGGCTGAGTCTTGGTTGTCACGCCAGAGACCCCGTCATTTCTTCTTTTCCCCAAACCTGCAGTTCTCCAAAGCTGTGGGCACGTTCCATCGGCTCTGGCGTGGACGAACCTCCCAGTGTAGACCAGAGAGGCACAGGGTGTTCTCAGAACCTGTAACTCTAGATCCTTGAGCCTCTGAACATTGGAGTTAGCCCTCCGCTGCCCCAGATTCTGTCTTTTGCTTAAGAAGGAGACAAGAAGGACTCTAAAATGAGAGTAGATTCAGGGTGGGGTCTAGGACAGGAGTAGCTGCTGTTAACAGAAAATGAGAAGGTTCCTTGCCCCTGGAAACGTGAGGCTCTGGGGTTGGCTTCCTTGGTATCCCACTGCTGTCAGGACTGGCAAGGTGGTGCATTGATGGCTTTCATTTTACTTTATTCCTTTTTATTTTCCTTTAAAAGTGACTCCTAAGGGAAAATGAGATGGGGCAGGGTGGAAAGAGTTGACAGACATGGGCCTGTGGAAGTTCCCCGTATTCTTCGGTCCTTAACTGCAGGGTTAAAAACTTGTAGAAGCTTCTTGAGTCACGTGGACTTTTAAGAGCTTGACCTCCATAGCTACCATGTATGGAGCGTGGGCTTCATGTGAGTTTGCATTTTGCCAATAACCCGTGTACTTCATTAACTGTTGTCCCTGATGACAGAAGTAGGATTAATCAAAACGGTGAGGTGGGAACAGTAATTGCCATTTTGTAGGTGACAAAATGGAGATTTAGAGATTGTTTAATGCATGGTGCAGTTGGGACTCAAATCAGAACAGGTTTGTTTAAGAGCCTGTGGTGTGACCCTCTCTGCAGAAAGTGCTTGGGATGGGTGGTCACATTGGAGTGACCTTGGCCTCGGAAAGCCTGGAACAGCGTCTATCAAGACGTGCACACCTGTGCTTTCGAGGCCCGGCTCCCCGAGCCACACTAAGAGGCCCAGAGCTGCCCATGAATGGCTAATAGTCAGGGGGGCGTCTTTTCCTCCTCACAAGTCATATCTTATCAATTGCAAACACTTTCCACCTAAAAGACACTCACTCATTGTGAGACTCACTAGTGTTCCACCCTGTTTTTGTTTATCAGTCCAAAACGTGACCAACCACAGAGCATTCAGCTTGCTACAGAACTGGCCATTTCTTTCCAGTGTTTATCCAAGATGTATTCATTCACATGGACTTCCCAGGTGGCGCAGTGGTAGAGAACCCACTTGCCAGTGCAGGAGATTCTAGAGACATTAAGGTTCCATCCCTGTGTTGGGAAGATCTCCTGGAGGAGGAAGTGGCAACTCACTCCAGTGTTCTTGCCTGGGAAACTTCATGGACAGAGGAGCCTGGTGGTCCAGGTGGTCCATCTGGTCACAAAGAGACACGCATGTGCACACGTGTGCTAAGTTGCTTCAGTCATTTCTGATTCTTTGCTACCCTGTAGACTGTAGCCCACCAGGCTCCTCTGTCCATGGGATTCTCCAGGCAAGGATAGTGAAGTGGGTTGCTATGCCCTCATCTAGGGGATCTTTCCGACCCAGGGATTGAACCCTCATATCTTATGTCTCCTGCATTGGCAGGTGGGTTCTTTACCACGAACCTCCCATTAAAACTTGGAAGTTTTGCTCTTTTTGGTGCACTTAGAAATTCAGTTTTTTTTTTTTTTTTTGTGCTTTGTTTCATAGAGCTAGGTTTATCACCAGAATTAGCATTTTAAGGTTTCCATTTTCCCCTCATTAGAAGACAAACAAAATCCAGGTTGGTATTGGAAGCAAATTTTAAGCTTACAAGGAACTGCGTAGCTACTGTGGGCCGGTGAGAGCCATTCTGTTTAGCTGCCGAGGTCTGGCAGGAAAGGAGAACTGGCTCATGTCCGTCAGATGCTTAGTAGGGATGCACCGCTGTGATGCAGTCAGGTAATTTCCCACGTGGTTCACCCTGTGGGTGGTGACACAGCTGTGCCTGGATTGCTAGCAGGCAGGCATTGTCACCATAGACTAGCTGAGAAACCTGGCGTTTGTCTCCGTGTGGACGGAAGGAGATGTACTGCCTGAAGATCTGCACAGAAGCCTGGCTTTTGCTGATGGCGTGGTGACATCGGGGACTGACGGTCAGTCTCTGACTGTATGTAGCTGAGGCTTTTCAGAACTTGAAGAAATGCCCACATCACCGGTGTTATCCTTTACGGATCACTACCACCGTAATAATAACATTAAGAAGAATAATATCCTCACTGGGCAAACCTGAAAATGAGTCAACTACCTGTGCCTTCTCTAAACAAGACTGCTTGAGCCAGCTGTTGAATTTGGAACGTAATCTGATTTGTGTCACCTACCAGCTCCAGGCTAGGGGTGAGAAAATGGGTCTATTTATTCAAAGCATTATAGCATTCACTCATATCCTTATGAGATTTTCTTGTGTGTCTCTTAACTCTTCCAATATTCTGTTGTGTGAAAGGAAACCCTGCTTTTCCTTTCCTTATCGTTTTGAGACAGGTGCATAGAGACTGAGGTCCCTCATTCCCAGGCAGAAAAGCTAACAAAGTACGTGGTGGATTTTGAGGAGGAGGGAGCACCTTCTCAGCAATGTCCTCCCCTCCCTTCTACCCGCCAGGATTCACAGGGACAAGGTGGTTTTGCAGAAATAATATATCCTTTGGCCTTTAAGGAAGAGGAGATGATGAGCAGGACTGAGGTCGCTTTTTCATCTGTTTTCTCCAAGTGACCTGTAGAATGGGTCTGTTCATGTGACCTTGAGGCTCTTATATAATTATTTCAAATGTTCATCTGGTAAAAAGTGATGGGTACAGTAGATATTTATTGGGCCTTAGAATGAACACAATCATCTGGTGGTATGTACGTGATTAGTTACTCAGTTGTGTCCGACTCTTTGCAACCCCTTGGACTGTAGCCTGCCAGGCTCCTCTGTCCATGGGATTTTCCAGGCAAGAATGCTGGAGTGGGGTGCCATTTCCTTCTCCAGGGGGTCTTCCCACATCTCCTGTGTTGGACACGGACCCTTTACCACTGAGCCACCTGGAAAGCCCCACCGTCAGCTGTGCTGCTTGTTGAAGATGCAGATTCTGGGAGCCCAATGATTAGCACTCATCACTTTCACTGCCAGGTCTCAGGTTCGATCCCTGGTCAGGGAACTAAGATCCCACAAGCCTTGTGGCGTGTTACAACGACAGCAACAGCAAAATGCAGGTTCTTCAACCCTACATTGGTTTTATTCCTGGATTAAAATCTCTGTGGGCCATCTAGAATCTGAATTTTTATCTTGATGCTTTTGGTATACTCTAAAAGGCCTCACGTTAGACCAGTATGTTAGTTATACAGTGAACGTACCATGGAGGTACAGAACAGTTCAGAAAAATGGTAGCATGTATTTTTACAGTATTTTTTTGAGCTTTGCAGGTAATGTTATTCTCTTACATGTGAGTGAGTGAAATGTAGCTGCTGTTTGGGATACCAGCTATATCAAGGGCAAAGGTGGACACATGGTTGAGCTTGGGAGCATAGTTTCCCTTAAAGGCTGTAAAAGGGATGGAGAACAGCATGTGTTGTGTTTACTCATGAAATTGTATTTTCATTTCTGCCACAGAATGCTTAGAAACTTGTTTTACGTGTAGTTCCAGTTTACATGGTGTGATTAGTGAGTGGATTTAGGGGACTTCACCAGTGGTCCAGTGGTTATGACTCTGCCCTTCCAGTGCAGAGGGGGATGGGTTCGATCCTTGGCTGTGGAACTAAGATCCAGCATGTTGCGTGGCCAAAAAAATTAAATTAAAAAATCTAAAAAAAAAAAAATGTGAAGTAATTAGCCTCCAACTAATAAAAAAAAAAAAAAGAAAGAAAGGAAAAAAAAAAAAAAGTGAGTGATTATTACTACTTGGGGGCAGCCCGTTCCAAGGCGGTGTTATTTCCAAGAGCAGCTCAGACGTGAACGGTGAGAGTCGGGTGGCAGATCATCCGGTGGACTCGGCAGTGTCCAGCTCCATGGGACCCAGGTGCTCCCACAGGAGGTGATGGGAAGCAGCTTCTGGCTTTTTTCTCAGCCCTCCTCCTCCCTTCCTTTCCAATTTCTTCCTCACTACCTGCCCCATCCTCTTGCCCCACCGCCTCCCTGGGCATCAACTGGGAGGCTCTGTCAGGGTCCTGGGCCTTCCTTGACTCTTCCTGCTGCTTCCTGAACGCAGCCAGTGTCCTTCTGAAGGCTCCCATCTCGGCTTCTCTAGGGCCCTGCTCAGACCCACAGCTCCAGATCCTATTTCCAGGTGATTAGCTCCTAAAACTATTTTTATTCCCAGTATCTTCCCCCAAGCTTCTGTTCTTCATCTTCGCAGCCTGTCTGAACCCGGAGTCTTCCCAGCACCGCCTCCTTCCTGCTTGAAGCCCTGGCCTCTCAGCCCCACGTTGCGCTCTGTGCCACCCTGCATCCCGGCCGCCTCTCAACTTCTGCGGGCTCCTCCGAGTCCAGGGGGCTCCACACCCTTGGGTTCTGGCGTCCTGGCTTCTTTGACTGCACTGCACCCTCAGGACACTCGCCTGCCCGTTAGCACACAGCGCCAGGCCTGCTGAGCCCTGGCCGTCCTTGTTCTCGTCGTCTGCACTGGAGGAGACGGCTGCCTGCCCTCTCTGCTCCCGGCGTTCTCCTTCATTCATTCCCGGGGCAGCCGGCAGCCTGGCTACGGGTCTGGAAGCTCCCAGGCTCCCACAGAGGGGTCCTGCTCATCACCTTCGAGTGCAGTGGGGCTGTTGGGTTTAAAGTCGAGACTTTTGGGGTAGGGGGTGAGGTTTCCCTGTGCCTGTCCCCCACCCCCACCCCCCCACCCCGCCACCTCCCCAGTGACAAGTGGTTCCAGCCATAGCTGGCTGTCCCCCAGCAGGTTCAGAACGTGAGTGGGAAGAAGAGGTGAGAATTCCTCCTCAGACCCCATTCCCACGTCCCTGGTGTCCAGTCGGAAGGCCTTTTCCCTGGTTGCTGTGTCCTGACTAGGTCCTTAAGATGCCCTTTGGTCTGTCTCATGATCTTCAGGTTAGCCCAGGAATGTCCGTAAGATATGATCTTGTGTTGAGGGAAAACTATTAAACTGGCAACTGAAATCCTTTTGTGGGAAGTCAGTTGTGCTTGAGCATGGCCTGAGGGACTGGGAGCTTTCAGAAATGGGCCTCCAAGTTCATGACAGAGTGAACTTTCTATACAGGCCTTCCCCAAGTCTGCTGTAGGAAGGACTTCAGTGAATGCAAAGACATGGCCAGTAAGGGTGGGGAGTATTCAGCGGTGTTTCCAGTTTCTACCTCTATAGGATAAACGGTGGTTTCTGTGTGAGGTTGACTGTGAAGTCGTCTTAGGTTTTGGAAACGTGGATGTGTCTGATAAAAGCTGTTCTTTTATTAACACCTTTCAAAAGATCGGTAAGAATTACAAGCACGCAAATCTTAAGAATATTCTTGCTGACTTTTGGGGATGCCACTAATGTTTGCGAAGTGGTGCTCCTGGAAAATTGTAACTGTGCTGAGTTCTGCAGGAGATCTAAAACTGCCGAGCGTGGCTGTGAGGTGCCGGGTCGCACACCTGTGACACGGAGCAGGCCAGCGCCATGTGTAGTCAGGCGCTGCAGAGATGTAATGCTCTCAGTGGAGGAGGACATCGGCAGATGCGACCCGTGCTGCCTCGTGATAGGCTGAGAGGACTGAGAAATGACAGGAGCAGAGTCACAGAGGTACAGCCAGGCCAGGCCGCCAGGGCAAGCTGCGGGGCCGGGCAGGGATTGCGCCCCAGGGAGAGGGGCACCCTGCCGCACACCCGCCCTCCTCCCGAGCTCGGGGAGGGTCCGAGGTGGCCGGGGGGAGAGGGCAGGGGATGGACAGACAGGGTTGAGGGTGGACTGTGGTGAAATTGGTGAAATTGAAATAGTGGTGTAATTGGTGACATGCATTTGCACTGAGTGGGGGAAATGGCATGGTTAGTTTGGCAGTGTGTGAGGGTTTGGTGGTTGAAGAGGGACTGGAGGTGAAAAGTCAGCAGTAGAGCTCCACCAGGGGAAGGGGATTGAAAGGTGGAGTGGGGAGGTGAAGCCGGTGGGAGATGAGGAGAGGACCAGTCCTGCCAGGGGCCAGCGCCCACCTGAGAACGGCTTGGAAGCCTCTTTTCAGGAGAACCAAGGTTTGATGTTTTGAACTTAGATTAGATCCAAAAATAGGAAATATTTGAGGAGGGTGAGATGTATGAAAAGATAAAAAGATCACTTTAGAAAGCTTCCAAAAATAAAGCTACATCGCTCATGAAGTTGTACCACCAGCAAGCCAAAAAAATATCAAAATAGTAAACCCCCCCTCCTGGCTTTTTAAATTAAAGTCAGTGTCTTATAAAAATGATTTTGGAACTGTTTTCACATGTAGTTTGACTTTATTTCTTTAAATGTCCTTACTACTTGGGCACAGCATAATGTGAAAGAGTTCTGTAGGATTGTTCATATTGCTTTTTCAGAATCAAAATGGCACGTTGGTGGTTAGGGAATTTGTAAAAGTCTACACAGTTACTACACACGGATGTTGATCTGTTCACTGGGGTCACGCTTTCTTCTGAGTATGTGTTCCGACTTTTGGAAGACCTGCCTCACTGTGTGTACTTACCTGCTTTGATGGGTGCGTGTGGATCTATTAAAAAGACACATCAGCAAATACGGTAGAGAAACAGCTCTCGCCCATAGAAAAGCAGTAAAGGATGTGGCAGATAATTCATAGAAAGTTTAATGGCCAAAAACATGAAAATTTCTCCAGTTATGAAGTAATAAAAATGCAAATTAAAATGAGACCCTTCCCTCCTTATCAAATTAGCAAGGATTTAAAAAACATTCTTGATGTTGATGGAATGTGGTGAGACTTGCAGGCTCACCGCTGTCTGGGGTTCGGTGAGTATAAACATTTTGGAAAGTAGCTGGAGATTCCATATTTCCAGACCTTCATGAACAGCCATGCCAGTCGTATCAGTCGTCCATCCAAAGGAAAGATCTGCAGTCCAATCAGCTATGATAAGTTAGAGGTCACAGCATTTTGTTCTGACAGTGAGAAGTCTGGAATGGTTTGATTTGTGCTGTGTTCATAAGCTCAAGTGTGATGCAGGTGTTAAAGATGATGTTTTTGAAAACCATAAAGCCTCAAAGAGTAGAGCACAAAATAATATATTAAGTATGGCTCCATGTTGATGCAAATTATTACCACAAGCCTAGGAAAAAAAAAAAAAACTAGGGTAAATACATCAGTTTTAAAAAATAAGTAGTTTCAGGGATTGGCAGTTTCACTTAGTTAAAAGCTCCAATTGCAGTTACGCAGGTCAGATTTGAATCCTTGCCTGGCCATTTACTGGCTTGTATGAACTTGGATACGTGACTTCATAGCTCTGTGACCACAGGCAAGTTTTAAACTCATGAGACTCAGTTCCTTCGGCTGAGTCTGGGCGGGATGGTGGCAGTGCTCAGCCCCTAGGCCTGTTTTTATTCATGCAGTGATGTCTGAACTACCTCACACAGTGCTTACTGCGCTGTTTGCTCCCCACGAATGTCGACTGAGGGTTGTGTTTATTTTAATTTGTATTTTAAATTTTATTTTAAATATACTTTGATTCATCTTTACATTCAAATTTACATTCTTAAATATTTTCTTAATTTTATACTGAAAGGCACTTTGCATAATCGAGAAAAACAACTGTCACTATGCCAAGAAGCATCTCTTACTCCTGAGGTGGAATGAGGAAGCCTGACAGTTTTCAGTGTTTCCTGGTATAGACAAGAAAATCTTTAACAAGTAATTTCAACTACTTATTTTTCTGAAATTATTACCCCCAAATTTGCCTCTTCCCTTTGTTTTCTAGGTCACTGAGTGGTATTTGGATTATTTTTTTCTATCTTAAATTTTGTTCTGTAGTAAGTTGAATTTACGAGACCCCTGCCTCTTTTTTTTTTTTTTAAGTTTTCTGAAATCCAGGAAAACAAGAATCATCTTTGAAAAAACTTCTGTAGATGAGATCTGAATTTGGTTAGTATTTATTGTGCCCTTAGCGTTCAGATTACAGTGCTAGCTTCTGTACATCTCACCTAATTGTTTAAATATGTGAGCATGATTTTGGTATTGGGGAGGTGGAGGAGAAACCAACCTCCTGAAAGTGTTTGAGCTTGAGTTAAAAGGCTTGCTGTGTCTTGGAGTGAGTTGATGTGTGCAGGTGGGAAGTCTTAAGCATCTGGAACCTTTCTACCTTGGAACTGTGTCTTTTTCACAAAAGAAGCACACTGAGGTTGCGTGCAACCCGGAGAAGCCTTCAGGCTCTATTTTCTTCGAAGGAGGGCAACAGCTTTGCGCTTATAATAAAATAGCTTCAAAGCTTTCGTCTCCTTGAAGTTATGTTACCTTTCATTTATCTCAAACATTCTTTTTTATGTCTTCTATGGCAAACAGAGGAGAATAAGAAAAGGAAAAACAGATTTTTAACACTGTCTCCTAAGTTAATTATGAATAAACGGGTTGATGGTAAAACTTAAATGATAGGATCCGAAATACACACAGCCACATTGTATCACTGTGTTTCGTCACACTAAGATGGTGCCAGTTGTGAGACAGGTCCTGTTTCTGACCTGTGGGCACGTGAAATAGAAGTAGGGTTAGAATCAGTGAAATACAGTAATGAGTGAAAAAGGAGCACACCTCCACTTTGCAGTCACTCGTATTTTTCACTTTTGTTTACCGAACAAAAAGGAAAGTCGCCTGAATGCTCAGGAGTGGGAACTTAAGCCTCCAGTCTTCAGCAGAAAGATTTCATGGTGCCTGTCACTTGACTCACACCTGGAGCCATCCCCTGCACACCTTGCTGTGCCCCTTGTGAGCAGCATGTACAGCGCAGCCTGGATGGGCTCATGAATCAGGCATTTCAACATGAAGCTGCGTGGCTACCGGACCTAATGTAAGCAGACAGTGGACCACTTTTTATAGCGTTAATCTGCCAGACTGCTGTCAACACATTGGGTACCATAAAACAGAGTCACCAAGGCTATTCCACAAGGGTGATGCCAAAATCTATTAAAACTCCCAGTAAAACAAGAAACGTGCTGCTTAACCACTGAAAGCCTGACTTGACAAACAATCAAGTATTTGGGTATAGATTCCGAGTTTAGTGCTGGGTTAGTGCCCACGCGCTGCAAATGCAGAATGAATGGATTTTGCTTATGAGTTTAAAAATCTAATTATTCAGCGATAGAAAGCAAGGAAAGGCGGCCTTTCTTTCTTCTTTTTTTGCATCTAGGATAATTTCAGAGGATTTTGCATCAGGTAGTGTGAAGCTAGAATGAAGAGAACGAACATAGACCCCAAAGGGGACCCAGCATGACAAAGTCAGAGACGCGCTCTCCACCAGCCATAAGAAACAAAAATCTCCAATGAAATTATCACAATGTACAGATTCTTTAAATGCCTAATTGGAGGTCAGATAAGCAGCATGGTGGGAAGATCAGAGCTCTGGAGTCAGCCTGGGTTTAACTACCTTTGGAACCTTGAGCACGTTGCTTAACGCCCAGCCTCAGTTTCCTCATTGATGAGATGGGTTAGAGTAGCACCTGCTTCAGTACCAGCCCCTGATTAAGACCAGCAGTTATTTACACCGTCATGGCTTGCTTTGCTTCTTAGGAAAGAGAATGTGAAAGTGAGAGGTGTAAAGATTTAAGAGCCTCGGTGTCTATTAGTATGACTGTAGAGGTTTCAGATGAAGGTGAGAGAGAACGCCCTTTTGGGCGCTGCAGCGAGCAGTAGACGACTTGAGAGCAGTTAGTTATGAAGGAAACGCTGAGCGTACGATTGTGGCGACGACCTGTAGAGCATGTTCTTCTGATATCTCGGTCGGGGTTTTCTGGATTTCCCCCGTGTCTTGTGGTTGAATAAGGAGTGGTTTTAACATGGTGATGTGGACTTGGGTTATAACGAAGGGGGCAACAGGACAGGGCTCTCTCTGTCTTACACCACAGATTCTTCTCTCTTGGGTGATACGAACAATTACTTTAATGTCACCAAAGAATGATGTCCAAGAAGGACTGAGATGATTTCAACATTGCCAAATGTTAATATTTTAACTGGTTTGTTGCTGGTCACCCAGAGGGGAGTCAGGGGCGTGTGATAGATATGTTTTATTACATGATGCTTTTTTAAAAAAAAAGACAAAAAACTAGGATAACCTGTTCAGCTGCAGCCAGCCTTGCGTCTCCCTCCTGGCTATGAAATATGTCCCAGCTTCCCTGCTTCCTTCCTGAGAGCCTTGTCTCTGTTGGATGGGGTGGGGGTGGGGGCATAGAAAACCAGAGTAGGAACTAGGGCAGGACTGTGAGGCACCATCATCTTCTAGGGTCGTCCTTCACTTTCTGCTCTTAGTGCATCATGTGTTAGTTGAACTGGGTGTCCCCACCCCCCTTGTTTATTGTTATTGTTTCACAGCCAGAGCTTGTTTTTGTGGAATTATTTTATTATAATTTCATTTATTTTTTCTGTGCTGGGTCTTCATTGCCGCAGGCTTTTCTCTAGCTGTGATGAGCGGGGGCTCCTCTCTAGTTGCGTGCATGGGCTTCTCACCGCGGTGGTTTCTCTTGTTGGGATGCACAGGCCCTCGGCTGTGCGGATTCTAGTTGAGGCACGTGGCCTCGGCAGTTGCGGCGCCCGGGCTCTAGCGCACAGGCTCAGCAGCTGTGGTGCATGGGCTTAGTTGTTCCAAGGCATGTGGGATCTTCGCAGACCAGGGTCGAACCTGTGTCTCCTGCGATGGCAGGCGGATTCTTTACCACTGAGCCACCAGGGAAGCCCTGGAATTATTTTAGATTCCAAACATCCAAGTTTCAAAATATCATTCGGGGGACTTCCCTGGTGGTCCAGTGGCTACGACTCTGTGCTCCCAGTGCTGGGGGCCAGGTTTTGATCCCTGGTCAGGGAACTAGATCCCACATGCTGTAACTATGTCATTAGGAGTAAAGCTAAAGACTGGATCGATACTTGGTGATTGCTGGCCCTAGGCTCTTTCCGATCGTGCTGGCAGCTTTTACCTTCACACGCTGTGTCTGGGATGTCTCTAGAAGCTTACCACGGCATAGCAGTGACAGCTGTAGGAGGTGCACAGCCTTGTCCTTTGGTGCTTGGCATCACAGCGCATTGACCTGATGGAAACCACACCTGGATGAAGACAAGCGGAAACCCAAAGGAATAAGGACCACAGAAAGAGGAGACCACTGTGCATGACATCACACGATGGGGTTACACCGCATCGGGTGGTGAAATAGTCACAGAGACTTAAACACGTGGTCGGCTCCGGGGCTAGTCTCGAGGTCTCGCTTAACCCAACGGAAGGGGTCTACGCACCGGGGAGGTGCAGCCGCCGCCAGCTCTGCTGCCGGTGACCGCCGGAGGCAATGTCACCTTACAGGTGGGGGCGTGGGCTCTGGAGTCAGAACCTGGTTCTTACGTGGCCCTGGGAGAGCGCCTTGAACTTTGCAGGCTCGGTTCCCGAGGGAGCCAGTGCTGGGTGCACCCAGCAGGACCTGGGGGTGAGGAGGGTGGCGAGGACCTTCCAGAAGCAGGGGGCTGGCCTCACAGGTTGGAACAGTGTGTTCATGGGACTTGTGAGCTGAGTGAGGTTTGTGGATGATGTCTTTTTGGGCCGGAAAATAATCTGATGGAAAGTGAGGCCGCATGCAGTCATCACCCATCACATGCAGGCAGGTGACTGCATCTCGGCCGGGTCTGCAGACCAAGGCTCAGATGCAGAGTTGTGGTGCACACACCTTTATCCGCAGCAGCAGCGATACGGGGTTAGTCTCCGCCTTGTGAGACAGCCCTGAGTGTGAGGAAGTGCCAGTGAAGGGTCGTCGGGATGGACAAGATCACGGACATAGAGTAGGCCTTCAGTCGTGGGTGTCACCTGCAGAATGTCTGACGTTTCATCCTCAGCATCTTCATTTCTCTGAAGAAGTGTGAGTCCCTTGAGGTGAAGCAGGTCCTTGTTCCTCCTTCCTCTTTTCTACATAAACCTGGCCCTGTATTTGGGAGTGGATGGGACTTACTCGTAATGGAGAGGGTGTTTCTTAAAGGTGACACTGTGGCTTCTCCACAAAGCACTAACTGTCTGATTGTACCAGGGTTCTTCCTGGCATAGTTGTCTATACTGTATAATGGGAGTATATCTTAATATGACTCACTAGGAATAGCTTTTTATCAAGTAACTGCAATTTTTAAAAAGAACTTTATTAGGAGAGGTGGATTTGGTGAGGGGAAACAAAACAACAGAAAACAGCTCTTCTCTTTGAAAGGTATCTGGTTAGGTAACAGCTGTATGTGAATTTAGAAGATATTTTTAACCTTCCTGGGGATTTTTACAAGCATCTCCCCCACTCTTTTTCGGGGCAGGCAGCGTCCCCACTGAGGGTTGTTTGATTTCTCTGCAGAGGATGGCTACCTGCTGCAGGCAGAGGCTGTTTCTGCCTCTTGAGCAAATCCTTCCGCCCCTGGTTGGGCTCTGTGCAGGGTGGGTGGGAGGAGGCCTGTGTTTTCTCCCTTGCAGTGTTGGGTTTTGGAGACCAGGCAAAAAAAAAAAAGAAAAACCCAGTTCCTCCACTTACCACTTTTGTGATTCAGAGAGTTGCTCGATGGCTTTAATGTCCTCTTCCTCATCTACAAATTATGGGCAGGTACTGCCTTAGGGGTTGTTGTGGGGATTGTGTGTGTGTGTTTGTGTGTGTGTGTGAAGCCCAGTGCTCAGCCCATAGTGAGCACTTTGTAAAATGTTAGTTACTTTTCCCCTATTTTAATGCTAATTTCCCATTTGTGTTGGGTATATAATCTCGAAGATACGGGATTTTCTTTTTCCAAATGTTACACTTTAGACTGAATCTCCCCTCTGGTGTCCACCATAGGTTGCTGTATTCACATCACACCTCGACTCTTAGCTCTGATTGTGGTTTCCTCTTCAACTTAGCTGTCCCTTCCAACTTCCTAGACCAACTGGAATCTATTGAGTCCACTAACTAAATAAAGCTTTTTATATTAAGACCTCCTAGTGACAAGCACATGGGGAGGAGGAGACTGTGGTTTCAGTTGTAAACTTAAAAACAAAGTCTCTCACCTCAGCCCCTCCCCATCACAGCTTTGCAGTTGCCCGAGATCAGCTCGTTCTCTTAGGACCTGGAGCTTCATGGTGAGTCCAGTTACCTGCTTACCTGGCCGGTGATGGAGAGGGGTGCTCAGGTGAGGCACAGAGAGATGGGGTTATCCTGCAGTTTCCGCAGAGGATGTGCCGTCCCCTAATTCTGCTGTGAAATGTCTTTGGCCAGTGGACTGGTGATGGTGCTGAAACTCCAGGACGCTTCCCTTCCTCTCCCATTGGTCCAGGTGGGGTTACGGGTAGGAAACAAAAGAAGACAAGGAAACAAAGACAAAAAGTTGTGCTTTCAGCCTCTCCATTACAGTACTTGAATCTTGGACACCGTTTCAGGGTAAGTTCTTGAAATCCTGTTTTGGTTAAAACTCTGACCATTGAAATGACAGTCTCTACCCCGTTGGCATCACCAGAGGTCAGAGACAAACTCAGGACGCCCCAGTGACTGGAAGCAGGGCCTTGGTCCTTTTGGTGTTTGTTTGGCTGCATCGTAAAGTTCCCTCTATTTTCTTGTGCACGCGCTGAAGCCTGCCTTGCTCACCCCTCCTGGAAGGGCCGTCCCACCCATGTTCCTACCACGGGGTGCCACCTTGGTTCCAGTCTCCCAGACCGCCCCCCTTCCCCGCATTGAGTCAGTTCTCCAGCTCCTGCTCTGTCTCCTCTCTGAAACAGCCCATGACCCCTGCCTCTTCCTGCATCTGACTTCATTCTGCCAGATTCATCTTGATCTCAGTCTGTCTCAGCTCCTGGGTCGGCAGTGTGAAATTTCCACTTACCTTTGAAGACTCTCGCCACCCACCCTCCCCTTACCTGACTCTCCTCCGCTCCCATGAGCTCATCTTCGCCACCACTGATCTCCTGCTGCTGTCTGATTGGTGCAGTCTTGGGCCCCCTTTCCTCCTGGTTCTCCCCTCTGCTTTTGTAAAAATTGAAGTATAGTTGAATTACAATGTTGTGTTAATGATTACTGTACAGCATAGTGACTCAGTTATATATACGTGCTGTGCTCAGTCATGTCCCACTCTTTGCGACCCCGTGGACTGTAGCCTGCTAGGCTCCTGTGTCCATGGGGATTCTCCAGGCAAGAATACTGGAGTGGATCGCGATGCCCTCCTCCCGGGGACCTTCCCAACTCAGGAATCGAACCCAGGTCTCCTGCATTGCAGGCGGATTCTTTACCATCTGAGCCATTAGGGAAGCCCCAGTTATACATAAATATATACATTCTTTTTTATATTCTTTTCCATAATGGTTTATTACAGGATATTGAATATAGTTTGCTGTGTCATACATCAGGACCTCGTTTTTTTTCCATTCTGTGTATAGCAGTTTGCATCTGCTAATCCCCAAATCCCAATCCAGCCCTCTCCCACCCTCCTCCCTCTTAGCAACTATCGGTCTGTTCTGTGTCCCCAATTCTATTTCTGTTTTATAAATAGGTTCATTTGTATCATATTTTACATTCCATATATAAATGACATCATATGGTCTTTGTCTTTCTCTTTCTGATCTACTTCACTTAGTAGGATAATCTCTACTTGTGTCCAAATAGCATTCTTTTTTCCCCTGTGGCTGAGTAGTATTCCATTGTATGTATGTACCACATCTTAATTCATTCATCTGTTGTTGGACATTTAGGTTGCTTCCTCGTCTTGGCTGTTGTGACTAGTACTCTTAAGAACGTGGGGGTGTAAATCTCTTTTGAATTATAGTTTTGTCTGGATATATGCTTAGGAGTGGGATTGCTGGATCATGTGGTGATTCTGTGTTTAGTTTTCTGAGGAACCTCCCCGTACTGTTTTCCACAGCTTACATTCCCACCAATAGTGTAGGTCCCCTCCGCTTTTTAAAACTTAATACACCACGCATCGTAAAGTTTTCCCCTTGTTTGAGTTTCCGCAGTGCTCATATGCTTGATTATATATTTTATCTCCCCCTCCCTAAAGTACTGGCCATAGAATTAGTTGTTTCTTTTAGTGTTTTATTGGCTGATCCAGAAGAGCAGTTACACTGTTTGTTGTCAGGGCTCTGTGCCCAGCGCTGGGCACACAGAGGTGGGCAGAACGATACCAGGGGCCCATAGCCCGTGGGATGGATGGATATGAAGCAGGAAGCCGCACACAATAACAGTCGTTTAAAAAAAGAGGAGCGCGTGGTGCTGTGGGGCGGGTCGTGGGCGCTTGGCTGGGATGCACGACGGGCTCACCCAAGGAAGCTGAGCGTGAGCCGGGGTCCTCCTGCTTGGCCTGAGCCCACCGTCACGCTGTGCTGCACGCAGGTTGGTGGGATTCGAGGGGGTGGGGAGACCACTGCCTAGTCATGAGAGGAAGTGATGATCCCGCCTCGAGTGGTGGGCGTGGATGTGTGGACAGAGGCAGGTGGGCTGAGGTGGATTTCACAGGTTAACTGGGTAGTTGGGTGGGAGCCGTCAGAGGAAGGTGTCTTGGGTGACTCGCGGGCTTCTGGTTCACCTGCCTGGCCAGCTCACTGGGTGACTGATGACCGTGGGGCCACCCGGGCACCTGGGGTGCCTGTGATGCTAATGAGAAGGCCTTGCTCTAGGGCACGTGGTGGAGTACTGGCTGGATCTCCAGACCCACTTGTTCCCGCAGCCCCCTGGGTTGTGAAAGGTCCACACAGCCACACACTGGCTGTAGCAGTCACCACGGGGCAGGCTCACCAGTGTGTTCTCCCGTGCCTTCCAGACCAGGCGACATTCTCTCTCTCTGCTTTTTCTAGAATCAGATGGCAGAGACTTAGCAGGTGGGAAAGATCCGTTTGAGAGATTATGTAGGACGGTATGGGAGAGCAAAGGGCCAGATTCCCGAGAGCAGGGGAGGGGACGCAGGCCAGGTGTGGGGGACCAGCCCGACCTGTGGTGACAGGCCGGCAGGAGCAGTGGATGGGGGCCGATGGGAAGGGGCGCCTGTTTGCCCCACAGAGTAGGAAGTGAGGTTGCCTATTTAGGCCTTGCCCATTCAACCAGAGCATGAATTCACTGGGGACAAAGAGGTGTATAGGTGTAAACATGCTTATTTGTTTCTTTCATAGCTCTAGGTTGATGGTTACTGAATTGTTAGGCTTCATTGAAAAATTGGGCTCATTGAAGATTTAGACTTGTTACTTGGGCTTATGCACGAAATTTACATGTGCAGGATAACTTGCTGTTTTACCAAGTTTGCAAAAATATTAAATGCTGTTAACATAAGCCATACTCCATTATTCCTAACTACTTCCTGAGTGTTACTGACTTAATTTATGGTGAGGTATCCATAAATAAACCTCATGGGGTGAAAATGGCAGGATTCTTCCTAATGGTTTGATCCACGGGCTTCAGAGAAATACACGCCACCCCCTCACTGAGATGTAGATCTAAAGTACAAGGATAAAGATGACACACATAGAAAACAGAGGGAGGAAAACCACATGGTTCTTTACATCAACTCATGTGTGTTGATCAACGTTATGTAATAGAGTGAGTCACATTGGTACTGTGTTTTATTGCTTATCAGGCGCCTTAAAACTGGCATTGTAATCCAGATGACATTTTAGAGATGAAGAAATTTAGGATTTGCCCAAAGCCGCACACATAGTGGGTAGATGAGACTTTTTAAGAAATATATTCATTTTTATTTTTTTGGCGGTGCCAGGTCTTAGTTTTATTTGGCATACGGATTTTCCATCTTCCTTGTGGCACATGAGATATCCCCCTCACCCCTTTTTTTAGTTGCGGCGTGTGGGATCTAGGTCCCTGACCAGGAATCAAACCCAGGTCCCCTGCATTGGGAGCGCAGAGTCTTAGCCACTGGACCAAGAGGGAAGTCCTGATGAGACATTCTTGACTCCAAAACAGTCAGCTGCCTCCTCACTGTGGGCATCCTGAAAGGATGAATCCCATTTTGTCAGCAGACTCCAGCTCTGCAGTTCCAAACAGCGCGGAGTATTTACTACAAACCCGCAGACTTTTACGTGGTGATTATGCTCATTCCATCTGATTGTTGTTGGGTGATGTGGCAAATTTTCTGATTAATCTTTTATTTGTTTTCTAATTACGACTGTGCAGAATTATTTAAAATGGTTCATGTTTGAATGTGGATTAGGTAGTTGAGTCATTTTGAATTCTTAAATTGGTGTGACCTTTATAAAGTAGACAGGAATAATTTAGTATGGCACTTATTTAGAGTATATAATATTTTTAAACATTTGATAAAATAGTGAATTTTATGAGACCAGGGAGTATTTTTATGCTTGACTAGAATTCTGCATCTGGTTAAGTAGACACAATGTAAACCGTACGCTGAAACCAGGTCTGAGCAGCCTCGGTGATGAAAGGACCGCATGGGTTATCCTGGGCCACGTGTTATGTAATCGCACGTTACAGGCCTTATTCATGGAGGATCTTGCTCTAACTTTTGAAGAGTCATTATAAAAAGTAAGAATTAGAGTTGTAACACACAAAAAGATGAATTAGAGAGTAACACATTTATCTTCACATTACGAGGACAAAAGTATAGTCATTTCATTATGCTTTGCTGATATAAGATGTCTTAAATCTGTCTGTTAAGATATTTTGTCATGAGAATAAGCGAACATGCTGAAAGTTAATTTTCATACGTGAAGAAGAGGGAAGTTCTTTTAAACATTGTTTACCGTTAAAATCTGGAGAGTTCCCGGAGGCAATAGTTTTCATGCAGGATTGAAGGAGTAGAGTGGTCCTGGAGAGGGGGAGGGAGTAAAACAAAGCTGTGAATTTAGGAAGTAGGAAGAGTGTGGTGTGGGTGAATTTAGAGATGTGAAGTCTCAGGAGGCCCCCCGCCCCCCGCCCCGGGAGACTCAGGTCTTTCATTCTTTTTTTTTTTTTAAGGTCTTTCATTCTTAATGCCAACCTGACTTTGTGGCCATGGTATTTGTGACCAGGCTTGCCTGGGCCCTGAGCACCCAGCAGCTCCTGGCCTCTGTGCCTCTGTTCTCTTTTGCCCCTTGTCCATTCCACCCCCCCCCCCCCCACCTTCACCTGTCAAAATCCTATTTGTCTTCAGGTTCTGTTTCAAGTGCTACTTCTGTAAAGCCGTTTCTGATTCTTAGCCAAAGAATCTGGTGTCCTTACCTTATATCATCTTCTGTGTAGTTCTTGGTGCTCACGCCCCCTTGTAGATGACTCAGTCAGTAAACACACAGGGGAGACACAGCATCATCTTGCCTTCCAGTCGCTCGCAAGGCCCCCATGGGGTCCTCGCTGCCCGATCCTTCCCCTGGAGGGCCACCTCTCTCTCCTTGGTGCTAGGCTCTGCCTGTGGCACACTGCTTTTGCAAAATTTTTAAGATGACATTGCCCTGACATATCTAGACTCCTGTTTTCTTTTATAAGTTCTTTGAAGACAGTCTCCGTCTATTTTAGTATTTTTTTTAATTTTTATTTTATTATTTTTTTAATTTTAGTATTTTTTTTATTAGTACTTTCCTGATTGTGCCTATTAAGGGTTAGGTCTGATTTCTAAAATAAATAGTTGAATTGTACATTCCCTAAGATGCAACCAAGGTGTTTTTGTACAGCTTGCGATATTTTGATTAACTTTGTGAAACGGATTCCTTTAGAGGGGGCAGTCCTGTGTCTAGAATTGATAGAATTCATCGTGACATTAGAAGAAGGTGGGGAAGGTAAGTATAGTATAAAAACCACAGAAACTCATTCATCTTATTTCTGTATCCCCATAGCAGACAACCTATAGGAGTAGGTTTACAGGTTTTGATTTAATTGAAAAAAAAAAAAATCAAGAGCAAACAACAACTCAGGTAAACGCTGTTATTTTGTAACTGAGTTATTCGAGTGCCAAATCGTGTTGTGTCCTGTTAGGGTTCATCAGGAATTTCTTGTTTACTTTTTATTCCCAGGACCAAGCATGGTGTCTCTCACATCCTGTACACTATTAAGTTTCTAAATAGAAATTGAAACTGTGTTTAAGGGTGAAAGGAAACTTTAGTTCTAATGACAACAACATAGAGATTGACATCTAAAGATAAGAATTTTCTTATAGAAGAGTTTAAAAGTGTCTTTTAGTAGTACTTTGCATCATCTCAAATATTTTAAATTTGTTATTAGCGTTGGGGTGTTTAAGACTTAGAGATTCACACATCCAGGTTAGTAGGAATACTTTTAGAGATTCTTTTAAATTCACAGTCTTAATTCCCTTAATAATGTTGTTCATGCTTGTTCTTGAAGGCGTTACAAAAATTCACTCTTAGTTTTGGGGAAAGAATTCTCCAGATTTCAGTTTCTTCTTTATATTTTGTGTAGATGTAAGGTTCTCTTGTTGTTGTTATTTTTGGCCGTGCAGCATGTGGGGTCTTAGTTCCCCGACCAGGGATTGATCCTGAACCCCTTGCGTTGGAAGTGCAGAGTCTTAACTGCTGTTTCTCCAGGGAAGTCCCTGAAAGATTCTCTTACGGTGTTTCAAAATCTGAATACATTTGAGATATCAAAATACATGTTCTTAATTCATTGTGATTCTCATGTAGGCTTTTCAGTTTTAAAAACCTTGTCACTATCTCCCTGATGATGGCAGTCCCAGCAGCAGTGTTCTTTTCAGTAACAAAACCCTAAATGCATGCCTGATGGGGGACAGATGCTGTGACCACCATGTGGATGGCTGAGTGGTGTGCACGCCACTTAGCTTTCTCTGTCTGCCCTATGAGAGATAACATCCTGTCTGTCTCTAATGGACCACCTGTGCTAACGCTGGTAAACTGCCATGCTAACAGAGAATTGACTTCATCAAATTTAAAATCTAGTTCTAATCAAGATTCGGAAACTCGATGTCTTCTTGGGTTGAGCTCGAAGGTCTGTTTTTATCTGCCCTCTACTGCTCTTGACATTGTCTTAGCAATCATACAATGCTGTACCTGAGTCCTTAATCTCCTGGTGTTCTGGGTGTGCATATCTATGTCACGGATGACGAGCCTGACGCTTTTAGGACTTAAAGACGGTGCATTTTTCTGAGACTAGAATGAAATGTGTACTTCAGAGAGCAGTGTGGTTGCAGGCGGCAGCCCCAAAGCTGCCTTGTGGAGTGGCTGCAGCTGGCGTGTTGACCGGCGGCTTGGATGTCTGCCTCCCAGATTCCCGCCCGAGAAAGGGCTAGAAAGATGTGTGTGCACTCACATCTGTGTGCTCATGTAGGCAGTAAAGGGCACACAGGAAACTTAATTGTCTTTGGGGAATGAGATCAGGGTTGGCGGTGGGAGAGAGAACTGAAACTCATTTTTCAGTTTTTATTCATCTTGGGACTTCCTTGGTGGTCCGGCAGTTAAGACTCCGTGCTTCCACTTCAGGGGCCACAGGTTTGATCCCTGATCTGGGAACTAAGATCCTATATGCCACTCGGTGTAGGCAAAAAATAAATTAGGTCATACTCTTCTGATGTATGTATGTGCACACACTAGATGTGAGTGCACACACCACATATCTTCTTCTCTCTTGTTGGATTCTTTCCCTCGTCATTGTCAGGTTATTTTCACACAAAATCAACCAGAGCCAGTTAACATTTGGAGAAACAATCAGTGTGATACTGCAGTGGTCCTGTCAGTTCTGTTCCACTTACTGGACCCCCAAAGTTTTGTCCACGTGGTGCTGTGAGAAGATGCTGCTGCCCATCTTCACGGCAAAGTGTAAACGTGAGTTGGAGGAGGTCGTGGCAACCCACTCCAGTATTCTTGCCTGGAGAACCCCATGGACAGAGCAGCCTGGCGGGCTACAGTCCATGGGGTCGCAAAGAGTCAGACACGACTGACTGACTTAGCACAACACAGGACTTTTACTCATAGACTCCCGTGCAGTCCCACATCTCAGTCCTGAGGGACGGATGTGGTCACCCCTGGGGAGAGCGTCTCTGAGGCTCACCAAATCCCATTTCAAATTCCATTTCAAGGAGAAGGTTATAATGGAGTCCAAAGCAGTCTCAAGGCAAAAGTGTGGCAGCCTCATCAGATACAGCTTTGCGGCCTGGTGACTTATAATGAGGGTGGCGTGTAATTAGAAATCGTCCCTGTCTTTTCTGAGTGCTGATGAAAACCACGGCTCAGAGGTTAATTCAAACAATAATTAATATTGGTCTCTGTCAGTGCAGGGTGGTAATGAAATCTCTCGTTATTTGATGACTTTGACTTTAAACATTGAGCGAGGAGTAACACTGCACACACATTGTGGGGAAGTGCAAAATGGGGAAGTTTGCTTTTCGAAAATTGTTGCGCACAGAATTTTGTTGCATCCTGCGATTGTCTATGATAGAAGCTCTAACACAACATGGAGATACTAATGTTGTTTTGTTTTCTAAGGTGATGCTTCTTTAGGCTGATACTAGGAAGGGTCTTCCCATTTTCTACTGTGTGTGGTATAGGCAGCAATGAAAAGTGAAAGTCGCTCAGTCATGTCCGACTGTTTATGACCCCATGGACTGCAGCTTGCCAGGCTCCTTGGTCCATGGGATTCTCCAGGAAGGATAAGGAGTAGGTGCCATTTTCTTCTCCAGGGGATCTTCCCCACCCAGGGATTGAACCCTGGCCTCTTGCATTGCAGGTGGATTCTTTACCTTCTGAACCACCAGATTACCGTCTGAACCCTGGCAGGTTACACATGCATATTGATCTAGAGACAAAAACCTCAAATGGCTGGCTGACTTGAACCTCCAGTGTCCTTTGCAACCTTGAAAGTAATGACTCTGAAAGTCATAGTGTCACGTTTACTGAACATGTTTCCTATGTAGAGTTGGGAGTTAACAAATGAAGCAGAAGATGTATTGTGAACGTAAGGAGGTGGTTTGGAGATGCAGTAATACCTGTTAATGCAATCACCTCTAGCTTTGCACACCTGTCTGTGCTGAGTAGAACTGTTTGACTAAAATAGTTTCTTTTCAGTGGCAGGAAGATACAAATGCACCATTGAGCAACTTGCTCTAAAGTCTGTTTTCGTTTATGAAGCGTGTGTTGGTGTATCACTGTAGCTTAATCTCTGAGGGTAATGTTTGATGTCATCATCTTTTATAGGGAAAAGTAACAGAACAAATGAAGGGGATTTTTATGAAGTCTGACTACTTCAGGATGCCTAAGCAATAGAGGCTTTCTAACACATGAAAGTAGACAGAAGGCTCGTGTGGGCCATCACAGACCCTCCACCAGCTTCATTATTAACTCAAGGCTGGTCTTATTTCATTCACACACACCAGCTTGCCCTGTGCTCTGTATTATTTAGAAGCAGATCCCAGACAGCACAGTATTTTATTTTAAAATATTTCAGTATGCATCGCTGAAAGGAAAGACTTCTTTGTAAATTAAATTCCTGTAGAAGCTCGTGTGGACATTTTAAGGAAGTTTTTCTCATTTAAATTCAAAGGCCATCCTCCACTTCAGGAACAGTGTACAAACACCTTTTTTTTTTCTCCTTGTGCTGGAGCAGAGTGGGTGACTGGCAGCTGTGACACCATTAGGAGCAGTAGGTTTCGTTTGATTTCAGGAGCCGCCACAATTCTGTTTGAAATGAGAACAATAGGATCAGAATGCTGTTTTGTTTACAAGGGTGTCAAGACCGTTTGGAGCCCAGAGGCTTTGGGGGAGCTGGGCACAGCTGATGAGACCTTTTCTGCAGCGGTCGCTCTCTGGGGTGGACCACAGCAGAGGTTCCCAGAGAAGGAATCAAGAGTAAGCCTCGCACTGCACTCAAAGTGACCTTTCCCTCCAAAGCCCCGTCTTGTCACTTCTCTGCTGAATACCCTCTGTTGGCTTCTCATTGTCTTCACACAGGCCAGGGATTCTGGCGTGATTCTTAGGACTTTCTCATCCTTCAGCCCCTCCAGGACCCTGGTGTCTCTGCCTTGGCCTTGAACCCTCTGCCTGCTTTCTGCTCCAGCTGCTGTGCAGGCCACGCCCTCTGCCGGAGCCCCGCCCACCCGCCTGGCCTCCCCTGAGGTTCTGGTTCTGCACCCTGGTTCTGCCCCTCCTTTGCCTCCAGCCACCGTCTTTGCTCCAGGAGACCTACTCTGGCTGTCTATCGCCCAGCATAGGCCCCCTTCTCTCGGCCTCAGTAGCCTAATCTGCCTTCCTGGCCACCATCATGCTCTAATTACCCACATGGAGATGGACTTGCTAGCGACTAGAGTGGCTTAGCACCAGTCAGAACCGTCCTCTGTGCTGGGTGAGCAGACGGACTGAGGGCCCGAACAGCCCAGCAGGGCGGTGGTGGGGCATCGAGGGTGCAGGTGCCACAGAGGGAGGGAAAAGGAAGGACACCCTTCTGGCAGCAACAAATGAGAAAGAGAAACATTCTGTCTGGAACATTTGCTTTTCGAGTTTACGGGTTAGCTGAGTGCATGTCTCCTGGGGTGAGAATCGTGTCTGGGGAAGGATGTGAGGGTTTCACAGGTGATGGTGAGAAAGACCGGCCTCCTCAGGGAGTGCAGAGCTGGGAGCTGAAGCCCGAGGCTCGGCCCTGGAGCGTGTTCCGGTTCCCAGGACTGGGTGGGCCGTTGTTGTCCTCCTAGTTATGTGGCTCCCTTTCAGAATCGCCGGTCTCCCCTGTGCGAGGCGGGCATACAGAGGGCCCACCCGTGCCCGGTCCAGGGAGCTGTCTGAGCGCCAGCCGCAGGTAAGCTCAGGTGAGGCGGCTCGTGGGTCCGGGCCAGCTTCAGAGACGCCTCGGAACAAGGCTTCTCCATCTTCCATATATGGTAACACTCTACCTTAAAGAAACAAACGGAAGACCAAAAAAAGCCACATGACATAGTGGAAAAACCCTACACTTGGGAAGGAAATCCAGGCTCCTGTTTTGTTTCCAGCACTACCTTATACAGACAAAACCCTGGCCAGTTCAGGCTTCTTCCCCGCGGTGATAAAGGGAGGGAACGCCACCCTCACAGCCTGCTTCCCGGGACCGTGTGTCCTGCGTGCGACCAGAGCTGGGATCAGATCAGAGGCGGGAGCTGTCTGAGATGGAGGCCTGGGATGCTCTTTGACGCCTCCCTTGCTCCCCCTTCTCTCGCTGCATCAGATGTGTCCTCAGAGCCTTTTGGCTCTGCTGTCAGAACTATGTGCAGAGTCCGACACCGCCTGCCTCTTCTTCTGCCACCCGCCCACGTGGCCGCTCTTCCTGCAGGAATTCCTGCAGCAGCTCCCTGCCTGGACTCTGCATCCGCCCGCCACCTCTGGACTGTTTCCTGCAGAGGACCTAACTTTTGGTCCCTGCACCCTCTGCCCAGCGACCCCCCACCCCCCATTCTACTTCTAGACCTTCAGAGTCCTCTTCTGGGGGCTTCCCCATCCCCACTTTAAGATCACTCCCTTTCTTCCAAATTGCCTGTCTCCCTTGTGCTGCTGTAGTTCTTCTTTTGTTTTTCCTTTCACTTATTTTACTTGTATTTTACTAGTTGACTCTGACTCCTTGCTAGACTGCAGCTCAGCTCCGTGAAGGAAGGAGTTGCTGTCTCCCAGCGCTAGGGACAGTGCTACGCCTGGGGCAGGCACTCTAGACACGGCTCTGCCTAAAAGTTCACGGGAGTTCGTCACTGGAGGCAACGAGGTCATCACTGTGCTGCTCTGTGGGTCATGTTTTTGGCATGTGCAGCAGGTGAAACTTCATGGAAGTTATAATGTGGTGACTTTCAGCAATCAGGAATTTCTTCTCTTTGTGATAAGTCACCTTATTAATAACAACCTGATCAGCAAGTTATACTCCCCTGCGCCTGACATTGGAGCTTCCCTGGTGGCTCAAATGGTAAAAAATCCACCTGCAATGCTGGAGACCCAGGTTCAATCCCTAGGTCGGGAAGATTCCTTGGAGAAGGGAATGTCTACCCACTCCAGTATTCTTGCCTGGAGAATTCCATGGACAGAGGAGCCTGGCAGGCTACAGTCCATGGGGTTGCAAAGAGTTGGACACAACGAGCTACTAATACACTTTGGGAACACACACCCACCCCGTTCAGACTTAGGTTAAGGCTTTTTTTTTCGATCAGAGTAATCTTCGAGCAATGGTGTGTCTGTCTTCAGGGCATTGTGTTAGGGAACATGATATCTCTTGTCCCATTTACTGCTGAGGTTTGATTTGATCATTTGATCATTCTGTCTTGAAAAGGAGGTTATTAGAATTCCATGCACCACCTTAGTTTATGGTCAAATTAGAATTATAGTGATTTGCCTGCTTGAAAATGAAGGCAAGTGTGTCCTTGTAGTGTTTGCATTTAGTTAGTTGCTGTTGGTTATAATGTAAACACTTCGGTTAGTTCCTGGACTTGGTGATTGACGCCTTTGTGGAGAACCTCTCCTCTAAAAACTCAAAATAATTTTGCATTTGTTATTTCACTGTATGTTTGGTTCATCTGGAGAGAGAGTGGCTGGGGTCTTGATGTGGATGAGGCCTTAGTGGTGGTTCAGTAAGTGGCTGCAGTGTCTTCGCTGGCGCTGGTCTCTGGCCTCACTGTCACGTGGCTGCTTCTGCAATTAGACCTTAGCCGTGCAGGGCCGGTGGGTGGGAGGACTTGCAAAGTGAGAACTGACGAACTGTATGAGTTGGAAGTCTGATTATAGGTTCACGGACAATGTCTTGCATTCTGGACCATCCCTCGAGAAATGCATAACACTTTGTATTTGGGAAAGAATTAGTCACGGTAGGAAGCTTTGGAGTTGATAGACTTCCTTTTTGATTCAGTTAAGTCTGATTTATGATTTCAAATGAGTAGACTGAAAATACTTTTTAGGTTTCTGAAGCAGGAATGTAGAAAATTTGGACATCTTTCATTTTGACTGTCCACTGTTGTTAAGAAATTTAGACAGATGAATCAGTTTTGTACCTTAAGAATGTTTGGAGTGTGTGTGGCGATTTCAAAGATTCATAAACCTTTTTCTCCAAAATTCCCTTGAAGGTGGAATGTGTTTCTGCCTTGGATTGACACGTTCTTATATCACTAGTATTGATTTGATATGCTCACTCTAGATTGCCGTGTTCACTTGATCAGCTTTTTGTGTAGGCACTCAGGGGGCCGTGGGATAACAGAGGGGCACTGGGCTTCCTGTGGCTCAGATGATAAAGAACCTGCCTGTGATGGGAGAGACCCAGGTTTGATTCCTGGGTCGGGAAGATACCGTGGAGAAGGGAATGGCAACCCACTCCAGTATTCTTGCCTGGAGAAGTCCATGGACAGAGGAGCCTGGCAAGCTACAGTCCATGGGGTTGCATAGAGTCGGACACGACTCAGTGACTAACACCGATTGTGTGCCCAGGTCTGCACTCAGGGGGCTCCCTGCCCACAGACCCTCGTCACCATGCACAAGGGTGTAAGTGCAGTGAACGGAAAGCAGGGGGCGGTGAGTGCAGAGCACAGGTGCCCCTGCTGACCTGTGAGGACAACAGGGCTTTGTGAGGTTTAGCCAACAGCATCACCAGTTTGAAGAACTTGGATGGAAGCTAGATCAATTTGACATAGGAAAAAGAATTTTAATAAACTATTTTTTCCTACCATCTGCCTGATCGTAAGTATGCTAATTCCAAAATATTCACACCGTAAAACATGTATAAGGTAGAAGGTGAAAGCCCCCACTCCAGTAAACTCTGGTCCACGAATTATTCCTCTAGGTTTTTAGCGGGAGGAAGGTTATCACAGTGCAGACACATTGTAACTCCCTTTTCTCACAGTACCTTGGCTGATCTTTTCATATTAACACATACAGCTCTATTTCATCTTTTCCAAGAGCTCAGACAGCGACATCCTATGCCATGCCACTTCATCTGCCCATCCTCCTTGAATGGGCATCTGGGTCATTTCCTGTGTTCCCAGTTGAAATCAGTGCAGCCGTGAGGATACGCCCTTCTCGTCCACCTCCATGTCCCTTTAGGGCATATTCTTAGGAAGGGGTCCCAGGCTGTCAGTTTTCTGCAGGGTGCCCGTCCTCCAAGCTCACAGTTCTTTCCGTGGTGTGGGGTTGCCCATTGTTTCTGCCCTTGCCAGTTTGGGACTTCTTGTCCTTCGCCAGTTTGGTGCACTTCTTCCATTGTCAGTGAAGTCAGGTGTTTTCCTTGTGTGGCTCGGTCTTTTGTGTTGCCTTAGCGCCTGTCCCCGACACCATGTGCCGTGTGGCCTCTGGTGCCTGGAGTCCCTCTCTAATTGGAGATCAACTGTGAGCCTGTGCCCCTTTTCTCCCTTCTAGGGAGACAGAGGATAAGGCTGTGGCTCTGAGAGCAGCCTCGTGATTGTTGCCACTACTGGTGCCTCCACCACAGTGGCTCCTTGGCAGCCTGCTTGATCTCTAAGCCACCCATTTCCTTCCTGTAATGGGGGTGACAAGGATGAAACGAGCGAGGGCATCTTGGCCTTCCCGCAGGGCCTGGCACCTGAGTGGATGCCCACCGCCAACATCAGACACCAGTGTGGGGGTGCCTTTCCTTCCCTCGGCCCCTCCTGTGGGAGCTCAGTGTCCTGCTCAGCCACTCTGGGTCCCCAGTGGGGCTGGGGTTCCCTCGGCAGGTGCTGCAGCTCCAAGTGACCCCTTTCTCCACACCCTGGCGTGTTGCAGGCTCTGAGGCCAAGGGCCTGGATCAGCAGCACCAGCCTCACCTGGGGCCTGAGCATTCTTCCTTCTGAAGCCGGCCCCAGACTGCATTGTGTCCCTCCACATCCGTGTGCTGAGGGCCACCCCCCCAACCCCAGTGTGACTGTTTGGAGACCGGCCTTCCTGAAGGTAGTTAGAGTTAAATGAGGTCACAGGGGTGGGGCCTTAATCCAGTAGAATCAGTGGCCTCATAAGAGGAAGAGCACTATTTCTCCCTTTCCCCTCTTTTGCACAAGGAGGTCACGTGATCACACAGTGTGAGGACAGCTGCTTACAGGCCCAGGGAAGAAGCCTGAGGACGCAGCCTGCCTTGCCATTTCCTCAGTCTTGGACTTCTGGCCCTCAGAGCTGTGAGCCGTCCATCCTGGAGCGCCGGCCCCTGGTCTGTGCCATTGGTACTTGGCGGTAGCAGTTCTAGCACCTGAGATCATTGTCCTGGCCGATGGCTGTCTGCCTGTGGCATCGTGGTTTCTTGGCCTTTGGTCCAAACATTGGAACCACCAGGAGGGCTTGGCGAAACCCGAATTCCTGGGCTCCCCCAAGAACTTAGAACTGAATAGGTTTGGTTGGTCTGGGAGGTCAAGTTTCTGCAAGTTCCCAGTGGTGGTGGGGCTTCTGGAGTAGAACCACACTTGAGAACCACTAAGCAGTGTGTGGAAGGGTTTCAGACAAGACCCCAAGAGACTTGAGGTCAGGGTGTTGGTGCTACCACCCAGTTACGGAAGTCCTTCTAAACTCAGTTCTGCTGTTTGTGAAATGGGGATAATGTTTACATCACTCATCTCATAGGCCTACAGAAGCTAAGACACATGAATCGAAGCTTCGGGTCCTCCTGATCTTCAGACAATAGGGTGGGAGCAGGAAGTGTCACATTCCTGTAAAAAGAGAGGAGCAGATGGATGGGGGCCTGAGGATTTTAATAGTAACCTCGAAGCAAAGGAAACTGTTCTGCTCCTCTTGCACCCTGGAGGCCACCCGGTCATTTGATTTGCTGGCTGTGGGGACTTTCTCTTCTCCCACTTCTCTTCTGTGCATCCCTCACCCAACTTGCCTTGACAGCCAGGCAGCCCAGCCAAGAGGCTTGGGTCGGACAGTCCGGTTCTCTCTTGTCAAGAATGTCTAGTTCTTTGGTGATTGTAGCATCGGAAACTGCTGAGTTTCTAGTTCTCCATGGGGAACTCTTGCTTTCTATGACCAGGTATTATATTTGAAAGGTGTTTTTGTTTTGCCATGTTTAAAATGTTTTATGGTATTAAAGTTTCAGGTGTGTATATGGTTACTGGTATTTTGCATTTTGAGCAGTGACTAGTAATGAGGGTCTTCATTATCAAGTTAGAGCTGTGGTTCTCAAATTTTGTGGTTTCACGGCCACTTTATACTCTTATTGAGAACCCCAAAGAGCTGCTGTTTATGTGGGTTATATCCATTGCTATTTACTGTATTTGAAATGAAAACTGCTTAAACATTTTATTTAGTTAATTTAAAATAACGTTAAATCCATGGCATGCTAATATAAACAATATAATTTTTATGGAAAATAATTATTTTCCCAAACAGAAGTTTAGTGAGAATGAAGGGCTTTACTTTATATTTACTTTAAAATATTTTAAATTGAAGTATAGTTGCTGTACAGTATTATATAAGTTACAGGTGTACAATATAGTGATTCACAATTTTTAAAGGTTATTCTCCATATATAGTTATTATAAGATGTTGGCTATATTCCCTATGTTGCATATTATATCCTCTATAAAAAATCCTTTATTTTTAATTGAAGTACATAGTTTTGCTTTACATATCTTATTAGTGTGTTGGCTTCAGGTGTATAGCACAGAAATTGTTTGTACATATATAGAGAGAAGGAAATGGCAACCCACTCTGGTATTCTTGCCTGGGAAATCCCATGGACAGAGAAGCCTGGTGGGCTACAGTTCATGGGATCACAAAAGAGTCAGACATGACTTGGTGACTAGACAACACCAACATAAATATATATTTCTTCAGGCTTTCTTTCTTTATAGGTTATGAGAAAATGTTGAATATAGTTCCCTGTGCTATACAGAAAGTCCTTGTTGATTATCTATTTTATATACAGCAGTGTGATGTGTTAATCGCAGCTTCCTAATTTATCCCTTCCCCACCCTTTCCCCTTTGGTAGCCATAAGTTTGTGTCTCTGTTTTCTTCTTTTTTTTGATTCCACATATAACTGATATCATATGATATTTATCTTTCTCTGTCTGGCTTACTGCACGTAGTGTGATCATTTCGAGGTTCATCCATGTTTCTGCACATGGCATTATTTCCTTCTTTTTTATGGCTTAGTGTACAGTATATCCTTGTAGCTTATTTTATACCTAATGGTTTGTACCTCTTAGGCCCCTGCCCGTATGTTGCCCCTACCCTGATTACTTTTTATTTTTGTAAGTCTCTCTTAATGTCTGGTTCAAGACAAGACAGAGTCTGATCGCTGCTGTACATTCCATCTGTTGTAATATGCTGTTTTGGTTGAAGAACATGAAGAAAATCTGGTATGCAGATTTGTAATTGAAGAGGGAGGAATATTTGAATAGCCTTTTCAGATAATTTGCTACTACACTAAAACCAAAAGGAGTGGTTTCTTAAAGGTTAGTTGCAGTGTGGACTCTGATGTCGTATGAGTGAAATTTTTGTTTCTGGTTTCATTAAAATTCGTTGGTGTGTTTTGCCCTTTGAATGGGTCTTTTCTCTATGCGTGGTTTTGTAACGTCATGTGTTGGTAATTTGGAAAATATTGATTCAGTGAATTACACAAATCGTTCATATGTTGACACATTTTATAAGACAATATTTTTAAAAATCACATTTGTTAATATCAGCACCCATTTAATCAGGAAAGTCTTTTAAGTTCTGGGAGGCTGTCAAGTTCACCGTGGTGGATAGAGATTTTCCAGAATTCTGGCTTTTGGTTTGGAAGCTCAGATTTTATCATTGGCAACAAAACTGTCAATTGTTTTCCTTGAAGTGACAGACTTATTTTGTTCACTTTTGAGAAGAACGCCTGCCAAATGCCTGAGCAGCTATAGTTTGTCAGTTTCCTTTCCACTCCAAGTCAAAATGGTGCTCTTTGAAAAAAAGCTTGCAACTTGGTTGTATGACCTCTTTCTGTATCTGCCCTGAACTGGATGTTTTCTTTATTGTCTGAGCCACCAGGGAAGCTTGGGTGGTTCCGAGCATGCACCACCCTCTGGAGGGACACGGGTTCAAGAGAGGTGGTGCAGAGAGCAGGTGTCTGTGAGTGTATGAAGGGCTGTCCAGAAGCATTCTGGAGACGCAAGTGTACGCTGCTGGTTAAAAGAAAAAATCCTCCTATCACAGTTGACTCAATACACCAGACATTATGCAAATGAACGTTGTTTTCCTTCAGCACAGTGACCTTGGAGAGAGAACGCTGCGGTCAGTGATAACAGGACGGCCAGGATGTTGAGAAGCCGCCTTATTTGGAGTTGCTGCAAGTTATGAGTAGCGCTCACGCCACAGGTCGTGTCTGGATGTCCTGTTTTAAAAACCGGATTGCTTCCCTGTCTGTTACCATTGGCCTGATGGTGTTATAAATACTGCTTGTCTAGTCTGAGAATGGGGGACTCGCTCTTCTGCCCTGTGGGGTATTCATTACAACAGCACCAGGCCCAGTCTAGGGGTCTGAGCACTAGGCCAAGTCTTCCTTCTGACCTCGACTAGCTGGGTGACCTTGAACAAAGCAGGTGCCTCCTCACCGCTGCTCTGTATGGTCAAGCAGTCGGACTAGGGCTCCGGTCTTTCAGTGCTCCCATTTCGAGTTTCCCAGGTTCTGGAGACGTGAAAGCAAGATTCCCAGCCCCCTCCCCATTCTGGGAAAGTGGCCTGTGGGGGGCTGGTCTGCAGCCTTCCTGTCCCTTCCCGCCAGCCCTGTGTCTGCCCCCAAAAGTTGCAGGTTAAGGTGGGTGTCTGTGTTGGGGGACAGGCAGTGTCATTGTCCATCCACCGCATGCCAGGCAGTCTGCAAAGAGCCGCCTGCGGCAGGTAAACGAGATCATGTCTAAGCAGCCCTTTGGCAGTGAGGGCATGGTTACGGTCATGTTCTCCTGGAGGAGGAAGCTGAGGTCCAGAGAGCTGCTTTAAGTTACCTGGGGCAGAGAGAGTGTCGGGGGCCGGATGAAGCTGGTTTTCTCCAAATTTATTGATGCTGCTTTTCTGCCTCCCCACCTTGGCCCCGACATTTCTTCCTTCATTTCTCTGTGACTGTTTCTCTTGGCTTTTCTAATGTGTAGACATACGTCACGATTGGGCATCGTTCATCTTTGATGAAAGGTGGTAATTTTATAAACCACCTTTAAATTTGAGAATAGTCAGTGGAAATTAAAGATGGTAAATGTTTATGTGAACCTGTTGTTGTTCAGTTGCTAAGTCGTGTCTGACTCTATGACCCCATGGACTGCAGTGCATCCGGCTTCCCTGTCCTGCACTGTCTCTAGGAGTTTGCTCAAACTCATGTGCATTGAGTCATTGGTGCCATCTAGCCATCTCATCCTCTGTTGGCACCATCTTCTCCTGCCCTCAGTCTTTCCCACCATCAGGGTCTTTTCCAGTGAGGCAGCTCTTCGCATCAGGTGGCCAAAGTATTGGTGCCTCAGCTTTAGCATCAGTCCTTCCAATGAACATTCAGGACTGATCTCCTTTAGGATTGACTGGTTTGATCTTGCAGTCCAAGGGACTCTCAAGAGTCTCCTCCAACACCACAGTTTGAAAGCATCTATTCTTCGGTGCTCAGCTTTCTTTATGGTCCAACACTCATATCTGTACATGACTAGCTTGTGTTGAAATGGGGTCCACCCAGGGTGCTTAGACACAGAAAACCGAGTATGAACTTGGGGACGAGTCTTGTGCGGGGCTCTGGGGGCCGTGCCTGGGGTCTCCCAGCTCCGTGGGAGGGGGTGGTCCATGCAGGGACCCGTCAAGCAGAGGGGACCCGCTTTGGACTCCAGACTTGGGGAAACGTCTGGTCGTCATGGGTCATTAGGGAAGGAGATGTTCTAAAGAAATGTTCTGTGATCTCTTCTGTGTTACAAGAGTGGAAGCCGAGGTCAAGGATGGTTTGAAGTTGACATCTCCTATGGCTTCTTGACGAGGGAGGCTTCCCACCTGCATGGTCAGAGCATCAGAGGAAAGAAGCATCCCAGGTTAGACCTCCGAGATGAATCCGAGTGGAGAATAAGCATTTTAATACAGTTTTTATACAAGGAAATGTATTATTGGCTAAGTCACCCTCACAGCATCCCTGAAGAAGACATTTGATGGTAATCTACCTTGTTACTGGAAAAGGAGGTTAAAGAAGTTACATCATACTGGTTTGTTCAGCAGATGAATGGGAAATAGAATGTTCCAGCACCTGGTTCTTACATCAGCGCTTTCTGGGGTGCCTGGAAGCTGTGTTCGGCCCTTAGGTTGGTGATTTAATGGGAGGCTGCAGTTGTGTGGGCAGCTGTGTCTCGTGATGGTGCTCAGCTGGAAGAGTGCATCTCCTGTCCTGTGGAGAAGAGGAAGTATGAGATTTCCTTCTTCTAGAAAATTCACTTCCAGCAGCTGTGGGGTCTCCTAACATTTAGGAAGGATTCCGGGGGCTGTCTGAGGTTCTCCTGAAAGTGGTGCCGGCTGGTGCCCTGCGGCCTCCCCTCCCTTTGTCCAGGTGGGCTGAGCCTGAGGGATTATTTGTGATGCCCTTGCATGGCATGACGAGCGAGCGTGTTCTGAGAGATGATATTTTCCTAACCCAGTCCCATGTGCTGGCTTACCTTTGGGGAGCAGTTGCTTTAGGATTACTAGTGAGTCCAGGCAATTTCACATTGAGAACTGAAGCTTCACTGAATTATTTACATAGTGTATGTGTGTTTGATTTATCTTTGTAATCACTTTATCAATTATCTGTGCTTCTTGAAATTTTGATTATTTTTCTCCCATTAAAAGTGTGAGTTTTGGAAGAGGATGGCTGTACTTTAAGTATAGCTGAGTCTAAGTGTAGACATGAGTCTTATTGCAAAGCTACATAGGTTAGCACCTTCAAATGGGGGGCCCCCTTTCCACCCCTGACTCCGGCCCCACAGGTGAGAAGCCGGAACAGAGAGGCCAAGTAACTGGGTCAGGGTCACTCAGCCTGGTCAGCATACTCTCTGTATCTAAAATTTCTCATTTGCGTAATGGATTGTGTGCCAGATGCAGTGCCAGGCGCTTTACATATACACTCCAGTCTTAATGAAGTAGAGTCGGTGGTCTCACCTGTGCTTTACAGATGAGAACAGGATGGCATTTCACAGCTGGCTTCAGACCTGAGGTTCACAGTGCCCTCTGACCCTGCCCCTTGGTTCTGTCAATTCTTGGGGTTTCCTGTGGTTCCATACAGATGTTAGGGTGGTTTGTTTCTTTGAAAAATGCCATTGGAATTTTGAGAAGGACTGTGTGTAGATTGCTTTGGGCAAACTGGACAGTCTAGCAGTATTTTTTTTCTTTTGAACTTTCAATTTTGTATTGGGGTATAGCTGATAATAGAATCAGCTATTCAATTATAGCTGAATTGAAGAATTGATGCTTTTGAACTGTGGTGTTGGAGAAGACACTTGAGAGTCCCTTGGACTGCAAAGAGATCAAACCAGTCTATCCTAAAGGAGATCAGTCCTGAATATTCATTGGAAGGACTGATGCTGAAGCTGAAGCTCCAATACTTTGGCCACCTGATGTGAAGAACTGATTCATTGGAAAAGACCCTGATGCTGCGAAAGATGAAGACAGGAGAAGGGGTGACAGAGGATGAGATGGTTGGATGCCATCACTGACTTGATGGACACGAGTTTGAACAAGCTCTGGGAGTTGATGATGGACAAGGAAGCCTGGTGTGCTGCAGTTCATGAGGTCGCAAAGAGTCAGACATGACTGAGGACTGAACTGAAGAGCTGATTAACAATGTGATGTTTCAGATGAACCGCAAAGGGACTCAACCATACGTATATGTGTATCCATTCTCCCCAAACTCCCCTCCTGTCCAGGCTGCCATGTGACGTTGAACAGAGTTCTCTGAGCTGTGCAGTAGGTCCTTTCTGGTTGTCTGTTTTATTTTTTAACTTTTTGTTTGTGTTGGGGTGTAGCCAGTCAGCAGTGTTGTGGTAGTTTCAGGTGGACAGCAAGGGATCTCAGCTATCCATCCAATCCACGAGCACAGATCAGCTTCCCATGTTTTGTCGTCTTTAATTTCTTTTTTCACAACCACTGCCTCCCTCCGAACTCAAACCCATTGAGGTCACGGGGATGAGACCACATTCTCTCATTTACTTCTCAGGCTCTACACCCTCCCCTTACTGTCCTGGAGGAGGAGGCAGGTCTTGTCTCCGGTGCTCTGGATCTTGCCCTAGCATCTCCCCTTCCGTGTGCTCCTCCTCAGACCCTTTGCTCTCCATGCCGCCTCTTCTTAGCATTTCTGTTTTACTGAGCAGCAGGCACTGTTCTCTGTGCTTTGTAAATATTCATGTACTTAATTCTAAGACCCCCCATCACATAAATACCCTTATTATCCCTCTTTTATACTGAGGCACAGAGAGACTAAGGGTTGCCTGACCTGTGATGGAACCCAGCATCATCTTTCTCACGCTAGGGAGATTCTCGTCCTTAGTCCGTCCACTTCCACCACTGCCTGGCGTGGTCTCCTCCTCAGTCCACAGCTGGGAGCCTCTGTACTGGTTCCCTCCTCCCGTCATCACTGTGACCGAGTGCTTGAGCTTCTGCCTCCAGTATTTCATAGAAACCAAAGTATTTGTATGAGCACACAAGAATATTATAATGCAGCAAAATAATTTTATGAAAAGTGATTTATCCAGTACCAGTTATTTTTAGCATGTTCACAGGGTTACTTTTTTAAAAAATACTGATTTGGCTATGCTGGGTCTTCCTTGAGGCATGCAAACTCTTAGTTGAGGCATGTGGGCTCTAATTCCCTAACCAGGGGTCAAACCCAGGCCCCCTGCACTGGGAGCACAGAGTCTTAGCCACTAGACCACCAGGGAAGTCCCTGTGGTGACTTTTTAAATACTAGATTTACATTTGAAATTCTTAAATAGAAGCTGTGGACCAAAGAGGCCAGGTGAAATGAATAACATAATTTCTTTCAAACATTTTGTTTTGGGGTGCCAGGTAAGGTTATAGTTTTTAATGGTACTTGATACTGGATTGTTAGCATATATCGATGGAACTTAAAATGGGTGAGAAGGCAGTGTGTGGAGAACTTTGGACTTTTGGAGAAAAGATGTTTCACCTGCAATAAGCACTAAATAGCAGTTAATGCACTCTTTTCTTGGGTGCGCAGCGTATAGGTAGCACCTGAAGCAGGGAGAAGAAACTGCTGGGTCCTCTGGTTTCCGTTGATGGGAACACAGCAGGTCACGTTGCTCTGGGAGGTTCAGTCTGAAGGCTGGGGCAGGGCCTTACACAAACAGGGAGCTGTGACGCTAGACAGTTGTCCGCAGCTTGTGGCTCTCCTTTTAAATGGTTCAGCATCCATGGAGAGACAGAAGGTGCTCTCGTTCCCCCCACCCCAGCCCAAGCCTCTCGCCTCCCTTGTGTGAATAGAACCTTAGGCGGCAGTGTTGCTCAGAGATTTCTCCCTGTGTTCGTGGGGAGGAGGGGGTGTTAGGAATATACTGGGATGTTACACATAACAGCTAATTCCTTAAACACTTTGGGGGCACCTGGTGTGGCATTCGGGGTGTAAAATGACAGATGGAAAATGCAGGGTCCTTTTTGAGGCACTCACCTCTGTGGGCATGCTGGGCATATTTATAGTCAACAGGGCAACAGTTAGATGTTTTATGATGAAAGAAACACTGAAATGCAGTCTGTTCATGAGTTAACCTTTCAGCAGGACAGAGAAAAATAGGGAAAAGCAGAAAGAATTCTTTTAATGGTAAAATAGCAGCATTAAAATTCATTTCACAAAAAAAGAGATAAAATATAAAAAAAGATAAATGATTCTGGTAGGTTAAAAACTTAACTATGAAGTTGATAGGCAGCCCATAAAAATTAATTGGATATTGATGACCTAAGCAGTTTCTCCTTTGGGTGAAGATTTTCTCCTTTACGTGGTCAGAAAAACCCTTTGTCCTCACCACTCTAGGACGAAGCATCCTTGGCAACTGAACGTGCAAAGCACTTGACAAGTGACCAGACCAGAGCCCCAAGGGCTTGTGAGGGTATTTCTGAAGTAGAAGCATGAGGTGTGTGGTCTGTCAGAACATTTTCTGCTCTTTCTAGGTGTGCAGTGTGGTCTGCAAAGTACAGCGTAGGCAGTTTTCAATTTAATGGGGCACTTGGATTTACATTCGGAATCTAGAAGGCTAGATTTAGAAAATCTGCCATCTTTTTTGTCATTGCCGCTGATCTTTAAAGACACTAAATTCTCAGTGGTAGCATGGTTTAAAACCTTTCTTTATTATTCTTCAGAATTATTTTATAGGAAAAATTGTGAAGATTTTCAAACCACCTCTGAGAAATGGGCATGAAGTGGAGAATATGCTGTTTAGAGGCCTCCTAGACGTGGGGCAGAGACCTGAACAGTGCAGGGTGGGTGTCATTGACGTGGACACCACCATGAAATGTAACTACTCAGCTTTCCTCGTCAGGATCATCATTTTATTAGCAACGGATGTCGAGGAGTTCAGCTCATGAAAGCCATACAGCTAGGTGGATTCCTCAGTAGACTCTTTTAAAGCAGGGTAGGTGTCTGGTCCTTTTTGTATTGTTTGATTAAACCAAGTAAAACATTCAATTATAAGGCGTCATCAGTAGCCTTAAATTATCTCGATTGTCCTCATTATGTGAAGCAAACGTCACACCTGGTCGTAGCTCATCTTCCCACTTTGCCTTTTCTTACATTACAGTCTACTTGCTGATTTGAGGTGAACTTAATATTGATCTGTGATCAAAGCGGACACAGTGTTGAAATTTATAACTACATACTAGGATCCCCTTTCAAACTGAAATGTAAAGTTTACCTGCAAGTTAGAATGAGGTCCTCTTGTGAGGGATCTTGTACACTGAGGTACTGACACTGTGAAAGTGAAGACTACTCAGGTAGTCACTCAAGCGAGTCTGACTCTTTGCGACCCCATGGACTGTGGCCTGCAAGGCTCCTCTGTCCATGGGATTCTCCAGGCAAGAATGCTGGATGTGGGTAGCCATTCCCTTCTCCAGGGGATCTTCTCAAACCAGGGATTGAACCTGGGTCTCCTGCATTGCAAGCAGATAATCTTGACCATTGAGCCACCAGGGAAGCTCAGGTAAGAAGTACTTAAAGCTAGAATTGGCTGATTGATTTTTTTTGGGAAATATGCGTGGCAGATCTTTACAGGTAGCTCTCAATGACACTGAAGAGTTTGGTGGTACAGTCAGACAGTAAAAGGAATGTGCTATGAGCGTATTGTAATCTTTTTGTAAACAGACATAAGGTGTGAATTAAATTACTTAGAATAATATAAAGAGTGTTTCATAAAGTGTATTTTCTCTGTGGCACACAGCTCATTGGGGAAAAGGCTCAGAAGATTTCAGGGTAATGAGGAGAGGGGTCAAGTTAGGGCTGAGCCTTTGCTCTGGGTGCGGGAAATACACACATACAGAGTTTGTGGATACAGCTTTCATCTTTTATTATATGCAAATATGAGTGAAGACATTTAATTGGCTAGAAGAGATATTAGCTTTATTTAGCTGCACACAGTGGATAGTTTAAACAATAGTTGTGTGTGTTAGTCGCTCAGTCGTGTCCGCCTCTTTGCGACCCCATGGGGTGTTGCCCGCCAGTCTCCTCCATCCATGTGATTCTCCAGGCAAGAATAATGGAGTGGGTTGCCATTTCCTTCTCCATAAACAGTAGTTATTTTATTGTGATAGTTTTTGATAATGGTTTTGATTGGCAAATAGTTTTATGGTGGCATTGTGTTGATAGAATCTGCTTGTGTTCATATGAGTACTTATGGAAAAAATTTCCAACTTTGTTATATAAGTCAGAATAATTATGAAATAATGCAAACTGTTTGCTGTATATTCCAGCCTTAATTCCATTTCCTTCATCAAATATAGTCTTTTTAAAAGAGTAATTTAATACTGTAGTCACTGAGTAAGTAAAGTTTGTTTTCTCCCATTTTTCTGTCTGTAGATTTACCTTTTTGAAACGATGTATGGTTTCCCAAAATACTCTTTAATGCTCTTCCAAAGCCCTTCTCAACCTTCCTTAACAGTTCTGTTTCCCTTTAATATTGCTCATTTCCCTGATGGAAATTTGAATTTATGTAATTCCTTTGTATTTCTCCTTTGCATGTAATATTGTTACCAAAAGGAGGTGTGTGTGTGGCGGGTGGGGGGGATGGGGAGAGCCCTCTGGTTCAAAAGCCAGTAAACAGGCTAGGTTGGTGGAAAGGAAAGTTTGCTTTATTTCAGATGCCGGCAGCTGAGGGGGAGGGTGGTGGACATTGTCCGAGGGCCTACTCCCACCCTGACAAGCAGGGCCTGAGAGCTTTTATAAACATAATGGGGTGGGGGGTGCTCCATGCAGAAATATAGTACAGTCATCTCTACCGGTCATCTTCGATTGGTCATGAGTTGTCTGACTAGCATCATCTTGGTTGTTTTAGGTTTAGTTAATTTTAAGTTCCGGGATGCACTTGTTTCCATTTTTTTTGCGGTCAGTTCTTGGAACTGTGGCAGCTCGTGTCCTGGGTACAGTCTGGTCATCATGTAGTTAACTTCTCCACCTGGTGCTTTAGTTTCTACAAGACAACTCACAGGATATGGCTCAGAATATTATCTGTAGCCCTTGAGAAAGAACTAAAGGTCCTTGACTATGCTTAATGACTATATTATTATTTAGTCCTTAGACAGTTTTTTTGTTTCCATATTTTTCATTTTTCTGATTAATCTTATTCTTTGACTAAAGTTTTTCACAGGCAAAAGGCATGCAGAGGACATGGTTGGGGGGCAAGGACTATATGGTGCTGCTCCGTTTCAATATGGCATCTTAGGACACCTCCAGGTTACCCTGAGACCTCTGCCCTTAGTTGGCCTGGCTGTGTTGTTGTTTAGTTGCTCAGTTGTGTCTGACTCTTTGCTATTCCATGGACCGTAGCCAGCCAGGTTCCTCAGTCTGTGGGGTTTCTCAGGCAAGAATACTGGAGTGCGTTGCCACTTCCTTCTCACAGGAGATCTTCCCAACCCAGGGGTTGAACTTGTGTCTCCTGCATTCTTTACCCTCTGAACTACCAGGAAGCCCGGCCTGGCTGTGAGCTCAGGTTGATGGGTAAGGCTCCCTTCTCATCACATGTGCTCTGTTCTCGGAGGAAAATAGATAAATTATTTTCAGCTGCGGTATTGCTGAAGGTTTTTTTTTTTTTTTTTTCCCTTTTCCTTGAAGGAAAAGAACATTGGAGGTGTGTGTCCAAGGAGATTGTTTAACCACACTCTGTCTCCCTACCTTTCAACCAGGCTGAACTGGGGTACAGTTTTAAACTCTCTGAAACAGGATCCCCCTTACAGCTTTCCAGAACCTTTTAAAATGCAAAAGCATGCAGGAAATTGCCAGATCAGTTGGTTAATCAGTGACAACTGCAGTAAGTATACAAGAAGCGAGATTCTTCCAAGAGCAGTTGGCTGTGCACTGTCTTTTCAGCCTCTCAGCATGTTGCCCTTGGTGTCCTCCTGTGACTCAGGGTCTCTTTACAGGGGCAACCCTGGATCAGGTGGTCCCGGGGAGCCCCTTCCTTCCTTCTCTCCTTTTTTCACTCCTTGTAGGCTTGGCCCCACCCAGATGTGTGTGTCTGTGTGTGCACACCTGTGCGTGCCAAGTCAGTAGCTTGAAATAGGTCTAGAGTGAGTGGGGAAATACATTTTCAAATGCCATTTTTTTAAAGTGGGTTAATAAGCATGTGGCATCATTGCCTTTATACACCAGTCAAATTTTGTTTGTCTAAACAACCCCAGGTTGTTTTACAGTATTCAGCAAGACACACTAAGCAATCACCACATGTCATAAAATTTGTGTTACTCTTCCTTTAGTCTGCCCGCACATACCCTTGCTAAGTGGGTTGAAGTACATTTCTGAAGTTGACCTTTTCCCCATCCCAAATAAATCACACAGAATTTCCATTTTCTTATTTCTGGACCTGGTTCCTCTTCATTTGCTTTCTCCTTTATCTACAATACAATTAAGGTAGCATTAAAAAGATAAGGGATAGATCGACATACTTCTTTCACATAGATGTTTGCCTGTGTGGACATGGGGTGTGCAGCTCTGTATTTGAACATTGTCCTCACCCCTTGTCTGCATGTAGTGTTGCTTATTTGAAGTGTTACTGGGACATGAACTGGTCTGTCATGGGGCAGTCCGAGCTGCACGTGGGAAGATCACCATGGATGTGTTGTAGTGTCTGCAGTGAGATGAGCAGTTCAGCTGTCTTCTCAGTGGCCTTAGTTCTTGGAAGGGATTAATTCAGGGGTGATGTTTCCATGTTGAATCACAGGTAGTAAAGGTAGCTCTCTAAAGGACATTGATTCTTGTGCTTTAGTGGGCAGCTTACGTATAGGATACTCTGCGTCTTTTGACCAATTTAGAAAAGGAAAAAAAAAGTGCCGAGACTGGGCACTTAGTATAAACTGTGAGATGAGTGCTGTTTAATTACTTTCCTTCAAAGAAAATTTATTAGCCCCAGGACTCTTACATAGAAAAAAAACCCACCTTTATCTGAAAGGCAGCTCAGAATGTCCAGACTCCTCAAAGTTATGTAGAAATAACTGAAGTATTTCTGCAAGAAACCTGTGAAATAGGGTGTTATGTAACATAGCATTAGATATTAATGTTAACTGCACTTTTTTTTTGTCTTGCAAAAATGATTGTCAAGCAGGTGGACGGATGTATCTTGAAAATTAAACCACTTTTGGATGTCCACTGTTTGTAAACCCTTACAGATTGAGACTTGGCACTAAGGGTTGTTCCTAGTCCTTTGGATGAGGTCAGTCTTGTTTCTTTGTGGGTCACGAATGCCAGGACATGCTTCCCTTAAATATAAGATGGCATGTCTTTGTTTTATGCGTGGTAATTCTTTGAGACCTGTTACCTGTTGTTGAGGGCTTCCCAGGTGGCTCAGTGATAAAGAATCCACCTGCCAATGCAGGAGATGCAGGTTCCATCAACACAGTCAGGAAGATCCTCTGGAGAAGGAAGTGGCAACCCACTCCAGTATTCTTGCCTAGAGAATCCCATGGACGGAGGAGCCTGGCTACAGTCCATGAGGTAGCCAAAGAGTCAGACGTGGCTTAGTGACTAAACAACAACCTGTTGTTTGTGGTTCCTTCTTAGTTAATCAAGGAGAATCGCAGCTGTAGCTCAAGAGGCACTCAGGGTCTGTGAGCAGGACTTCCCAAACTTCCACAAGTGCAGGAATCACCCGGGTGCCTCGTTAATAACACGCAGACCCTGGGGCAGGAGGTCAGAGTGGGCTCAGGATTCCGCACGTCTCACCAGCTCCCAGAGGGTGGGAGCTCCCAGAGGGTGCCGGCGGTCCCAGTGTCCTGCTTCAGTGGTGAGGCCGCAGTCTGCAGGGAGAGAGGCAGGTAGAGAAACCAGAACAAGGCCTGCTTGGTGCCTCTGTAGCTCCTGCGCCAGTGTGGTGGGAGTTCTAGGGAGGACTTTGGACTCAGCCTGCAGAGGGAGGGCTGAAGGGCAGGACACTTCCCAGGTAGGCGGTCACGGAGGAGGCAGGTGTGGAGGTGAGGCAGGTGTGAGGAGGTGGCCAGTTAAGTAAAACACAGTACTGGCACTGCTTTGACGGACCTAGCCTGGGTACTGGTGAAGGTTTCGGGGCAGAGGGAAGGGAACTGGGGAGCAGAGGATGGGGAGGCCAATGGGGTCTGATCACAGAGTGCCATGCAGTCTGCTGGAGCCTTTGGGTTCCATCCCGGGAGCTGAGGAACCGCTTTAAGGCTTTTAACTGGGGCGAGAGAGGACTCATGGCGTGGCCTCGAAGATCCTTCAGTCAGCCGTGTGAGCATGTTGAGACCCGACTCCGGAGAACCCTCAGCCTTAAGGTTTTATCCTTCACCAAACCACCACGCCTGATTACATCAGAAACAGCGTGAACCGGAGGAGACAGTAGACAGTGAGATGTTTGAGAGGAGCATCCCCAGGTTGGATGGGCAGGGTGTCCACAGGGCTTTATTAGGACAGCAGGCTACCTGGAACAGGGGCCCCGTCTGCTCCTTCAACTCTGTTACCCATCTCTATTAAATGCTTATGCAAAGTAGGTCCTCATTAGATATTTTTTAAATGAATGAATGCTGGGAAGGATTGAGGGTGGTTTTCCGTCATCTGGCTGGGTGGAAGAGGTGGGTGGAGGCAGCTGAGCCACACAATGAAAAATGTGTCTCTTCAACTATTATCAGCAGCGTTGGAGGCTACCTAGTGATATAAATGGATATAAACACAGCTCTTATTTCCTGTTTTTGGTTTTATTTTTCATGTGGTTCTTGGACTAACGTAGACTTCACATCCTTTTTCATTCTTTCTGCATCTTTTTCTTCCGATAAAATAGTTAATGAAAATAATACACAAAGCTACCAAGAAAGGGAGTGGTGTAGATTTTTGGTTGTTAAAATTAAGCTTGCAAATACTTTATTTAAGCACAACTATAAGTGAAGAGGGCTTTGAAATTAATTATTCTTAAGTGTCTGAATTTTGTGTAGTCGAGAATCATTCCTCACTTAATAAAAATCATTTATTAAGAAATAGAAATATATGTTGGTATATATTACAGAAAGGTTAAATTTTATAATTAAAAGTTAATTAGCATAAACTATGATATATGGAAAGAATACTATAAATTTCATCACAAGGGGTAGGTATGGACCTTTGAAAAAGAACACTAATCTCTGAGCAGTAGAAAATATTTTTTCATCAAAGAGAGTTGCTACTATTTAATGTGGTCTTCGTCTAAGAACATTACCTCTAGGAAGAAAACTCTGTAGCTTTGCCATCCATAGTATTTTCTGCCCTGATAGAAGTGTTCCCCGTGTGCACTGCAGCCACCAGCCATGCCGGCCTGTTGAACACTTGAAAGGCAGCTTGTGCGACCGAGCAGCTGAATTTAGAATTTTCTTTAGTTTTTATTCATTTAAATAGCAACACGTGGCCAGTGACTGCCACGTGGTTCAGCACAGTCATGGCCTGGACACACAAATGAGGGAGAAAATGTGGTCTTGCCACGGGGGTGGGGGCTCCAGGAACGGTGTACTTTGGTCCATCCAGGAGGCAAACCTGGAGCTGACCGGCGGGGAGCTGATGCTGGTCACTTGGAGGTCTTCCTGCCGCTCCATCTGGGTCGGTGTGTGGGCTCATTGCCTCCTCCCACATCAAGCGGCGGCCTGGGCAGGCCCCTGCTTTCCCTGGCGGTTGCTGGGGGCCCATAGCATGGTGCAGGGATCACCGTCCACAGACCTGGTGATGGAGCTGGAAGGACTCTCTGTGAGGAGCAGCCCAGCCATTTGGAGCCTTCTCTGTGCATCCCTGCTGTCGGCTGGGGGTCCTTCCCCACTCTGATGTGATCTGTGGTCTGAGACATCGCCGTGGTTGTGCTGAGGGTGAGGAGGTGCCTTTTTTTCTGCCACTCCACACTCCCTTGGAAATGCTGCCAAGTGCTCCCCTCAGTCCTGAGAACAGCAATCAAATTATGTCGCAAACCTCAGGCTCCTGGGAGGTGGGGGAGAAAAATGCAGAGAGAAGGAAGCGCATCAAGCTGTGTTACACTAAGGTGGTCACTGGCTCTACAGGGCAGCTGACTTCACACTTGCCCCATGGGTTGGATTCTTACGAAAAAGTGGGTGGCACCCGGATGGCATTTGACTGCCACAGCCGGATACAGAGTGCTTGACCTGCAGTGAGTATTTTGCCTGGGGAAAAGAAAGGTGTTCTGTGTTCACCTCTCTCCTGTCTGACTTTCCAGGTCACTGAGACACCAAATTAACACCTGACGACACAGACGCCATCCTACCTGAACCAGAGCATGGCAGTAAATTGTTGTTTATGCAAGCTTTGGAAAGTCAGAGATTACCTTCAAAATATTAATATGTATTTTCAGACAGCTTTTTCTTTCATTCTGGTGTGTCTTACTCCCTGCTTTTGTCCACCCCCCTTTCCTGGGTGCTGTTTACTTGCTTTTTGGAGTTGCTAGTTTGCAGCCTACTTACTCCCCAAAATATTAACCAGTAGCCTCAATATGGTGCTAGAATGGGCTTGCTTCCTAAACATTACAGACAGTATAAGTGAAAATTATCTTGAAAGGAAACTCTCTTCTGTTTGGTGGTTTCAGCAGTTATTTTAGTGACCAATCTCTGAATAAATAGGACCCCGTCTAAGACCTTTAATCTTTTGCCCTCGCTGACATTTCATCTGTACATTTTTCTTTGATCTTTGGGAACTGTTTGTCGTTAAAATATTTTGTATCAGAGGTTTACTCTTCTCAGTCCATAGAAGTGTTCTTCATCTGTAAAATGAAGAGAGGCTTAGATTAGGAGATCTGCAAAGCACTGGCCAGCTCTAAATTTTCATCACTGGTTGCACAGCAAGCCTCAGGTCAGGTGTCCACGACTCCCTTAGCTGGGCTGTCTCCTTGTGCCTCTTTTCACCCCAGACACACCCCCAGATACCTTCTGAACTCAGAAAATACTTGCTAGTAGGGTGCTGAGCAGAAAGACCTGATTGTGTCCTCATTATAGGTGTCTGTACTAAAATGTATATAATATCAGACACAGTTAAAGCACTTGTCATCATGAATTACCAAGAAATATTTTGTAAAATGGTATCCTAAATTTTATACCATAACCCATGAATCTTAATTTTTATTTAAAAAGTTTTAAATAAACTTTAAAACTACAGATGAATGTAACCTCGAAGAGGACAAAAGGGAACTTTGTTTTTATTTATTATTATTATTATTTGACAGCTTCAGGTCTTAGTTGCAGTGTGTAAGATCTTTTAGTTGTGGCAGGCAAACTGTTAGTTGCGGCATGTGATATCTAGTTCCCTTGACCAGGGATCGAACCCTAGCCGCCAGCACTGGGAGCACAGAGTCTTAGCCACTGGACCACCAAGGAAGTCCTGGAACTTTGTTTTTATTCACTGATACACCTCTGGCAGTTGTGATCAGTGCCTGGATCACAGTAGGGACTCAATAAATATGTTTTGAATACATAAAACACGATTTGAGATTTAACTTGATTTTCACTTAAAGCCAAATCAAACATAAATACATCTTGAAAATTTATTTCTGAAGTGATAATGATGAGAATTATTTGATAACACTGATAACTTGTATTTCTGTTTCTTATTTTTAATAATTATACCTGTGCCATCTTGTGTGGTGGCTATTGCACCCATGTGTTCCTTTCTGATTTGAAATGTGGCTCTAGTAGGAATTAAGAAATACTGTATGTGTGAAGTATAGATTGGGTTTCAAAGACAGTACTGAAAATGTAAACTGTCTCATTCATATCAGTTACATGTTGAAGAGATCATATTTTGCATATGTGGGATAAATAAAAATTATTAAAATTAATTTCACTCTTTTGGGGGCTACTTTTTAAATGTGACTACTAGAAAATTCAAAATCACCTATGTGGCTTCGTTGGACAGTGGTGGTGTAGACACAGAAAACATAGACCATGAATGGAGACAAGGGCCAGCCCTCCTGAAAGGAAGCTTATATGAATATCTTTGATAAGAACAAAATTAAGTGTTGCAGCTGTGACTTGGGAAAAGTGGGCATTCAAATGGTCTTGATCAAATTAAAAAAAAAAAAGACCAAAATAAATTAATTAGATTAGCTCAGATCAGAAATATGAAGTCCAGCTACCAGATGGATTCCTCGCATAGTCGCCAGCAGAGTGAGTCTCGAGGTCAGGAAAGGGGCAGGCTGGGTGGTGGCTGCCCCAGCAAGTGCAAGTGGTTACCAGGGGCAGACTGGAGCCGTAGTGTTTGGGCTCCTCTGCCTGGACTTCACCTGCCTGGGGCCGCAGCTCTGGTAGGTGGCACATTCACTGTGCCCCATAACTGCCGTTTTCCCTGCTGCTGGGAGGTGGCCCCTGGGTGGGAGGAGCAGGGAACCAGAGACCCAAGTGTTGGGTAGGATTACTCGCAATGTGTGTTCTGCTCTGTCCCTTCCCTGGCCTGAAGGCAAGTTCTCTTTCCCTTTCTCCTTAGCCTTCTAAAGTGAGTGCCAGCTCCCGGCTGCTTCTCCAGGCCGGCAGTGCTCGGAGTGTGGTGTCCCAGGTCATCCACTCCTCCAGGCTCTTTTTCCCTAGAGGCTAGCTGAGAACCCCATACAGTCCTCCTGTGACATGTGGAGGGCCTGGGAGGATGAAGCCATTATCCTATAAAATAAGGCCATCCAGGACATGCAACTTAGACGCTACCTTCCTTAAGCTAATTTGAAAGGTTATTTTGGTAAGTGGTTAGTCTGCACGGCTGGTTTAAGCTATTATCAAGTCCATTCCGGTATTTATTTCCTTGAAAGCCAGAATGAGCCTTGAATAAATGAAGACTGACTGTGTAGGCTTTTTAGGAGTAAATTCAATTTATAAATATTTGTTTCATTTGGCACTGGAGATTTCGACTGCTCCTGAGTTTGAATTTTAAAGCAGCTGTGTAGTGAAGCAGCGTGTCTGTAAATAAAATGGCTTTCATGCTCACCTTATTTCCACCCATCTGACCCCTGTTTTTGGAGAAAGTAGATCAGAAAATTCACGGCAGTTAGCGGCCAAGTGAAGAGACCTTTGGCTTCAGCTGACAGCTGTCGCCTGAGCACTGCCGACCTGGAGACCCTCTCAGGTGTTCTGTCTGTAGCTCTGACAGCAAGCAGGAATGCTGTTTACATTTTCTGTAGGCGAAGATCCCCCCCTTGTTGGGGGCGTGTTAGAATAGGACGGGTGGAATCTGAATTTCGATCTGTCTTGGGGTGAGTTCTCAACAGTGCTGGAGGTGCTGGCCAGCCCTCCAGCCGGCCCCTTTCCCATGCTTATGTGGATGGGTGTCAGTAGGATTTATGGCCGGGCCTGTTTATAACATCCCTTTTGAAATTCTTCAACAAGATACTGTTTTTTCAAGTTGGGCAGTATCACACAATGCTTCGTGTGCTTATGAAAGAGGGGAAAAAAATGAGTTAAATTCCAAAGATGTTTAAGATTTTGGACATTTTTCCTATGTGAATTAGTTCTTTATTAGGCCTGTCGATTTAATTAGCATTGAAAAAAAAAACTTTCCTGTTTTGATTGTGGAAACATTGTTTAAATCCGTTATTTTCATCTGATACAGAGTCCTTAGGAAGTGTTTGCATAAAGCACAGAGTGTTACTTAGTATCCACCACGTGCTGTGACCCTGGGATGCAGATGGGCCGGCCTGCTCCCCGTTACCCTACCTGCTCTGGCCTGCCTGGTCCCAGAAGAGGTCAGGGCAAGGGAGAGGGCTGCAGAGACATTTTGAATTTCATTCTGTTAAAAGTTTCAGTTTTGAACAGTTTGGGTGAAGGCTTTCTGTCTCTACCAAAGAGAACGGTCATCGTTTAGAAACTGTCCGTCCAACTAGAGTCTGTCCGAGCAGACACACGGTGGTCCATTCCTAGAGCCTGGGGCTGGTGGGTGAGTGATGAACCTGTGGTGGGACTTCCTCTGGTGGGGGTGAGCGGGGGATGCTGGAGAATGAAAGTCTTCCTTCCGGTCTCTGTCTGGCCTCGTCTGTTTCTGCCATCAGATTTAAGGAAGTGATGAGTGGTCACACCACCTGCAAGCGGGCCTTCCAGTATTTTTGCCGCCGCTGTCTCCTTCGACGTCCCTGTTGCCATTTCCTCGTTGGTTGTATGTGGGCCGTAAATATCCAATTTGTACGAAATGACTGATTTTGGTATTTGTATAATCCTCTAGTCAATTTAACTAAGTTGAGCTTTTCACAGCCCTCGGTGCAGCGGCTGCTCATCTGATTACACTGCTCAGGGGAATAAGGTTAAGGGCGGGCTGTTGGTAACCGGAGCATTTCCAGGGCTTTAGTGCAGCAGATGGGCTGCTTGGCGATAGTCATGCATCTGCTGGCCTGCTGTGGCAGCTGCTGCTGCTTCATGTTGTGTTCTTTTGTTCTGTTCCATCCAAGAATGGAACGCGAGGAAGTGTAGTGAATGGATTAATTTAAGGTTAAGGTTAGTGTTTGCTTGCTTTCTAAGTAACCGATCATAACAATGCTTCTGGTAGAAGCTAATGAGTTTCTCTTAAAGTGAACTAGATTTATAAAATATGGCTCAGTGAGGGGGCTAGATTAGTATTGTTGGTGGAGACCAAATTCAAACGCGTAAAATGCTGGCAGGTTTTTTTTTATTATTATTATTATCATTTGTCCCTAATTCTTTGTTTTCTTCCTTCCTCTCCACTACCTCCCGATCCCTTCCAGGACCTCGATCCAGACTTTGCCTGACACTGCAGGGTCCAAGAGAATTAAAGAAATATGGAGTGACATGAAGAAGATTAGTCAGGATTATAGGCTCTGAGGACAAGCCCTCAGTGAAGTGAAGCACAGACGAGCTCCCGCGCTCTGGTCTGGAGGAGCCAGCCGTGTGCTGGGAGAAGATGGCGGATCCAGGAATGATGAGTCTTTTTGGCGAGGACGGGAATATTTTCAATGAGGGCCTCGAAGGCCTGGGCGAATGTGGTTACCCTGAAAACCCCGTGAACCCCATGGGTCAGCAGATGCCTATAGACCAAGGCTTCGCCTCCCTGCAGCCTTCCCTCCACCATCCCTCCACCAACCAGAATCAAAGCAAGCTGACCCACTTCGATCACTATAACCAGTACGAGCCGCAGAAGATGCACCTGATGGACCAGCCCAACAGAATGCTGAGCAATGCCCCCGGGAACGGACTGGCTTCTCCTCACTCGCAGTACCACACCCCTCCCGTCCCCCAGGTCCCCCACGGGGGCGGCGGGGGCGGCGGCGGCGGGGGCCAGATGGGCGTCTACCCGGGCCTGCAGAACGAGAGGCACGGGGGCCAGTCCTTTGTGGATGGCAGCTCCATGTGGGGCCCCCGGGCCGTGCAGCTGCCCGAGCAGATCCGAGCCCCCTACCAGCCGCCGCCGCCGCCGCCGCCACCTCCGCAGACCCAGCCGGCCCCATCGGGCCCCCCCGGGCAGGGCCACCCCCCGCACCTGCAGCAGCTAGGAGGTTACCTGGCGCGGGGGGACTTCTCCATGCCGCAGCACGGCCAGCCGCAGCCGAGGATGGGCCAGTTTCCCCCGGGCCAGGAGGGCCTGAGTCAGGGAAACCCTTTCATCGCTGGCCCCAGCCCGGGCCACCTGTCGCACGGCCCCCCGCAGAGCCCCGGGGTGGCCCCGAGCCTGCGCCACGCGGTGCAGCCCTTCCACCACCACCCCCCCACCGCTCTCCATGGGGACTCGGTGGCCCACAGCCCCCGGTTCTCCCCCAACCCCGCTCCGCAAGGGGCCGTGAGGCCGCAGACCCTCACCTTTAGTTCTCGGAGCCAGACAGTCCCCTCACCCACTATAAACAACTCAGGGCAGTACTCCCGCTATCCTTACAGCAACCTAAATCAGGGATTAGTTAACAGTACAGGGATGAACCAGAACCTAGGCCTTACCAATAGCGCTCCCCTGAACCAGTCCGTCCCGAGGTACCCCAGCGCGGTGGGATTCCCGCCCGGCAGCGCCCCAGGACTCCTGCACCAGCAGCCCGTCCACCCCAGCGGCTCACTGAACCAAATGAATGCGCAAACTATGCACCCTTCGCAGCCTCAGGGATCGTACGCCTCCCCGCCTCCCATGTCACCCCTGAAAGCGATGAGCAGCAGCGCGGCGGGCACGCCGCCCCCGCAGGTGCGGCCCGGCAGCGCCCCCATGGACGTGGGCGGCTACCCGAGCATGCCGCACCCGCAGCCCGCTCACCAGCCGCCCGGCGGCGCCCTGGGGCTCGGACCGAGGAGCCTGGGCCCGCGGAGCCTGCCGCCGGCGCGCCCGTTCCTGGGCATGTCCCCGGCCCCGCACCTGAGGCCCAACGGCTGCCCCGGTGTGGGCCTCGCCGACCCGCAGGCCGTCCAGGACCGCCTGCTCCCCGGCCAGCAGCACCCCGGGCCGCAGCCGGCCTTCCAGCAGCTGCCCAGCTGCCCTCCGCTGCAGCCGCACCCGGGCCTGCACCACCAGGCTTCACCCCCGCACCCGCACCACCAGCCTTGGGCGCAGCTCCACCCCTCGCCCCAGAGCACCCCGCAGAAAGTGCCTGTGCCTCAGGTAAGGGGGCGCGGCCTCGCGGTGACGCGGCTCTCCTGAAGTTTCCCTCTAACTTTGGGGAACGCTGCTGCACTTCCAGGTCCTTTGTCGTCTTGTAAGCTGCTCCAGAATCTCTCTTTTTTCCCTCTATTTCTTGTTCAGTCGTATCCGACCTTTGTGACCCCATGGACTGCTGCACGCCAGGCTTTCCTGTCCTTCACCATCTCCTGAAGTTTGCCCATGTTCATGTTCATTGCATTAGTGATGCCATCCAGCCACCTCATTCTCTGACACACTCTTCACCTTCTGCCCTCAATCTTTACCAACATCAGGGACTTTTCCGATGAGTTGTCTCTTCGCATCAGATGACCAAAATATTGGAACATCAGCTTCAACATCAGTCCTTCCAGTGAACATGTAGGGTTGATTTCCCTTAAGATTGACTGGTTTGATCTTCTTAGGGTCCAAGGGACTTTCAGGAGTCTTCTCCTACACCACAGTTTGAAGGCATCAATTTTTCGGCGTTCTGCCTTCTTTACTGGTCCAGCTTTCACAACCTTATGTGACCACTGGGAAGACCATAGCCTTGACTGTGCGGACCTTTGTTGGCAGAGTAACGTGTCTGCTTTTCAAACTGTCTAGGTTTGTTATCTCTTTCCTGCCAAGAAGTAATCGTTTTCTGATTTTATGGCTGCAGTCACCATCCTTCTATTAGTTCCTTAACTTACTCTCTCACTTAGTGGCTGTGCATTTATCTACTTTTTCAAAAAAATAAATGAATAAATCTTGAATCCTCCTGTCCCAGGACTTGTGCTGGAGCTAAGAGTGCATAGAAAAGCCAAACCCAGGTCCTGCTTGCAAGGAGCTCTGTTCTCATTGCCAGTGGGGAGGTGGATATTGGACCCAAGTGTTTTTCCCTTCTCTTTATTCTTCTATGCTGTTCTCTCTACCCCTCTCTCCGATTTAAAAATACACTGAGCCTTGGTTTCCAGCACCATTTCATGTGTTTGTGGTAGTGCCTCCCACCTCTTTTAGGAAATCATTATTTTTAAATAATTTTTATCAATCATATTTTCAGTTCAGTTCAGTTGCTCAGTCCTGTCCAACTCTTTGCGATCCCATGGACTGCAGCACACCAGGCCTCCCTGTCCATCACCAACTCCCGGAGTTTACCCAAACTCATGTCCATTGAGTCGGTGATGATTTAATTAAAAATTATAAATAGTATTTTAATAAATATTAAATTTTATTTTGTTGTTATTTTCCCTACAACATGTGGTCTTCTGAACCAGCTGTTGAATGTTAGTGTGAACTTAACTTACACCCTGCAGAAAATCATAGTAAACGACAATCCACAGAAAGGGTTCAGTCTCATAACAGATTTGGATACCTAGCACTGAAAGCAGAGGTCTTCCTTTTTGTCAGCTGGGATTTCATCTTACAGAATTTATAAGCAGACAGATTTAGGTTTTAAGCTCTAGTATTGCCAAAGACATCTTTCTATTATAAGTGTTGGTGTTTGTGCCCTAGGTCTAGGAAAAATAAATTAATGTCTGTACATAGAGAGTATTTGGAGTGCTGTTCAGAAATACATATTGATCTTCCACTGTGATTGCAGCCCTGAGCGTGGATGGCACAGTGTGATTTTAGAGCTGTAAGGCACAGTGCTCATTCCTAACGAACTTGTAATCAATTTGGGAAAACATGATCGATACGTGAAAGTATAAACCAGAGGGAAAGACCATGCATGGTTACGCGACAGGTGTGCAGAGAGGCGGTGCCTGTTGATGAGGGCGCTTGGAACCTGGTCAGGACTTAGCCAGGGGTGTGAACTGAGGACGCATTGCAAGTACATCAGAGGGGGCATGGGTTGTTGAGTTCGCTGCAGGCAGGGCCTGGGCATAGAGGTCTATATTCTGCTTTAAAGAATTTGGACTTCACCAGTGATAATGGATAAGACAGTGCCTGGGCTGGTGGGGGAACCTGGAGATGAGCTGTGAGGCTGGAGCCCAGGTCTTGTGAGGACAGTGTGACCAGGGACCAAGGATTGGGGAATAGGAATGGGAGAGAATGAAGCTACATGCAAGTAAAAGGGTGGGGTCTGGAAGCAGAGCCTTTTAGGGGGCATCTCGGGTGGAGAGGCATTTAGATCAGAGACTCAGAATTTCTGCCTTGGTGGGACTAGGGAAGTGAAGGTCAGGAAGTCTCTGGGGGACTTCAGGACACAGTAGGGGTTTGGGGAAGCTGTGCTCACAGGCCTGACACACTTGGGAATTCTCAGGAGGGGTCCGGAGTTTGGGGGGTCACAAGGGCCTCAGCCACCTGGCCTGTGCTCCCCCAGAGAGAGCCGCTTCCTGTCCTGGAGCCTCACCTGCAGTGCTGGGAACGGGCTCCCGAGACTGTGGACGGCAGGGAGGGAGGGCAGGAGGGCTGTCTACCAGCTGCTGGGGCCTTGGCCCACCTGGGTGGCTCCTAGGGCCGAAAGGAGCTTGACCTAGTTCCCAGGAAGTATTCCCTTCTTGTTCCCCCTAAAGTTTGTTACTGAACATGGGATCTTCTCAGAGCAATGGTCCTTAGACATCTCCTGGTCCCAGCATCTTCTCTCCTCCCTGGAGGACAAGCACAGTGTGGGGGAGACTGTAATCCCATCCCTGGGTGGAAACTGCTGGCCTCCTCCAGCTTTCCCTCGTTTTAAGAGCTCAGATGTCTTAACAGAGGTTTAGAGGACATAGATGAGTGTGTGGGCTCTGAGTCCCCTAGTGCCTGGGGTCTGTGCCCTGGCAGATACCGGTGGCCACCAAGTGCATTTCCCTTTATCACCAGCTCCATCCTCTTGAGCACACCATCATAGACTAACCTGGAACTGTTTATGAGGTATATTAAACAAGTAGATTTGAGGTATTTTTATTATCTTAGTTGCCTTTTAAACATTTTTTTGCATGGTATTTGCTTTTTTTCCTTTCTCCTCAACTTTACAGAACCTCTTCAGCTTTTGAAGCACTCGGTTCTGAAAATTGTACTAGAGAAGCGTAAAGTCTCAAGATGACCGTAGGCTTTGAAATCAGAAGGGTGTTTGAATTACAGCTCTCCTCCTTATTTGCTTGGTGACCTGAGATAATTTCTTACCCTCTCCGAACCTCAGATTCATCATCAGTAAGATAGGAAGAAGTGCCCATCTCAAAGGGTGTTGAGGTCAAGTAGGGCAATATACTCATATCGTGAGAGTGTGATCTCTAGCCTGTGGTTGCTCAGTTTTGTCCGACTCTTTGTGGCCCCATGGACTGTAGCCCTCCAGGTTCACCTGTCCATGGGATTCTCCAGGCAAGAACACCGGAGTGAGCGGCCATGCCCTCCTCCAGGGGATCTTCCCAACCCAGGGATTGAACCCAGGTCTGCTGCATTGCAGGCAGATTCTTTACTGTCTGAGCTACCAGGGAAACCCGTAAATGTCAATTCTCTTTTAGGTTCTACTTTCTGATCTGCTGCAGTGAGAACCTTACTTTGTAATTCATGTCATTTCATGTGTACTGAATACGATATAAAGTCACTTTTATTTTTAAGGAACAGGCTACATGTTTATGAAATATGGCCTTAGTTATGAAACATTAAATTTGACTTGTGCAAATATCACCCCCCTTTTAGCCCATGTTTCTGGGTGTGGTGAGTTTAATGGAGTGGATAGTTGAGTAACCCCAACACCTCTCTCTCCCTAGGACTGACTCACATGCCACTCAAGCAAATCGTCTATCTGGTTATGTTTTGCTTTAAAACTACTAAAATTATTTTACACTTCGTATATGACACAATGGTGGTTCAAAACCATGCTGTGTAGCAGGGAAATTACCAAATTAAGTTGAAATATTGATGTAATTTGCTGAATTAGCACATTCAGATAGGATTATTGACTTTTTTATCTTGAGTTGTTTTTTTTTAATGTTTGAATAGAAGTTTATGTTTTTTAGATGTTTCATGGGTAGTGAACAGATATTTTTAAAATTCTATCACGTTTAAGTATCTTTGAAGATAAGTCTAACTTTATAATGAAGAGTCAGCAAAGGAGAATATTAGAACAGATGCCAGAGTTCATGGGGCCATATGTTCATTGTGTGGACACAGTCTTTAATGTTAGCTCCAGACTAGCTTGATGATTTGATGACACAACTTAGAGGGAAAGAGAAAACCTAGCTTCTATTTCTTTTCAACAGCTGATTAGGACAGTAGTTTCCCTCTGTATCTCAGACCACCCACCCTCCCTCCCTCCTTCCTTCCTTCCTATCAATCATTGAATAGTTCATTTATATTTTAATTTTTTTCTTCCAGTTTTATTGAGATATAGTTGACCTGTAGCCCTGTATAAAGTGTACAAGGAGTATGGTATAATGATTTGATTTACATACGTTATGAAGTGATAGAATAAGTTTCGTGAGCACCCATCATCTAAGTCCAAAATTAAAGAAGCAAAAAAAAATTTTTTTTTCTTGTGATGAGGCCTCTTCGGCTCTCCGCTCATATCAGCTTTTACATATAATATACAGCAGTGTTTATTATGTCGTACACTGTACCCCTGGTACTTATTTATCTTATAACTGGAAGCTTGTACCGTTTACCACCTTCCTCCAATTCCTTCTCCTCTAGCCCCTGCCTCTGGTAACCACAAATCTCATCTCTTTTTCTATGAGTTTTTTGTTTGTATTTCAGGTGTAATTGACCTACAGCACTGTAGTGTTAGTTTCTGTTACACGACACGGTGCTTTGAAATATCTGTGCATTTCAAACTGGTCACCACAGTAAGTCCGGTTACAATATGTCACCATGCAAAGAGGTTAGGTAATCGGGGGCCGTGTTCGCCACACTGTACCTTTCACGGCTGTGGCTCATTTGTTTTGTAACTGGGAGTTTGTCCCTCTCAGTCACCCTCACCTATTTCTCTTCCCCTCCACCCACTTCATTCCAGCAGTCACCTGTGCGTTCTCTGTGTCTATGACTGTTCCTGTTTTGTTATGTTTGTTCATTGGTTTAGCTTTTTTAGATTCCACATGTAAGTGAAATCATACAGTATTTGTCTTTCTCTGCATCTCAGTCCCTTTTATGCTCCTTAAAATTGTTGGTGCCTCTCAGGATTCTTTCTGTTTTTATTGTTTTTAACACCAAGAACATTTTATACTGGGATATAGCCAATTAACAATGTTGTGATAGTTTGAGGTGAACAGTGAAGGGACTCAGCCATATATAATTGACTCTCAAGATTCTTTATGTGAGTTTTATGTGTTAATATTTGTTGTCTTAGAAATTTAAAACAAGGACAGTTTGAAATATTTGTTACTTGTTTGCCAAATGAGTAAAAAATAATAAACCATTATGTGTTAACGTTCATCACATCTTCAGCTGCCAAGCAACTGTGTTCCAAGAGAACAAAACCTCAGTGGCACTGTTCACCTTTTCTGAGATGTTACGTTCCGACAGCTGCTTCCTCCTGCAGTCTGCAGGCAGGTCATGAGCCGCTGTCTGGCCAAGTCCACGTGCGTTCGGAGAGAATGCGTGTGAGAGGCTTGGTGACATCTCAGTGTCACCTACAAAAAAATGCCCTGAGCTCCCCGAGCCCTGCTCTGACAACCAGCCATGTGGAGGCGGCAGTGTAGACCTTGGAGTCCACAGTTTCTTGGTAGGAAAACTACCAACTGATTCCTGACCCCACGCCCCCAGAGCAAGCGATTCCACCTAAGCGGAGAGACAGAGCCCCTTGCTTTCTCTCCAGAATGAGGGGTGACCCACCCTCTTGGTTAAAGGCACAGGGGGAGGAGTGGGAACGTCCGTTAGAATCTAACCTGTTGTCAGACACTTGGTGGGGACTCAAAAGTGACCCATTGTCGTCGGGCAGGCGTTTAGAATTGCTTGCTGCGGAGTTGGGGGAATGACCCCAAGCATTCATCCCAGGGTCGCGTGTGGTCAGAGCTGTTGGACTCCCTTTCCTTGGTTCATGGGAGCAGTTCGCAGACGCTCAGGCTCCCCATGCTGCTCCCTGGGGGAGAGGAGGAGGGCTTGTTGGGCGGAGGGGGTGCGGGCCGCCTCTGGAAGGCACACTGTGGGGGTGAGCTTGTGTGCTGGGGGCAGCTCATCACCCAGTCTTAGGAGGCGAGGTGGGGGCCTGGGAGGGTGTTCTGGGCAGGTGATGTGTCTGCTGAGCTGTGAAATACCAACTGAGTTGAGTGGAGGGTGGGAAAAGGTAGGCGAGGAGAGAGTTGGAAGGCTAGGAGACGTGAGGGCAGAGAGAGAGGGAGTGAGCCCAGGCCCCTGCGTGTCCCTCAGTGTTGCTGGACTGTGGGACCAGGGCCAGGGGGACTCCCCTTTCCCCCGCATGACCCTCAGACCAGGCTCCGTGTCCACGGGTGCACTGGGAGGGTGCAGAGGGACCCAGCACCACCCTTGGGAAGAGGGAGAGAGTGGAGAATGGGGCTGGGTGGACGCCGGTGAGAACTACCCAGAGGGAAAGCTCCGGTTGTCATTTTCCTCTTGAAGAGCTTGTGGGTTGTCCTACAAGTCACCGGTGTACTTCTGAGTTTCTGAATAACTCATCCCGCTCAAATCTACAAAGGTGTAGATTCATTGAGTATACCCTGAGGTGGGCAAGTCCTGGTGAGGTTTTTAGGATATGCAACACTTGTGTGTGTGCACGGTCAGTCATGTCTGAGTCTGTGACCCCACCAGGCTCCTCTGTCCTTGAGATTCTCCAGGCAGGAGTACTAGAGTGGGTTGCCATTTCTTCCTCTGGGGATCTTCCTGACCCAGGGATTGAATCTGCGTCTGTCTCCTGCATTGGCAGGTGGGTTCTTTACCACTATGCCACCTAGGAAGCGCCACTGTGTCCTTAGAACACATATGTTTTGGATGCATTTGTGCTTCTCTCATTAATTTGGTCCTGAAATACAGTCATGGTGAAGGAGGACAGAAGCAGAATGCATCTTTAAAGGACCACTTAGATTGAGGTGATGGATAATAATGCCTGTGTCCTAATTTTCCCATGGGAGATTAAAAAGGATCCAAAAGAATCAGTGGTGCAGCTTTTCCCCTTCTGTCTTCCGTGATGTGTTATGAATAGCTTAAAAAAAAAAATAGCTTTTCTGGGAAACCCTTTTCCTGGTAAATGTCAAATAGAGAAATCCTCTCAGTTCACCCGGTACATAACAGAATTGCAGACACAAGCAGAGTAATTGGCAACTACTAAATACATTTCATGGAAAAAGTGGGCCTGCATCTTTTGCCTCGTTTATGAAAATTGTGGTCAGGAGTAGAGAAAAGGACCTTTTTCATTAAGAGTGGACGTGTCTCTGTGAATACCACTCCGGACAGACTTACACTTTGACACCCCTGATGATGTCTGGTGGAGATGAGGAAACAGACCAGCTCCGAAGGAAACGCGTATTTGACCTGAGTGGTGCCTGGGGGCTGTGGTCAAGGTGCCCACACTGAGAGACAGGCACACAGGGCCAGGCCTGCTGGAGCAGCCGCCCTGCTGAGCCCACCCCCTTCCCTAGGCTCTGGTCTTCAGGACACCTGGGGTTAGGGCAGTGTATCCCCCTCCTGGATGGATCCCAGTAACCCCCTGTCTTTCATGAAGCCTGAAGGTGCCTCTTCTGACCACCCCGTCCGGATATTTTACTGCTTAGTGAGCACCGCCTGCGTTTCCCCTGAGCACAGCTGGTTTATTCCAGAGGCCAGCTATTCAGGGGGTTAAAATGGAAAATGCCAAGTGTAGACTTAGAGCAAAGAAAACATTCTACCCCATCTGTCTTTTTGCCCCATACTCTGAAAGCATGAAATGAGCCGAATGCTAAATGGTAGGTAGTCTTGCCTCTGAGCAGCTTTTATTTTCTACAAGGGTATTATTTTCTGAGACTCTCAAAACCATCATAGATAACAAGAAGTTCGTTTTTAAATTGACTTTATGGATCAGCCTGCGTATGATCCATGTGCTAACTGTCCCAAGCAGTCAGTGAATTTTCTTAACTTTTAAGAAGTCACTTTTAGATACTGCTTTTTTACATTGTACCTTGGTTGCCTTCATTCAGCTCCATCAAAGAAACATTTATGGAGTGCTTGTTAGGTGCCACGCACTGTGTTAAGGACAAGGTTGGTGGTGTGGCAGGAGGCAGGGAGAAGGCCAAGGCCTTCACTGAGGTGGATAGGGAGTTTTGTCATTGAGGTACAATCTCCTGGCCATCATTTCTGTGTGTACTTACTATGTTCTAGACCAGTGCTGTCCAGCTGAAATGCAATAGGAGTGGTGAATGCTAGCCACATGTGTTATTTTAAATTTTCTGGTCGCTACATTAAAAAAAGGAAATGATATATTAGTATTATGTATTTAATTAACCAGATATATCCAGGATATTATTCCAACACATAATCAGAATAAACCATTACTAATGGGGTACTTTGCACACGATTTGAGATGTAGGATGTGTATACAGGCAGAGCCCATCTGCGTTTGTATCTGCATAAAGCAAACCAGTAGCCCGCGTGGACCGTGGCCGCCATCCTGAACTCTGCAGTGCTCCAGTCTTTCCACAGCAGCTGCTTCCAGTTCTCTTGGAAAACAAGTCAAGAGTGTAAGAAAACTAATGCACATATAAATAAATTTAAAATTGTTTAGTCTAATAATGACAGTCAACCTCCAGTACAAGTGTCAGCACCCTCATCATAAGGTTGGGAAATTAGTAACCTTTTTAAAGGTATGAACAGTACACGTATTGTTGCAGGGGTGTGTGTGTGTGTGTGTGTGTGTGTGTGTGTAGTATTAGTATCAGTTCCTAAAAAGAGATTATCAAGGTGAAATTTCCTTTATTTGCACTTCAGAGAAAGCTGTCTTTCTACTTTATTGTAAAATAATGTAAAAGTAACATTTTTCTCAGAAAGATGAATTACAGCCATTTTTAAGATTTTAGTTTCAAGTGGTTTGGGGATACTTTTCATAGTTATTCTCTCCTCTCTTCCCCTTTAACTTTTCTTTGCTCCTCTGTGTCTAATGCTTGTTTCTTTATGAAACTGGTCCTTTATTTTCACTGTTACACATGCACTGCCACTCTTCCACCTCCACCCTGTTTGTTTTCCTTTCACCTTCTCTTCTCTGCTGCTTTTTCTTCTTCGTTTTATCAGTCGTTCAGAAAGGCAGCCTCTAGCACTGCAGAGAGGTAGTTGGCTAGGGAAGGAGAACTGGGAGAGGCTCAGGGGGACAATTAGGAAAACAGCATTGCTGGTCCTGACTTGGAGAATTTACCTTAATCTTGACATCTCAATATTAGTCTCTGTCCTCTGTAGTTACAGCTGTCGGTCTGCAGATAATCTCTAGGTAACCACGGGGAGCTGACCCTTCTTCTACCCTTGTTACTGGCTGCAGCTCTTTATCAGCGAAGGAAGTCAGTAGCAAACTTGTGCTTTTGCCTTGCGAAACCTTAGTAGGTGATGGTGCATCACCATGAGGGAGGTTTCATTTTTTTCTTCACTTTTAAAAAAACAAAAACAACAGAGGACCTTCTAGTGCCTGGGCCATGGCACTGGGTCCAGGTCCCGGTGGCAAACTTAAAGGGAAGTTGGCAAAATGCTAAGCTATAGCAGCACTTTAAAAAGTTGGAAGTCAACACTGAGGTGCTTGTGGTTCTACTAGCCTGTGCTCTGGTTTGGGTTGAGTGATGAGAATGATGATCTGGTAAGACTGGGTGGGATCTCCTTAATTCTTCTTCCAGTGATTGAATTAAAATCAGCACCCAGGCAGTCACTTGAAGGAAACACGTCATGTCGATGCCCATTTGTGAAGAGCATGGCGTTTGTGATCTGCTTTATAGTGTTTTGGGTCTGTTCTCCGTCACCTCCTGTGTTTAACTCTAGACAATTCCATACCACTGATTGCAGGAGAATTCTTAGACTTGAATGCTAACCAGGTGGAAGCAAAATCAATTGTTTTAAGTTGTAAGGAAGAGGTATTAATCTTGAGAGCTGTTTTGTTCTGTTTGTTTGCTTTGGCCATGGGTATCAAGTGCTGGAGAATATTGAAGGCGGTGCAAGTGGTGGTGGTGGAAAAACCTAGTTAAGAGTTCTTGTAATGCTGTTCACTTGTGCTTGCCTTCCTGGCCGTGGTCTGGTTGGACAGGTGGGCAGTGTTAGCATGAGAATCCCACCCCCAGGGAAAAGAAAAAAAGAATCCCACCCGCTCTCCCTGAGATAGGCTATGAAGCCCCTACCTTTTGCTTACCGTTGAGGGTTATGAGCATCACAGGGTGGATTTCCCTGTGACTGACTGTGTGTGTGTGTGAAGTCAATTCAGTCATGTCTGACTTTGCAACCCCATGGACTGTGGCCTGCCAGTCTCCTCTGTCCATGGGATTCTCCAGGCAAGAATACTGGAGTGGGTTGTCATGCTCTTCTCCAGGGGATCATCCCTACTAGTAAAAAGACAGTGACTTTTCAGATCATCCTTTCCCCAGATGCTAATGCAATGATATTTCTGGATGTACTTTTTAATGAAGGGATGGTATGTAGACTTAAAGTTCTTATCGAAAATATGAATACTTGAAGTTAAAGTTTAATATTTAGGTCAGGCTCCTAGATGGCCTTGTACAATGTGAACATTCTCTTTAACTAAGAAAAATATTATATAAAATTGTGAGATTATTCAGATGTGCACTTCCCTGGTGGTTCAGACGGTAAAGAATCTGCCTGCAATGTGGGAGACCTGGGTTCGATCCCTGCATTGGGAAGATCCCCTGGAGGAGGGCATAGCAACTCACTCCAGAATTCTTGCCTGGAGAATCCCCATGGACAGAGGAACCTGGCGGGCTACAGTCCACAGGGTCGCAAAGTCAGACGTGACTGAGCTACTAAGCACATGATGTATTTGTTTTCACTGTTAATGTAAAAAGCACCTCAAGGGACTTCCCTGGCAGACCGGTGGTTGAGACTTCACCTTCCAGTACAGAGGGTGCAGGTTCAATCCCCGGTCAGAGCGCTAATATCCCACATGCCTTGTGGCAAAACAAAAACAAACAAGACATAAAATAGAAGTAATATTGTAACACTTAAAAAGTGGTCCACATCAAAAAATCTTAAAAACAACAACAAAAGAAAAAAAAAAAAACCCTCAAAATGTCAGTGTGAAGAAGGGGCCAAACTTGAGTCGTACTATAGAAGTGACTAGAAATGGACGGTGGGAACTTACAGAGAATTTACCTTCATCCTGGCATTTTGCCATTACTGTGGCCCTCTGCAGTTCCGAGCCGTAAACCTCTAGCTGACCTGGGAGTGACCGTGGGCAGCAGGGGCATCGGGACCGTCACCGCTGTGATGTGCTGGCGCTGCTTTAGACCCCTTACTAAGCTCACTGTTTCTGGCTGTCCTCACGCTGCAAGGACATTTTCACGAAGGAGAAGTCACCAGATGCGTGGAGGCGCGCCAGGGATTAAAGGAGATAAGCGAGAGTTCTTTAGGGAAAAAGTTGGGTGATCTGATGAAAACTTTGGTAGCATTTTATCTTTATCAGCTATTCCTCCAAATGTCTGAGGTCCGTTTCACTTTAGCCGCATTACCTCAGACTCTGGGGGTGCTAACAGGGCGCCCTCGTCCTCCGTGCTGGGGTCAGAGGCCACAGTGGTCCGTGTGCTCAGTGTCTTAGACTCAGTCTCTGACTCCGCCCAGCATCTGTCTGCCCTGGAAATGATGGTGGGAGACCTAGCCTAGGGAAGGAAACATCCCAGGCTCTGATTTTGGAAAAGGTTTGTTCTTAGAGCTGAGCATAAAGCTCACAGCTTTAGTTTTCGCAAGCAAGTCGAAAACCAGTATTTTCTTATAAATAGTGGGCTTCCCTGGTGGCTCAGACAGTCAAGAGTCTGCCTGCAATTCGGGAGACCCTGGTTCGATCCCTGGATTGGGGAGGTCCCCTGGAGAAGGAAATGGCAACCCACTCCAGTATTCTTGCCTGGAAAATCCCAGGGACAGAGGAGCCTGGTGGGTTGCAGTGCATGGGGTCACAAAGAGTCAGATATGACTGAATGACTGATAACTTACAAATAAGGTGTCTAAGCTAGGGTGTCATTGGTGAAGGAAAAAATAACCAAAAATACCCAGTAGGAAACTAGTCATTTATAGAGCAAAAATGAGCCAAGTGTGACAAGCTTGTGTTTCCCTTGTTGCAGACTTGAGTGGTCATCCCTTCCATGCTGTGCCACTTTAGATGCTAGAATAATAATTCATATTAAACATAAATATAGTTCCAAGAGTAAGTTAATGGGAAGAGGCATCCGCTTACTTGTTTCATCTAGAGTTTACCTCCTCATTGCTTAGACGCTTCACACCTGCTTTTGGGTCTCATGGCCCCACCAGGCTCCCTGGTGAGGAGAGGGTGCTGGGGCGGGGGGAGGTGGTGGTGGGGGCTGGGAAGGGGGGAGGGTGGCATACAGGGACAAGGAGCTCTGAAGACCATGGGCTTCAGGACCCAGGCGTTGCATTTGAATCTCGCTTCTCCAGTGTTTTGCTTAGTAAAACACTTAGCCAAAAATTGGACACATCCCTAAACATTAGTTTCCTGAGAATAATATTTGTACCAATTGCACAAGTTTATTGTGAGGATTAAAGAAGATGATGGCTGTAAACTTTTTAGCATAGTACACAGCATGGAGTTAAGTCCCCAAGGAGCGTTAACTATTTTATCATAACTTTTGTAAATGTAGTCATTGAAATGAGCTCTCGGAATTTTTCTCCCCTTTTTCTACTCTTTCATCTTAACGCAGAAAACCGTTCCCTTATTTTGTAAAATAGAACATTGTGTTTCAGTGCCTTAGCATCCAAGATATCAGATTCTCCATAAAGCAAATGCAAATTGATAATACTTTGAAGGGGAGGGGGCAAAAATTGCTACCACATTATGGTATTTCCTTTTAATTGAATCTCAGGGAAATGGGATTGTTGTTGCCGTTTAGTTGCTAAGTCATACCTGACTCTTGCGACCCCATGGACTCTAGCCCACCAGGCTCCTCTGTCCATGGGATTTCCCAGGCAAGAGTACTGGAGTGGGTGGCCATTTCCTTTTCCAGGGGATCTTCCTGACCCAGGGATCAAGCCCTCATCTCCTGCATTGGCAGGCAGAGTCTTTACCACTGAGCCTCCTGGGAAAGCCCCGGAAACTGGATACTGTAGATAAAAGACTGACTGCTTTCTCAGTGTTGAATTTCTTCTCAGTTGTAACCAAGGTGAAAGCCATCACTTGGCGATCAGCACCTCGAGGCTGCTGGGGTGAAGTCAGTATCCTGTTTTGTGTTGCGAGGGGAGTTGACTCCTGTTCCCTCCGGCATCCAAGTGGTTAACCCTGAACTCTGTTTACACCTAAATATAGTAAGTCCTGACCTGGTTAAATACAAATGTAAACTTACAACTGTTAACCACACTTGAAGCGATCCTCTTCACCCAGTCATCCTGGCCCACATCTTGCCATGTCTCCACCTTAGGCTCTGACCCACCTTGAGCTACAGTGTTGAGTTTATTTGGTGAGTGTGTACCAGTCGCCTGAAGCTCTGAACGTGGCTTCATGTTTTACAGTGAAACAGTCACAAAATAGTTTGTTGTAGTTTGGCTTAGTAGCTGGATTTTAAAAGCCTTGCCTAAGAAGGTGATTCACATTTTAGAGTATGTGAGGTCTGCCACGTTGTCGACGGTTTTTATGCAGCTCCTAACACTGCAGCCGCTTTTTGAAGTTTGCTATTTTGAGCTGTGAAACTTTAGAGCCCCGAAGAGGCTGGAGCCCCAGTCTTGTTCTTCAGGAAAGATCACAGCTGCATCTTAGCTCCCATTTGGAGATAAGGAAGAAGCCCTTGGCTTATCATCTTCAAGCTTTATGCACCGCAGTTTTCTACATTTTATAAAAATATTGGTTGAAAAATGAGATAGGAAAAAAGTAAACGTAAAACCTCTTGGTTATTATCTAATGTCTAGATACAATGTGTTTCTCCAGTATCATGTGCAGGGTGTGTATACGTATTACTTTTTTGAACCACATTCTACAACCTGTGTGTAAAATGACGTGCTCCCTTCACATTTGTTTGTTGTTGTTTAGTTGCTAAGTTGTGTCCGACTTTTGCGACCCCATGGACTATAGCTGGCCAGGTTCCTCTGTCCATAGGATTTCCCAGGCAAAATACTGAAGTGAGTTGCCATTTCCTACTCCAGGGGGTCTTCCTGACCCAGGGATCGAACCTGCTTCTCTTGCGTCTCCTGAATTGACAGGCAGATTCTTTACCACCGAGCCACCTGGGAAGCTGTCCCTTCACATTGTGGAAATATTTACTGTAGAGTGGCTGCAATCCAGGCATGTCATATTCTTTCATTTAATTCATTGTTTAAGGGGGAAAAAGTCTCTAAGTATATTTAGCTGTGTACCGAAGTTTGTCAGAAAGTAGTATTTTCCAAATTATTTTTGAAAGAAAGTTTGCCATGTTTTTGCATGTCTCAGAGTAACCTATTGGTAGCAAATGTCTAGCCTAGTGCAGTCTGCGGACTTGCTTTGATGCTGAGAATTGTCACTCTCTGCTCTGTCCGGTAGAGAAGCCACCAGCCATGTGGGGCCCCTGAGCATCTGAAAAGAGGCGAGTGAGACTCGGGCATGGAAATTTTAATTTAATTTTATTTAATTTAAGTCTAAATAGCCATATGTGGCTGGCGACAGGCGTGTTGGACGGCTCAGTGTGTATAACCAAACAAGACAAATTATTTAAATCACAGGAAAATAAGATGCATCGTGTAGACCTAGAACGGGCAGTGTTTTGTTGGGTGTGTAGCTGGTGTCAGCTTTAAATTTCTGCTACTGTTCTCTCACCTCTCACTGCGTGGGCCTGGCTAGATGGTGAGATGATACAGTGGGAGAGAGCCACGCACGCACACGGTGATGCCGATGAGGTTCACCTCATGATCCTTGGAGTAAATCTTTGCTGCGTACCTGCCAATTATCACTTAACACTGTGTGGTCTCCTTAGTAATGTGAGGAGAGCATCTTGTTTTCAAGTATAAGTGATCTTTTAGAAAGCTGATGTTTAAATTTTCTTCCCAAAGACATTCCAGTCGAAAGTACTTTGTATAAAATGTGTGCTGTTACTTGTTCTGTTAGTTGAAAAGCTGTTCTTTACAGTTGGTAAAATTGTTTTTTTTTCCTTGAAAAAGGTTTTTTGCAATTTTATGTTAAATTTGATGTTAAACTGTAAAATTTCAGTCCCCTCGTTCCTGGAAGAAGAAATTTCAGAATGCTTTCTCCAGGGTTGTGGCTGCTGGCTGCGTCCTGACCATCAGCCCTGCAGGCTGTATGTACTCACATCTCGGGGTGGACATGTGTACCCGTGTGGACCTCTTGATCAAAAACCCTAGGCCTTCATTTGGCTCTGAAGAAAAACAGAGAAACTTGAGTTGTTTTAAGATGTTACTTTAGGGTGAATTAGTTCTATTTTTAAGATTAATATTATTGTTCTCAAATTTTCTAATGTATGGTTAGTGGCAGAGGGTAAATGGAATCAATAGAAATCTAGGCTATAGTTCTTAGTCAGTATTTCTCCAAAAAGGATTTGAGACATTTTGACAAAGTGTGTGTGTGTGTGTGAGAGTGTGAAATAGAAACAGGAAATTGGGTTCTGAAATGGAGACCAAGGAAGCATGCTAATTACAGCCTCAGCTGCTGGGCTGGGCATCCTGGTGAGTGGACAGAGGGAAGCCGGAGAGGTGATCACTCTCATCATCAGAAAGAAGGAAATTTTTTTCCTCCTCAGAGATTTTTGTGTGTGTGTGGCATGAAATCCTGAGAGAAACTTTTTGCTTGGTATATTTTATATGTAGGAGGTGTTGACAGGCATCACAAATACTTTTTTTGACAAAAGTGGTCTTACAACAAGTGTAGGGATAGTTTTGGTTTTCCTGGTTGTTTTTCAGCTTCTGGTTCCTCCCTTGACCCCGGATGGTTCCGCCCGAGGGGGTGGCACTCAGGACCACAGACTGTCCTGTGGGGGCTGGGTCGCTGTGGCCCAGGGGACGCTCCCAGAGGCGTACACGGACCAGCGATGCCTGAAGTGGTGGGTTGCACATCTGAGCCATCTCCACATTTCGAGACTTCTGGTCTGTTAATTAGGTCATGGATAGGCTTTTGGCAGATTATTTGACAGAAGATTGTAAGTTGTTTAGGTAATCAAGAATCTAAATTATTGTCAATATCTTCAATACCGCTGAATTATTTATTTTACATTTATTTGTTTTTTGGCCGGCTGGGTCTTTGTTCCTGCGATCAGGCTTTCTCTAGTTGTGGCGAGCAGGGTTGTTCTCTAGTTGCAGTGTGCGGGCTTCTCACTGCAGTGGCTTCTTTTGTTGAGAAGCACAGGCTCTAGGCACACAGGCTCAATGGTTGCAGCTCATGGGCTCACTAGTTGTAGTTCCTGGGCTCCAGAGCACAGGCTCAGTAGTTGTGGCTCACGGCCTTAGTTGCTACATGGCCTGTGGGATCCTCCCGGACCAGGGATCAAACCTGTGTCTTCTGCGTTGGCAGGCAGGTTCTTAACCACTGGACTGAAAGGGAAGTCCCTGAATTATTCATTTTTAAATAGTGAATTTTATATCCATGAGTCTCAACTCAATTTTAAAACAAAGAGTCGAAAGCACTAATTTGTATCTTAATGGTGGAAAGCCAGAGCCCTATTCTTCAGAAACCAGGTAAGAGGATTATCAGGTAAACAGTATGTCTTGACAGTTGGGTTCCTAGTAGGCATTGTCACCTGGATGGAAATCTCTCACCTGCTGCTGGCATTTGTGAACATAAAAATGGTTGTGGGAAAATCCAGAATTTCCTCTAGAAACAAAGTCAGTTAAGCCGTGGATCAAGACTCCAGAGCAGCTTTGCCCAGTGGAATTTTCTGGCGGATGAAAGTGTTTTATGCACTGTCCATTATGGTAGCCTGTAGACATGTTGGTTACAGACACTTGAACCGTGGCTGGTGTGACTGAACAGTTAAATTTTATGTAACTTTAAGTAATTTAAATGCCACATTCCCCCAGTGACTACTGCATCCAACAGAGCAATTGTAGAGTCGTAATTGATAAGGCAGAAGTATTCAAAGTGTTTTGTTCCCTACAAGAATATTGAAACAAAAAACTTTGAAAAATTGTAGTTTTTTTTTTTTTAAGTTCAAATAAATACCTTAAAAAGTGTTCACCTACATGACTGTTACCACTAAACAAGCGTTTACCCCAGCACTGCCCGCTGTGATATTTGTTAGTGGAACTCTTTGCTGCCAAGACTCTCCTGCCCTGGAGGTGACACTGAGCAGAACACCTGGTAACGTAAAGGCAGCAAGTCTTGTACACGCCTGGCGGAAGCCAGGATAGCCTGTGCAAAGGCCCTGGGGCAGGGGTGTGCTTGGAACGCTTGAAGGTGGCAGAGAAGCCGTGTGTTTGGAGTGGAGGGAGGGAGGGCTAGGAACTTTGGTTAGAAGAGTAAATAAAGCAGGGGTTGGGGTGGTTGTAGATCAAGCAGGGTGTTGTGAGCTGTGGTGAGGAGTTCTGAGTTTTACCATGACTGAGATGGCAAGCTGTTGAAGGGTTTTGAGCTTGAGAGTGGCACGAGGTATTGTGTATGTCAGCAGACTCACTCCGGGCGTCTCTGAGAAATAGGTAGAAGGGCAAATTCGGTTGCACAGAGAGGCTGTCGAGCAGGCAAGATGCAGTGGTGGCCTGGACTAAGGGGCTGGGTAGGAAGTGACAGTTTGTGCCAGTGGATTGGAAATGGGGTTTGAGAGAATGAGAGCCATCATGGTTCTGACTGGAGCAGTTGGGGGATCTGAAGAGGCGGGTTAGTGCAAGAAACTCAGGTTTAGCTTGGACATGTTAGTGTAGAGGTGCTCCTAGACTCCAGTTCGGATAGGCAGTTGGATACGGGAATTTGGGGATGAATTTAACAGTTATAATTGTATAGATGTTGTTGTTTAGTCGCTAAAGTTGTGTCTGACTCTCTTGTGATCCCATGGACTGTAGCCCTCCAGGCTCCTCCATCCATGGAATTCTCCTGGCAAGTATACTAGAGTGGGTTGCCATTTCCTTCTTCAGGGGATCTTCCTGACCCAGGGATTGAACCTGTGTCTCCTACTTTGGCAGGTGGATTCTTTACCACTGCACCACTTGAGAAGCCCTGTGTAGATAATATTCTGCCATAGGCCTTGACAAGGTCATTTAAAGCAGATGGTTAGAAGAGGAAGGCGAGGCCAGGGCCCCTGGACCCATCGTTAGTACTCTAGGCTCGAGGATCCCAGGGCATGCAGTGAGCAGAGACCACCAGGCCTTCGTCCTGGATCCCAGGCGAGGAGAGAGCTGCCAGCAGGGACCCTTTGATGGTGTCACACGCTCTTACTGTGAGGTGTCCCATGAGATGAGGACTGAGTCCTACCAGCTCCAGGCTCAAAGGTAACTCTTCTCATAGCCTTACATAATTCTCACCTACATAACTCCTACTGTTAAGTTGTGAAATTTTAGCGGACTTCTGAAGATGATGTTGCAGTGCACCCAGAAATGGTTGTAATACTTAGCAGCTACCGTGTACCAGGCTGTGTTGTTGGCTCCTGAGGTCGAAGGTGGATAAGCCCCGGTAAACTTCCCAGACTTGCAATCTCAGGAGAGAAGGTACCTGAACATCTTAGTGCTGCACTTGGCCTGATAACTGTGCGGGGCTGGACTGAGTGCCTTGGAGGAGCTAGTGACAGATCAGTGAGGTGTGCCGAGACCGGAATCACCTGGCATACAGTCTACTCTCCTTCTTCCGGTGAGTGCCATCCTCACACTGTAAAGAGTATCCTGTGTCGAAGTTTACGAAGACATTTGTGGGAGGATGTGCACTTGAAAACAAAATCACCGTTCTTCCCAGGTAACCAGTGGAAATCTTTGCTTATTGCTCATCCCACTTTACTGCTGTCTGCTGTCACCAAAAGGAAAAAGAAAAAAGAGAACCTAAGAGTGGAGGGGAGTCCTTTGATGTTGCTTGAATTGACAAGATAAGCATTTCTTGTAAATCTCACATTTCATCTTTACAATGAATGTGAACTTGCAGTCTGCTCAAGTATGTCATGTCTGCTTGGCTGTTTGATCATTTAACTCCCCCTTGGCCACAACCCCTTAAGCAACGATTCTGATTCTTAAGGAAGGTGTGCTTTTAGGGTTACTTTGGATCCCTGTTGGCTACTTGCCATGTAGCCTTGGGTAAACTCATAGGCTGGTGGTTTTGTAACATTTCTTCTCTGTAACTTTGTCATCAGAAGTTTCCTTAACATCTAGGTAGGTGTACCTGTCCATTGGATGAAGGTAGTACAATATTGAGAAGCCCTTAGGCAGGGCCTCGAGAGTTCCTCCCAGGGGGACTGGGTTTCTCGTCCGTCAAGACAGTAGGTCCAAGCTGACTCATCAGACAGAGTGAGCACTGCAGGCCCCCTGATCTTGTGTCCAGGGGCCATGCAAGGGGCCAGGCTTCTGGGTCATCCTGTCTCATGTCTTCAGGGATCCCATGCAGGTCCTGTAGAAAAGTTCCTTCTGCAGCTGCAGGGGAGTAGAGCCCCGTCCTCCTCTGCCTTCTCTCCTCTCCTCCCCAGACAAGGTGAATTGATTCTGTGGACTTCTGTTCAGAACATTCACCTATAGTTTAGAGATCACTTGCTCTGTAACGTCTTTTCTATGTTGCAGTCACTCATCTTGGAAGGCAGCAGGTGCAGCGTGGGAGAGCATGGCCTTGGCGTGCTGGTTTCATCACTATGGAATCAGCTGTGTGACTATGGGTGAACCGCATGTCTTCTCTGGGCCTCAGTTTTCTCATCTGTACAGTAGGAATCGTATCTGTTTAATGCTGTTGCTGGGGCCTTTCCAGTGGCTCAGCAGTAAAGAATCTGCTTGCAATGCAGGAGGCACAGGTTTGCTCCCTGGGTTGGGAAGATCCCCTGGAGAAGGAAATGCCAACCCACTCCAGTATTCTTGCCTGGGAAATCCTATGGACAGAATAGGCTGGCGGGTCAAAAAGCGTTGGAGACAACTTAGTGACTTAACAACATTAACAAATACTGTTGTTAGGGGGACTAACTGAGATCGTACACGTTGTGTGCTTAGAACTGTCTTCTGCATGATATGTTGTTTGTAAATTACTGCTGCCATTAATGCCTCATTATTATATTGTTACTACTTCCGTGACTGTATTGTTCCCAAAATACTCTGTATCCCCCCTCTGTGTTCTAAGTGGCGTGAGGTGACGGTTCCTGTCCATCACCTTCTATGCCATATTCCCAGGTCAGGGCACATTCGTTCTTCAGGTGCCCATGCAGTGTTCCGTACCTGAGGCAGAGCCTGGGAGAGAGGGGCACTGTGGGGCCATGGGGGGCATGGGGAGAATGGTATTGGAGGGTATCCTGTGGGAGGAGGTACCTTCTGGGCTGAGTTGTCCCTGCTGGGTGGAGGGCAGCCAGATCCGAGGGTCACAGAACACTCACCTGAGGACTCTGGGGAGGGCTAGCAGGCAGGAAAGAGCAGATGCGCTGGGGGGTGGAGGCAGCAGAGAAACTGAGGACTTCCCTGGGCAGTGGTGCCCAGGGGGGAACTGGATGTGAGCCCCAAATGTTGAGTAAAATTGCCTCCTCATCACATTGAAACAAAGAAACAAGTTCATTTTTTGTCTAAGTTCATTTTAATGTATTTAATGTGCGTGTGTGTTTAAGTTGCTTCACTTGTGTTTGATTCTTTTCGACCCCATGGACTGTAGTCCGCCAGGCCCCTCTGTCCATGGAATTCTCCAGGAAAGAATACTGGAGTGGGTTGCCATGCCTTCCTTCAGGGGACCTTCCTGACCCAGGAGTCAAACCTGTGTATCCTATGTCTCCTTCATTGGCAGGCGTGTTCTTTACCAGTAGTGCCACCGGGGAAGCCTATATTGAAAGTGAGATACCCAAAATACAGTTTCAGCATATAATAATTGAGTATCCTTTCAACAAATAATATTTAATACAAAAATATTAATAAGCTCATCCACATATTTTCCTCCTAAGCCTTTGAGCTCTGGTGTGATTTACACATGGAACCCCTTTCAGATCAAACCTGCCACATTTCCAGTGCTCTGAGGCCACGTGTGTCTGGTGGCCACCACCTCGGACACCCCAGGCCTCAGGAAAAGGTGGGTGGCAGGTAGTCCTGGAAGCAGAACTGCGGCATTGTGCGTGGTGGGGTCAGGGAGGGAGAATTGGGCTCCCACATTGCTCACTTAACCAGGTAAGTGGTGGCCTCACAGGTTGGTGGAAGAAGTCAGCAAAGAGAGCACAGGGTTTTTGGGTGCGTCTTGCTTCAGCAGTGGAGGGGCAGGAGGTGAGATGGTGAGTGAAGTTCTGGAGTCTGTGGCCAGGTGGGTCATCGGGCTTCATGGTGACCCAGCCTGGTCTAGAGCTTCATGACCTTGTGGTTGGGGACTAGACCGAAGCTCCTTAAGCCTGGTGCAGACCCTGGGTCCTTCATCCTTCCAGCCATCTCAGGCGCCTTCTTTAGCCTCCTGGCTTCTCCTCCTGGGCTTCAGCAGAAGGTACATGATCGTCCCCCCACCCCCTCAGGAGATGGGCTGTGGTCAGAACAAAAAAGAGAAGCATGCCTGTGTCAAAATTTGCAACCATGCCTTAACCTTCCACCTAAAGCAACTGAAATATTTCACAGCTAAGAGTCATTAGAATTTTAAAGTTTATTTTAAACATGTACATAGAGGAAAATGATAAGCTGTCTTAGATAAAAATATACGATCAATGTAGTTCAGCACTTACTAATGTTATTTTTGGAGGCCAGATTCTGAGAACTCTTTCTAGGTCTCTTCCCCAGGAGTGCTTTTGTTGGAAATGAGCTGAGGGATGGTGATCCATTCATAGCAGAGGGACAGCATTTGGGGCCTGTCGAGACTTCTTTAAAGATATTATTTAAAGATAGGGTGAGAACCTCATACATCTGTCCACCCATCCATCTACTCCATTTATTCATCAGGCAGCGTTGTAACGTGCAAGTCACTCCGTGAGGTCATGAAGATATAAAAAGAAGGTATTCTCTCCTTAAAAGAAGTCTAGTTAAACAGTGGTGTCCCTGCAATGAGAAGAGAGAAGCGCAGACTTGCATGGGAGCAGATATGCAACTTAATTGTTTTCAGGGTCAGGAAGAAAGGGGGTACTTGAGTCAGGGAAAGAGGAGGAATGAAGGAGAAATTTGTGCAGACAGTTGGCAGAAAGTGCGGCTTTCAAAGGCCATCAAATGTTTCAACATTGCCTCGGACCAGTCAGAAGAATGTGCACTCACTCACTTATGCATTTATTAGTCCACAGTGTCCTAGGATACCCTTGTGGGCACCTTGGCAGTACAGCAGTCGCCAGGAGCTCCTAGAGAGCATGTATGTAATCAAGACAGAGGCTGGAGGTGTGACGTCTGTATTAACATTTGGGGAAGGTTTCATAATCAGTAAATACTAGGCCTGTGGTATGTGTCAGTTCCTGCTTTAGGTATTGGAGAGAGAGACAGACAGGCACACATTCTTTTATATATGCCTCTGTATACAGTTGACCCTTGAACAACTCAGTGGTTGGGGCACCGACCTTCCACACACTTGAGAATCTGAGTATAACTTACCATTTGTCCTCCCTGTGTCCATGGATCCTCCGTATCCATGGTTCTGTATCTGTGCATTCAACCAACCTCGAGTGTGTAGTACCATGACATGCACTGCTGGAAAAAAGTCCTCAAGTAAGATCCACATTGTCAAGGGTCACCTGTATATAGACAGTCTGTCAGAGGCTCACAGTCCTCTGAGAACAGAGGCCACCTGTGCAAAGATCCTGAGGTGAAGAGCTTTTGCCCTTTGTTGTTTGACAGTAAGCAGGGGATCAACATGGGCTTCTCTGATGGCTCAGTGGTAAAGAACCCACCTGCCAATGCAGGAGATGCGGGTTCAATCCCTGGGTTGAGAAGATCCCCTGGAAAAGGAAATGGCAACCCACTCCAGTATTCTTGCCTGGGAAATCCCATGAACAGAGGAGCCTGGTGGGCTACAGTCCATGGGTTGCAAAAGAGTCTAACTTGATTGAGTGACTAAACAACAACAACAAAGAATCAGTGTAGTTAGAACAGGTTGGGGGTGGGTTTGCAGGAGTGAGGTTTGGGAGGTGGCAGGGGTCCATTTGAGGCCTTGTAGACCATGCTGAGGACTTGCCATTTTACTGTGAATGAGAGGAGAAGGTCTAGTGGTTTGGAATAGAGGTGTGTTTTGGTCCTATTTACATCTTTAAAGGATCACTGGGACTGTGTAGAAAGTAGACTGGGCTGGATGGCAAGCCTGGGAGACGGGTCAGTTACAGAGGTTGTGGCAACAGTGGTCCAGGCAGGTCTCCTGGTGCTTAGACAGGGTGGAGTCGGGGGGTCGTCAGGGGGTGTGTCCTGTCTGTGTTGCAGGTGGAGCCAGGAGGACCCCCATAGTGGAGTGAAAGTGGAGGGTGAGACTAAGCAGAGATCGGGGATGACTCCCCATGTCTGGTTTCTGTTGCTGGTGGAGCTGGAGTTCAGTAAAGAAATCAGGAGTTTGGTTTAGAATTCCTGGAGTGTGCGATGCCTGTCAGGGGCATGCAGGTGGCCAGGTCAGGTTGCCAGCTGCATGGGGATGTATGGAATTCAGGGGAGGGGCCTGGACTCTCGAAGGAACCTTGGGAGCCATCAGCCACGGGTGGGTGGTGTTTCAAGCCGTGACCCCTGCTGAAGGAGAAGGCAGAGATCCCAGATCCAGACGTGAGGGTCCAGAGCACCTCGGGAGTTATGGGTGGAGAGGCTGATGGGAAACCAGTGCTGAAGGAGCTCGTGAGGGGTGGGGAGGCTGTTGTGAGGTCCGTGAAGAAGCTGGGGGTGAGGCTGTCGGCTCCTGCTGACAGGTCAGGAGCATGGGGGAGGGGGTTCCCTGTGAGGAAGGTTGGCTGTTCAGGTGGAATACGAGTGTGAACTCGACCTACCCGGGGAAGGCAGCAAATGCTGTCGCTCCCTGGAGGATTCTGTCGTAAAGGGGAGTGAAGAGAGGTGGCAAAGCTGGAGGAAATGGGGACCCAGGACGGTTCTGTTGGTCACTGAGAACCTGAGCGAAGGTGCGGGGTGGAGGGCGTCAAGGTGGAGAGACCAGTGTGGGAGGCAGGAGGCTGAGCCAGAGTGAGGAGGGACAGAGGTTTGGAGGCTGCCACTGTTTAAATCGTTCCTGAGGCCCGCTTCTTATAAATGACAATTTTACAGTGTCGCTCCCAGGCTATCCCGCTGTGGGTGATCGGAAGCCCACCGGGGGCTGCCTGGCTGGTGTGGCCTGGCCCCGGGTGAGGAGTATCTGTGCTACACACCGCACTCAGCTGTGTTGTGAGCAATTGGGGGTCCCCACCTCCCTGAAGTCAGCAGTGCTCCCCTCGGACGTTCTCAGCGGACCTTCCGGGGCTGGGAGAGGTCCCTGCCCAGTGGTCCTCGTGTGTGTTCCTCTCCAGGTCCTGCGGCTGCTGCGAGTGACACGCTTCTGTCCTTCCCACCCCACCTCTGTTCTTCCCCTTCCCATCACCTGCCCATGGTGTATTTGGTGTGGATCCATGACTTCAGGGATTCACAAACATGAATAATTTTTTTATACCTGATTAGTATTATTTGTGTATACCCCAATGGCACAGTGGTAAAGAATCCAGCTGCCAATGCAGGAGACTTCAGATGAAGGTTCGATCCCTGGGTTGGGAAGATCCCCTGGAGACGGGCATGGCAACCCACTCCAGTATTCTTGCCTGGAGAATCCCATGGACAGAGGAGCCTGGTGGGCTACAGTTCATAGGGTTGCAAAAGAGTTGGACACGACTGAGCAAAGTTCTCCTTTTTATAAATGGGGAAAGTAAATTGTTTATGTTAAGATTTCATTTGCATCTCTAATTCCGGTATATCGTATTTAATTTGGGCTTTCTATTGTAGGTTTTTTAATGTCTTACTTGTTTTTTGTGTTTATCTACAAAACTTCCTTAATAGTTCCCTCTGAAATGATCTTCACTTCCATTTCACTTTACGAGTGCTCATTTCTTGTTAGACAGGTGGGGTGGTAGTTTAAGCAGGGCTGACGCCAGATTTTAACAGAGAATATCAGACTCTAGAGTCTTAGAGTTATAAGCCATTACAGACCAGCTCCTCCACTTCTTCGTCTTATAGACAGGAAGCTGAGGCATCTTGAGACCATCAGTCTTCACACTTGATAAAGCCCCCACTGAGAAAAATGCTCAAAACCAAGCCTAATAGTGAATCCACTAGTCTACTGTTCTTCCTTCGGATGATTTATCTTGAAAGAGGTGCCGGCACCCAGAGGAACACGGCCAGGTGAGCACCTGGCTAATGCCGGCATGCTTGGTGGGGGCACAGATCCTCATCAGCCCCGAGAGACCTGACCGCCTTTGGGCCACCTGGACCAAGGCGGCTCCATGGCTGCCCCACCCCTGTTAGCTGGGTCCTTCCTGGTCGGGGGTAAATCCTTTCTGCATGTTGCTTCCTGTTTGCCTGCTCTCTCTAGGGATCAAGATAGTAACAGATACAAACACTTGTGAGTGAGATTGTTCCCAAGATTATTTCTGTTTCTGAATGTGCTATAATAGAAGCAAAAGAGAAAATCTTTAGGGTTCCTGAATTAGAGAAGTGGTTAGTGTTGGACTGGACATTGGGTGATTATTACATGTTTGCAAGTACAGAGCTTATGATCCTAATACTTTCAAATAGCAATGTCAAACTGCCATGAAAAACACCCCACTCCTTTGTTTGCTGATGTTCATCCATAAATACTGCTCAAACTTTACACCATCTTGTTGTGAATAATTACATTCTTATTCATACCCCTAATTACATTTTAAAAGGGAATATCAATATAAATATTTATTATTTTAGACACACGTGATATTTTGTCATAAGTCATCTGAAGTTAAGCATTTTCAAAAAAGTGACTTTTTTTTTTTTTTTTAAAGTGACATTTTTAAATACAAATAAGTCAAAATAGAAACAGATACACTCAGATGTCCATCATGATGTAACAGCATCTTTGTAGTGTCTTCAAATTGTTCAAATAATTTCAAACAGACAGAAGTATCTGAGAACTTTGAAGAAGGCTGCTCAACTGGATGTTGACATTAGGCGCGGGGTAGGTCATATGGCGGTTTAAACTAAAGCTGTTTAGTTCAGAGGGTACTGCTGTTTTATCACCATATTTAAAAATCTGTTCCTCTTTTACTCCCTCAAACTGAGCTCAGGGATATAATGGATCCCATTATAGGTAAAAGGTCTGTGACTCAGCCATCGAGCTGCTCAAACTCTTGGCTGTTTTAATTGCCACCATTAAAGCTTTAGTACTTTTATCTCATAAAAATAGATATCATTGATGTAAAATGTGTGCCTGTCGAAAATACATTGGTACCTCTGCCCTGGTGGTTAGCTAATCATCCTTCCGAGTTTCAGGCGAGTTAGGTTTTAGGCAGATGGGAACCTGACATAGATCACAGATTTGTTGAGATGGAGTCACTTAATTAAGAAAAGAATTCATGTAGTAATAAAGGGTAACACCTAGTTAGAAATATCCTCAGAAAAGTAGCTTGTTTTTGCTTTGGTTTGTGTTTTAGATGCATTTAACTGATGGAAGGACGGTGGATTTTACCCAGCTCATTCTTGAACCCTAGAGAATAATGATGCTTTTCTGATTCTGATGCTAAAACTTCGACAATTCAAGGGAAATGTACCAGTCGCTCTTCCGATCCTGTTAGACACACCTGTGTACACTTAAGTGCAGTAATTGGCGGTTTTTCTCTGCCTGTCTTCTGCAAAGGGGCAGATAGCAAGGTGGAAAGGGAGCTCCAAGAACACAGTGGGAGCCAAATGTTAAAATGTGAGAAGCGACTTTGTTCTGCTGCTTTCCCTCCAATGTGGCCCCCAGTCACAGTCATTCATTATTCATACAGCCATGCACAAACAAGGTGAAATGTCTCTGGAAGAGATCTGAAATGAGCACATCACGAGAAGGCGTCACCTCCTGCCCACTCTGTACACAGGGACCCCTCTGTAGTACAAACGGGAGCAAATGATTGGTGGGCAGTTCGCTGAGCTCTTTTCCCTCCTGCAGTTGTAATTGTGGAATCGTGTTCAGTTGAGAGAAAAAAAAAATCTTGACTGTAGAAGGGTCTCCATTTTGAACCAGCTCTAAAACTAAAACCTACCCACACAAAGCATTTGTGAGCTGATATACATAACCAGCCTTCTCTTCTTGCCCAGCTGTGTAGATTCAATTATAATAATTTTCTCAGTTGCATAACATTGCTGTTTGTTTATTACTGCGTTATTAGTCAGTGAATGAACCTCCCTCTTTTTGACCCCTCAGCAGTGTTTATAAAATACTTAATTGCTTTGGTATCTTCTGTTTCATGTGTAATTCCAGCTGGAAGGAGTCATGGGGACACAGTCCCCTTTAAGTGTTAAACCGACTGTTTCTAAGGTGCAGTAAACTTTCTGTTAAAATACACATCAGGAACCTTTCATATTGCTTGTAATGCAGTTTCTTTTCTTTTTCTCCCTTCTTTTTTAAAATTTGAGCAAAGCGATTAAAAAAAAAAAATCTCCCTGTGGTGGTTTCAGTGCTGCTGAACTATCTCAGAGTGTCAGACTCCAGCCTGCCTGTAGCAGCCACACTCTTCATTTCATCTGGGTTCTTCCTGTCGGAGTGGATCCCACCTCTGTCCAGCTGGTACCTCCCACACGGCTGTCTGTTACGCCTTCCTCCTCTCTGAGGACCTGTCAGCAGGAATGGGCTTCCCTGGTGGCTCAGAGGGTAGAGTGCCTGCCTGCAGTGCAGGAGGCCCAGGTTCGATCCCTGGGTCGGGAAGATCACTGGAGAAGGGAATGGCTGCCCACTCCACCCAGGAGCCTGGTGGCATATAGTCTGCGGGGTCACAGAGAGTCAGATACGACTGAGCGACTTTCACAGGAATGGGTGAGCTGCAGTGATTAGATGTAGCTATTAGGTGTAGTAGCTAATAGCTACACCTTAGCTATTAGGTGTAGTAGCTAAGACGTGGGCTCCGCAGAGAGGTGACCTGGCTTGAATCTTCACTCTTGTAACCAGCTTTTTGTGACTTTGGGCAAATGTATCACCTCTTTGTGTGCCTCAGTCTTCCCATTTATCAAAAGGAGATAATTTCCCCAGGTGATCGTGAGGCCGGAGTGGTGCTTGGCACAGGAGGGCTCAGTGTCTCTGTCAGCAGAGCAGCATCACGAAGCGATGAACAAGTCCTGTTGTGTTCTCAGTCCTCCTGTGGACGGGGGGATGTCTCCATGCAAGGTGGATCCAGGATGGGGAGGGGGAAAGACTGAAAAAAAATGAAGATGTGAGTGGCTGGGGATTTTAAGGTATGCGTTGTTGCTGCATAACAAATCGCCCGCAGATTTCGTGGCCTCAGACAATGCCGTGTTCTTATGCCCCGTTTCTGTGAGTTCGGATCTGAGCCCAGCTCAGCTGTCTCCTATGCTTGGGGCCTCCTCATCAGGAGTCGGGATTGTGTTTACATCTGGAGTCTTGGCTGGGCAGGGATTGACTTCTGGGTCCACTGGGGTTGTGGGCCGAATTCACTTTGGGTAGCTGTGTGACTCGGGGCCTCAGCCCGGGGTTGCCCTTGACCCCCGGAGGCTGCCCTTGGCTCCTGACCATGGTGGGTTCCTCCCAGCTGGCAGCAAGGAGTGTCTGGCCCTCAAGGGGGGACCCACACCGCCTTCACAAGCTCCCTGATTAAGTCAGGCCCACCACAGTCATCTCCCCTTTGAGTAACTCAAAGCCAACTGATTTGGGGTTTCTAATTATACCTGTGAGCCCCTCTCAGCTTGGCCACATCTGCTGGCCAGCGGCCACGGGTCCCCCTCGCGGCCAGCAGGTGGAGATTGTTGGGTCACCTTAGAATTCTGCCTCCTACAAGATGTGAAAGATTTTTTTTTTTTTTTAATAGAACCAAAGTAGTCTATCATTAAGCATTTATTGCCAACTAGATCTTTTGCTAGACTCATAAGCTCTCAGTCCTGGAGAACTTACTGGGTGTAAATTAGCTTTATTACTGGGCTCTTACAAATAGATTTTTTTCCCCCCTTAAAGACTGTTCTATTCCCATTTCTACACAAACCCCTGGGATTGTTCTGTGTTAGGTAAAGACACCCTTTCCTTTCAGTCTATTGAGGTTTGACTTTTTAAGTTCATAGGAACAGCATTGTAAGTTACCTTTAACACTGACCTTTTTAGGCTAATAGAAGTCTTGAGTGCAAACGTGGAATGAATTGCTCTTCCAGGGCCAAGCTCCATACATTCCCCCTTTCTAACTCAAGGATCAACTAACTTTAGGTACACCAGTAATAGCAAAAAAAAACCCAAAAAACAAAAAAACAACAATAATGGAAGTGTACAGTAAAAAAAAAAAAACAAACGATTGAATTGAACTAAACTATTTTTGGTATGTAAATTTGGTCTTTGTCCTTAGTGGCTTGAATAGGATCTATTTATGCAAAACATGTCGACCAGCCCGGAAGCACTGTTGTCTTGTGTTTTGCTGAGCTTGATCCCTAGTAAGCTCGGTGGCTTCAGCTCTGGGCGTCTGCTGCCAAATTGAAGCATCCAGACAGCCTTTTGAGAACAGTAGGGACCTTAGAGATAACTGGAAATAAGGAAGAGGAACGCCCCTGTAACCAGGATTAGTTCTACAGATTCTCATTCTCTGGTGATTGTGGAGTGGAGCCTGTTAAGGGCAGGGTGCCCCGTGCAAGGTGGTGAAGGAAGAAACAGGAGGGAAAGGAGAGACAGTACAGTTGACCTTGTAAAGGACCCCGAGCATATTCGTTCTCTTTCCTGTTTTTACTTCTAGGAAGTAATGTCCAGTACCAGATAACACTTGAGGATTTACTGCTTTTAGGAAGCAAGACCTTCAGAACAAGAGGGTGAAAGTTTGGCCCTGTCTCAGATTCCTCTAATGGGGTCAGAGTTTGGGTTGCTTACTGGAAGTCAGAGGCACTGCGATGCCACAGTTGCAGACCCTGTTTCTTTTCGGTGGGGGGATGGTGCAGCAGCTGTAGGAGGAGAGTGGGTGTCATCCTTACGGGTGGGTGGGTGGGTGGGCGGGCCTGCTGCCTGCAGGGACTGTCCCCTTGTGTGCCGTCCAGGCGGCCCAGGAAGTCACTCAACGGCTTCGAATTGGGTTGTGTTCGTGCTGGTTTCTGTTTCTCCCCTGCCCAGAGGAGTGAGGCTCTTCTCAACCCCCTTGCGTTTCCCTTCTATTACAAGTACTTTGGGGAAGGAGATTCTCAAGGTTAGGGGTGTGGTCTGATGACCGCACAGGCTCTTTGGAGAACTGACATGTTAACACAACATTCAAGTCTTGTCTAAACAACTAAGCTCATTTTCCCAGGCACTTGTGAAGTGATGGAGAAACATCAAAACAAAACAAACAGTTCAAAACTTTAACATCACTTTAACTCTGTGCGCTCAGTGTGCATGTGTGCGCGTGTGCGTGATTTGGCTGGGGCAAACATGTCATCTCACTGTATGCTTTTTAAATGTAAGGCGATTACTTGGTCTGGTGCTTTTTCTAAGCAGTAGAATTGACCTGTTACCCAACTGGCATGGTGGCCACAGAGCCGCACCCTCTGGCCGGCACCTCCCTCAGCTGCAGGGCGGCACCCAGCCCAGCGTGACAGAGTCTGGTCGCATGGACACAGAGAGAGGGCGGCGGCAGTGAGGAACCGTGGCCGGACACCCTGTCCTCCTCCTCCACTGGGAGGGAGTCCACGCCACTCAGAACTTCTCAGACGCTTAGGAAGGGGGCCAGCATGGCTGGAGTCTCTCCGCGGGGCTGCTGAGGTCCAGTTGACCGTGGAAACGCCATGCACACGTCAGAGGCCGGGGCCCCTCCCTGTGATGTCGTCTCACCCTGAGCACTGCAAGGCAGCCAGGATTCACCGTGCGATGGGGAGTTACTTAACACTGAATTTCACGCCACCAGTTGGTTCAGTATTTTCATTGTTTTGGACTCTTCTCATTCAAAATGCACTTACGGTGTAGGTGCTGTCAAAATGCCTTCAGATGATTTTTAAATGAGCTACTTCACAGTAACTAAACTTTTTTTTCAAGTCTAAAATTAATGATTCTGAGGGACACATTAAGATAAGTTATTATATTTTAAAATTAATTTTATTTAACTTATCTTCACTGCATATATATATTATAATGGAAATTGTACAAGTCACTTGATTATATGATTATACTAATGTCCCTGTTTTATTCCTACATATGGCCATAATTGAGTAAGCTGTTTTCAGTGCTTTTATATAAAATTGTATTTAATTATAGAGTCATATACTATCTTTTAAAATATTTGGTAACCACTGTTTTAGGACAAGCCCTCTTTCTCTCTTACATTCCTCCCTCAGAGATGATGGATTTGCTCTGCTTTAGCTGCTTAAATCCAGAGTACATTTTAAAGAACATTTTTATTCAAGATATTCTTGGACAAAGAATGCCATGGTTAAATATCTGCATGGCACTGTGTCCTGTCCCTCTTCAGAGTGTGGTAAGGGTTTGAAGAGTTTTGCAATAAAGAAAAATGCTTAACTTTGTTTAACCCAGAATTCTCAAAACTCCCATGACTTGAGTCTTTTTTTCTCGGAACACTTTTTAAAATCCTAAACTTAGAAAAAAATTTTTTTATACTTTTTGCCTTCTCAAGTCATATGACCAACAAGTATGATGCTGTTCATTTTTGTGTCTGTGTTCATAAAAGTGATCATTTGATATTTTTTCCCTAGAAATGGTCTTTTTAAATGAGCTGAATAAAACTAACTGGTATAGGAAAGGCTTGAGCTTGAGTCCCTGACTCTTGATACCAAATTTGGTCCAGTAGAAAATATTCTGATCCTTGATTCTTAAGATTGTTCCTGTTCTTGTAATTTTATATCAAAGGATGAAAGCTAAAAATTACATCAGTTGAACATTCAGACTAAAACCTGTTCATCTTGATCTCCTCTCCAACAGTTTTGAAAACTTTGGAAAGTTTTGAAAGCTCCCTGTGAGGCATTTTTGTGCCTTTAGTCCACCACATCCTAGACGTGGTTTGTTGCTCTGGCTGGTCCATTGAGGAAGGAACCCCTGGCCAGCGTTTGCCTCCCTGAACCGTGTTTTTTCCTTGGTGTCTGCTGGGTGACGTGCTCTGCTCTCCCTCAGCAGGCACCAGGCTCCCTGGTTCCCTGTTACATCCTCAAATGTTTGTTGGTTGAATAAGTGAATTGAGCACCAGGTGTTACTGAGATGGTCTTTCTGTCAATGTCATTGACCAGAGAAAGATGTTTAAATCTCAGTGGAATTTACGAAACCTTTGCTAAATGCTCTCTTGAATCCTGGTACATTTAGACTGGAGATTGAGCTGTAGTGTTCATACCAGAATTTGTCTTTAAGAGTCTAGAGGGACTGAGAGCCTGTGGAATACTGGAAAAGTAGAAGTGAAGAAAACCAGTAATGGGAACATGTCTCCAAAGCCATTTAAAAAGTCTCCAATAACCACATTGTACTTTTCAGTTCGTTCTTTTCTCCCCCTCTCCCTTGGCCACTCCATGTGTCTTGCAGGACCCCAGTTTCCCGACCAGGGGTCGAACCTGTGCCTCTGCAGTGGGAGTGCAGAGTCCTACCGACCGGACTGCCGGGCAGGTCCCTGCACTTTTTAGTCTTAAATGGCTTCTTAATATTTGTGTTTTTACAAGCCATTGCAGTCAGAGTGGAGTGTTTTGAGCTTGCACCTGTTGTCACGTGGGGCTCAATTTTCCTGCCACTTCTCCCCCTGGATCTCAGTTTCTCTGAGCGCCCAAGTGCCTGCCTCCCTTCAGCCTACTTTGTGGGGCGGGATGTTTCCCCCAGAAGTGCTGTGTCCTCTCGTCTAGTTGGTAGTATCTTTTCTTTATTATAAAGTAGCATTTTGATTTTAGATGTATTGTGTCACTCGCTGAGTAGAATGTTTGTCCACAGACGTCCGGTATTACAGCACGGTGTTGGTTTGCAGGGATCATCCGTATTGGAAACACTGCACTCTATTTACTAACTCATGGTCACCGACCTTGAGAGCAAGTCGAGGCTTCAAGACTATAATTAAGAAAAAACATGGTTACATAAGATAGCCTTTGAAGTCAGAAAATGCTGGTTCATGTTGGAGGGAAGACACAGTGGAGATGGATGTAAAGTGTCATCTTGGGTGTTTTTTTTTTTTTTTTGCCTACACTGAGTGGCATGTGGGATCTTAGTTTCCTGACCAGGGATTGAACCCATGCTCCCTGCAGGGAAGTTCAGGATCTTAACCACTGGACTGACAGGGAAGTCCCTTATGCATTTTTTTAATGTTCTGTTGAAGGTTCCTGACCTTTGGGGTCACCTTAGCTTAAAGGGAACAGAGGGGTTGGCCTTGCCTCCCTCACACCATCTCTCCTTTGGTTAAATTTACAAACTGTCTGCTCTGCTTTACATGAGGAAACTTGTTTATGTGTTTGCCTAATTTATATGTTTATGAAACTCTATCCTTAACATAGAGTTAAGCATAAAAATGATCATCTTTAGTTTATGGTAATTTTTTTGGATAGCACACACCTTTTATTTTTATTTATTTATTTATTGTTTAAATATCAGTCACTCTCTTTCAGTTCTGAAAGTGCCTGGCACAGTCCTTATAAGTTCCATAATTCTCCAACAGGCACATGGAACTATGATAGAAAATGCGTCAAGCAGGAAGTCCTAAAGGGTGTATTTCAAAATACCTTTGGTGTCTAACATTCTCTGCATTTGCCCTAATAAATGAGAGGTTTTAGGAATGCCCTATATGGTGATATCAGATGTTAATGGCATTGATTACTTGTCAGGCAGTGGGAAATGATGGGAAAATGTCTGCTGTAAAATTAAATAGCATTAGAGAAGACTGTACCATGCGTTTGGGGCGGGGGCGGTGAGGGGGCTGGACCTGGGAGACTTTGTCAGGGTATTACTCTGAGCTCCAGGTTTTTTCCCCTGCATGATTAAGGCAGGCCATCTGTTCTTTGTTAAATGTTTACAAAAACAGCTTTTCTCTAAAAAATTTAAGGAGATGTGGGTCTGGTAAACACTATAATATTTCCGAGCACCTTTCCCACCCGACTTCAAGCAGTGTTCAAACAGAATCCTGCTGCCTATCAAACAGCCTTCATATCTTTTTGTATTTGGTCTTTACGTCCCCCCACCCCCACCCCGCCACCCCTTCTTACAGAAGATTAAATTTTTAAGGGATACTAATTTATGGCTTCATTTGTTACTGAAAGGAGCATCCAAAATGATTTGTATGCTAAAGTACAGATGAATTTTCTGACTTCTGGTAGTATGTGTTATATGCTTTTTCTGACTCATCCATGGAACAGGTATCTCTCATCTGAAGCTGGCATCTGGTTACCCGAGTTAATACCATGCAGATTAGAGAAAGGTACACATACCTGGAATTAATTCACCATTCTAAGCTGTAAGCATTGTTTACTCAGAGACTTTCCTCTTTCCTTCCCCTTCCAGGAAATGCCTTCTCTTCCATTTCCTGACAAATAGCTTGTCCCAAATAAGTTTGATTTCCATGTGTCTTATGAAAAGATCTGGCTTTTTCCATTGTACTTACACGAGGAAATATTTAACAATTAGTTCTACTCCAGCAACTTAGATATAGTAAAACTGTTGAATCAGATGCCATTAATTCTCAGATAATAAAATTTAAAAAAAAACTTCTAATTTTGTATTGGGGTATAGGTGATAATGTTGGGAGTTTTTCAGGTGAATAACAAAGGGTCTCAGCCATATATACCCCTGTATCCATTCTCTCCCAAACTCCTGTCCCATCCAGGCTGCCATATAGCATTGAGCAGAGTTCTCTGCGCTATATAGTAAGTCCTTGTTGGTTAACCATTTTAAATATAACAATGTGTACATGTTCACCCCAAACTCCCTAACTATTCCTTCTCCCCATCAACCATAAGTTTATTCTTTAAGACTGTGAGTCTCTTTTGTGTTTTGTAAATAAGTTCATTTGTATAATTTCTTTTTGGATCCTGCATATAAGGGATGTCATACACTATTCCTCCTCTGTCTGACTGACTTCACTCAGTATGACGATCTCAAGGTTCATCCATGTTGCTGCAAATGTCAGCCGTTGACAGTCTGGTTAGGTCCTCAGTTGGTGTTTGCTGAAAGCGCTTGTTTGTTAGGGCAGGTGGGTGATGTTTCCCAGGAAGTGCTCATTTTGTCACCACTGGGCGTGCCCTGCAGCTGCGTGCATCCCCACTCTTCTGCCCCAGCTCCATTCTCCTCCTGTGCGTCCTTCAGGGTCTTCCCCTCTCTCCTTCAGGGTTTCCCCACTCTCCTTCTGGGTCTTCCCCTCTCTCCTTCAGGGTCTTCCCCTCTCAGCTCTGACCGAGAAACGGCAATATGTATTTGAAGATTTTCTAGTATCATAGGATGTTGGAAGAGACTTTGGAATAAACGCTTCCTTTTGCCAATGAAGAAAAAGTGACATGATTCCCCCCAGATAATACACCTCATGGCAAGTTTCGGGAATGTTCTCTGTCATCTCACAACTCTGGCTCTTTCTCTTACACCAGCACAGCTGCAGAACTGAATGTAGGATCCTCCAGTAACTGTAGTAGCTTGTGTACTGTAGTAGTTGTGTAGACACAACCAGTGTCTTTCCTGGCAGTGGTTTCTTTTCTTTGAATTTTTGGAGGGTCGCTGAACACCGGAAAGAAAGTGAAGCTTGCAGTACCTTTCCTAGGAGGATGATGCCTCAGGGTGAGCTTTGAGGAGCCAGGCAGAAAGAGCACTGGATTTGGTAGGAAACCTAGATTCAGATGATGCCTCAGGCCCCCCACCCTTGTGGCCTCAGGTAGCCACATGGCCTCCTCAAATTCTACTTCTTCTCTGAAAAACAGGGGTAAATGATCACATTTTGGTTGTATTGGAATCTGAATTGCAGTCTGAGCTCCTCTCACATCCTCTGCAGACCTGGCCTTTCCGGCAGCTCATCTCTTGGGGATTGTGTGGGTGGGCATGGGCCCCAGTTCTGTCACTTGCCTCTGTCGCTCTTGGGCACATGCATCACACGAGTGCGTCTGTGTCCACAGAGAGCTCTCCAGGCTGGCGCAGGGATCTAACGGTGTCCCGGGCTAAAGTGCTTACCTAGCACAGGCCCAACATGTGGTAGGAGTTTTCCGTGCACACTTGTTGTTACTACTGTTGCTCTTTATATTATAGTTAGTATCCAGTGTCTGGAGAAGCATATGAAAAAGGCAGAAAATGAATGAAGCTTGCAGATGTAACATTTTCAAGGATTGCGTTGAAATGTAAAGGCGCATTAGATGTCATAGTTTACAGTGGAGACAGGTTGTCCTCTACCCCTGTTGTCAGCTTCCTGTCCCAGGTGTTGGTATTCTCCACTGTATTTAAGACCATCTCTGGATATGGTCCTAGTGGATGTCAAAAATCTCCTGCAAGTCATGTCAGATTGACTGTTTGGGGGGATCTCTTTCTCTCTCTCCTAGCCACTGCCCCCCCCCCCCCGCCCCTGCCCCGGTCCCTTCGTCCCTCCCTTCCTTTGTGTGAGATTTGGAAATGTAAAACTTTAATAACTTAATAAAAACTTTATCTGCCTTGCCTATCAGTCCCAGAAATCTAACCACCCTAAAGTCATTTAGCTGGTACATGTGTGCTGAGTTGCTCAGTCCTGTGCAACTCTTGTGACCCTATAGACTGTAGCCTGCCGGGCTCCTCTGTCCATGGGTTTCTCCAAGCAAGAATACTGGAGTGGGTTGCCATTTCCTTCTCCAGGGGATCTTCCCAAACCAGGAATTGAACCCAGGTCTCCTGCGTTGTGGGCAGATTCTTTACCAACTGAACTATGAGGGAAGCCCTATCCACATATAAGCTGGCATATATGCTTTTAAATTGACATTTGAATGTCATTTAAATTAAAAATGACTTGTACTGTATAAGATTTGTGTGTTTATACTCGGACTTCAGACTTTCACAGTATCTGATTCTTACAGTGTTCAGTTTACCTGTTGTTTTTAAAAGTGACTTGATTATCCATCTTTAATTAGAGTTCCCGTTCCTGCAGGGGGAAAATTCCACTTGAATTCCTTCTTTGTGGCTTAGCTTTTGCTGCTGTCTCATCCTTCATCAGTTCCTACACAGGTGCTAAGAACATGGAAAGTGTCTTTAAATTGAGAAATTTTCTTTCTCCTGAACAGAATTTTTTTTCTTTTACTGTATTACTAAGTTGCTCTCTTTAACTCTATTCTTATTTAAAAGCCTTCTTGTTGAAGAAATCTGTTTTTTTGGGATGAGACAGAATGATAAGTTTCACAACTGTAGAGTGGGTTATGTTTGCTACCTTGAGTGTAGAGTAAGTTTGAGAACTATCAGGACTAACTTTCAGTTCCTTTATAAACTACGAAGAATGATAAACTAATTTCAATTCCTATTTGTGTCTCTTAGCATTCTCCATCGGAGCCCTTTCTAGAGAAACCAGTGCCGGATATGACTCAGGTTAGTGGACCGAACGCTCAGCTAGTGAAGAGTGATGATTACCTGCCGTCGATGGAACAGCAGCCACAGCAAAAGAAGAAGAAAAAGAAGAACAACCACATTGCTGCAGAGGATCCCAGTAAAAACTTTGGTAAAGAGGACTTCCCTGGTGGGGTTGATAACCAAGAACTAAACAGGAACTCACTAGACGGGTCCCAAGAAGAGAAAAAGAAAAAGAAAAGGCCGAAGGCAAAAAAAGATCCCAAGGAACCGAAAGAACCCAAGGAGAAAAAAGAGCCCAAGGAACCCAAGACCCCGAAAGCCCCTAAGATTCCCAAAGAGCCAAAGGAAAAGAAAGTAAAAACTGCCACGCCAAAACCCAAATCCAGCAAAAAGTCAAGGTAGGCTGCGGGCAGAAACACCCGCCACCCAACAGTAGAGACGCAAGCACCAAACAGTTACAACCTATGGAATGGGGGGGAGGGGGGCAGCTCAAGGGCGGGGGTCACTCTGATTTTTGTCCTCACTGTTAAGCTTCTTTCTGTCACACCCAAACTAACAAGTGAAGGTGTTAACGCATTCTAAAATTTAGGACTCCCATTATTATGAATTGTCAATTCGGGTGGTAGATTTTTAGAAATGTTACTGGGTAAAGAATAGTTTCTTATTTAAAAATCACTGTCTTATATTTTTGGGAAAACCTGGCATTTAACAAATAGAACCAGGTTACCAGCATAATTGTTTGTAAGCTTAGACCACCAACCTCATTTTCAGTGACAATGCCCAACCCGGCAAGAAGGATTATAGAAGCCAGGCGAGTCACTATATTTCACCAGGCTTTTCAGTCCTGCTTCCCAGAAGCTGAAACAGGAGAATTAATTCTCCCCATTTGGCAGGCAGAGTGATCCTTCCAGGGGCAGGGTGGAGATCCTAGCCGGCGACGTGGGACAAATCAAAGAGCAGTTACCCATTAGATATGCCTTGGATAAGACCGTGTAGTTTAGGTTCTAGGGAAAAAGCCTCCTACACACCCTCCTTCCCCTCCGTACTTCCCCACCGACTCTCTGACCCCCCAGGAGGCATATTTATTCAGTAAGAAAAACTGAGAGGAAAAGACATTGAAGACTAATTTTTTTCATTTGTACCGAACATTTCTTACAACTGTTCTGAACCAGTTCCAAACATCTGAATCTATTTTTCAGAATATGGCTCATGTTATAAAATATAGTTTCCAGATGGAAGTATGGTCAGACTTGGTTACCCCAAACCTGTTTGTAAAACTCGTGTAGAAAACACGCACCCCCACAAACCCCTACATGCGAATGTGCACGTGTGTGGTGCGCATGCGTAGTCAGCCCTGAGATTGATGCGCTGGATCCCCGTTTTGTGAGCTTGCGGCCCAGGCAGCCTTGGGCTTGTGGGCGATCCTGTGTATCAAGAGCAGGTACACAAAGAGGGCGTGGTTTCTGTGGCTAGAGAGATGCTGCAAAGCGGAAGGACAAACTGGGATTTTCAACTTCCCGCTGAAAATATCTAGACAACCCAGTGCATTATTCCGTAGTGTTTTGAAAATTTGAATCACAGTAATTAAAAAAAAAAAAAAAACAAAACTTTTGTTGTCAATACTTTATATGGTGCCCAAATAACTGAGTTACAGTTGTCCCTCCACAAGGGACTTGAGTATTTTCGGGTTCTGCTGTCTGCCGGATCCTGGGACCACTTCCTTGTAGATATGAAGAACTGTATATTCAGTAATCGGGTCTAATAGGTAACAATGTTTGCATTTACTTAGGAGCATTCTTTGATGCCTCGGTATGTGATCTCTTAATTGAAAGCCTTTATTTTTTTTCTCCTTAGGAACACTCTTCTAAACTCACAATCCATTATAAGTTTCGTTTTTATTTACTTAAGAAATATTTTATTGGGGGCATACTATTTGCAGGTACTGTGTTAAGACAGGGATGTGAGCCAAGAGTATGCTGTTAGAATTTCGGTCTGACAAAGAGGGTTTTAAAAATACACAGTTGCTTAAATCTGAGTGTTGTGCTTTTGGTAGGAAGAGGCATGTGCTTTATTTCTGCAAAATCTAAAAAGAATTTTTTTTTTAAACTTAAAATGTGAAAACATGTTTCAAGAAGTTTTCTGGAATTCAGAAAATATGTCACCAAACCTAGCCTCAAAATATATCTGTCTTCAATTTTTATCTTAGTGTTTTGAATTTATTACCTAATGGTAAAAACTGATTTAAAAAACCCCACCGTATCTTGGATCCTGGTCATCAATTCCCAGCTGTATTCTCTGAAGCTCTCCTCTACCTCAGACTGACCCTGTCTTTAGAAATGGACTTTAGCACATCCTTAGGCCGTGTAGGATACATTGTTTAGTTGCTAAGTCCTGTGCTACTCTCTTGCGACCAGTGGACTGTAGCCTGCCAGGCTTCTCTGTCCATGGGATGTTTCAGGCAAGATTATTGGAGTGGGTTGCTGTTTCCCTTCTCCAAAGTTGGGGAAGATACTAAATTATCCTATTTTAACAGTGAAACTTGTTGAAATATCCCTAGTTGCCATAAACAACCATTAGGAGCTTGGAGCATCAAA